>NC_041228.1:41834284-41862671 GCF_002837175.3 Physeter macrocephalus
GCCGCTCCGCGGCATGTGGGATCCTCCCAGACCGGGGCGCGAACCCGGTTCCCCTGCATCGGCAGGCGGACGCGCAACCACTGCGCCACCAGGGAAGCCCCTATTTTTTACTTTTAATAGTAGCATATTGAGTTAATGAATAATTAGAAAGAAATAGCACATTAAACTTTTTGTTTCACAGATAAATTATGCTTAGAAAGAGTTTTCAAATACATCTAAGGAAAAAAGTGAGTTGATTTAGAGAAAAATAATAAATAATAACATAGTATCACATGTATGGCAAAAAATTGTAATGGTAGTCATGAAAGACTGATGTTTGGGAGATGCTGACCTACAAGATACAGTCTGAGCTTTCAAGGATAAGTATCCTCATCTTCTGTCTTCTTCCTATTTTGCCAGCTTCCTAGCTTATATTTTCTTGCTTGGAATTCAGTTCAAGCTCCAACTATACTGATCTACCTGATTAATGTAGTGAATTCCTATTTACCTTTAAAACTCTGCTCAAGTTTCATCTTCTTCAAGGGAAGTCTTCCTGTTCTCTTCCCTATACCATGATGATAGATGATGGATGGTGGATGATGGATCACTGTTTTCTCTCTGCCACTCACTATGTCTCAGTTAGCTGGCATCTTGCAGTGGCAAATTGTTGATCTAAAATAATAATAGTGGCTGTGATTCATGTTTGTAATTTTTCCTCTACACTTTGAAATCGAGAACATATATAAAATTGTGTGTGGTTTTTTTTTTTTTTGGCTGCATCGGGTCTTAGTTGAGGCATGCGGGATCTTTCATTGAGGCGTGCAGGCTCTTTGTTGCAGTGTGCAGGCTTCTCTCTAGTTGTGGTGTGCAGGCTCCAGAGCTCGTGGCCTCAGTAGTTGCAGCGTGCAGGCTTAGTTGCCCCGTGGCATGTGGGATCTTAGTTCCCTGACCAGGGATGGAACCCGCGTCCCCTGCATTGGAAGGCAGATTCTTAACCACAGGACCACCAGGGAAGTCCCCTATAAAATTGTTTTTGGTTATTATTTCTACTAGTAAGAAATACAATGGGTTAACAAACTACACTTATATTTTTGGTAATATCCTTAATTTCTTTGGATTGTGTAACTTTTAAAATGTATATCTAATACCTTCAAAGAGCTTTAAAAACTATGAAGTGGTATAAAATGCCACTTACTTATATTATTATATTCCTTATAATATTTAATTTTAAATTACATTAACCAAGTAGGTTTGTTGGATGAGAGTTTTACTAAATTACATGTATTAGATCAAATAGTTAGTGTTTAATTTTTCTTACAGCTCAAGGAGCTATTTTGGTTGAGGACTTCATTTACTGCCAGAGAATCATAAATACAGACCAATAGATCTTTCTGGTTTACATTTCAATATATTTTAAACTGTTTTTATATCTAATACTGAAACTGATAAAAACTGCTCAACTGTTGGTGATGAGAAGCATGGTTATAGTTAAATTATTCAAAGGTAGATATAAAATTGGGATTCATTTCTCATCTCTAAATATAGATACATGATAGTAACAGATGATTTAGATTCAACTCTAATTTCAAGTTGTTTTAGTAATTTAGTTGACAAATACGTAATGAATATAATTAGCAAAGATGCAAAAGAGATATGTCATAAATCAGCTGATTGAAGAGCTAGAAAAAGTGTTTAGTGGGGGCTAGAATTCATCCTACGTACAAAACATCAGCTTCTGGTTCTTGACTAATAGGTGATGGTGTTAGGGACATAAAATATTTTCCTTTTGTAACTGAAGGAAGTATAATTGTTTCTAACAGGGTGAATGGCAGATGTGGAGCTATTCTTGCTGATGAAATGGGTTTAGGGAAAACATTGCAATGTATTTCGCTCATCTGGACTCTACAGTGTCAGGGACCCTATGGTGGCAAGCCAGTAATAAAGAAGACACTTGTTGTCTCACCTGGAAGCTTGGTGAATAATTGGAGGAAAGAATTTCAAAAATGGCTAGGAAGTGAAAGGATCAAGATATTTACTGTTGATCAGGTAAGAGACTTTTAAAAGTTTAGCCCTGGTCATTTACTAAATCTCTAGATTTTCAAATCAATACTGCAGTTTTCACTCTCTACGTAGCAGTTTTTCAAGTGTAAGTAACTCCGACCCTTTGCAGATAAATGGAATCTTGCCCTGCAATTTGGTCCTGAGTTAACATATTCTAATACCTAGTTAATGGTTGTCAGGAATACGCTGCTTAAATTTGATTTCACACAGTTTTTGCCCATGATTTGTTAAATATTATCTTTTTTTTTTTAGGACCACAAAGTAGAAGAATTCACCAAATCTTCATTTTATTCTGTTCTTATCATCAGTTATGAAATGTTACTTCGTTCCCTGGATCAAATTAAGAGTATAAAATTTGATCTTCTAATTTGTGATGAAGGGCATCGTTTGAAGAACAGAACCATTAAGACAGCTACAGCCCTCATTAACCTCTCCTGTGAGAAAAGGATAATTCTGACTGGTCTGTATTTACTTTTGGGGAGATATGATGGTTATTTTTGCCTAGTGAATATGCAAAACTTATAATATGATGTTTGGCATCCAAAGAATTGATGGGTTTGAGTGGAATTCATACTAATAAACCTATGTTAGTTGAGTCTTGGTAGGATTCTGAATTATTTAAATCCTATGTAACGTTGTGCAATCCAGATTTTGGATTCTTTGAGGAATAAACACAATGGTATCATGGTAAAGAAGGTAGGAGATGGGACTAGACTGCTTGTGCTTGGTTTCCAAGTCTGATATTTATAGCTGTGCAACTTTGGGCAAGTTATACTTCTCTGTACCTCAATTTCCTTATGTGTGAAATAGGGATAGTAAGACCATCTACTTCATAGAGTTGTTGTGAGTGTCAAATGAGTTAATCCATGTAAAGGTCTTGGAAGACTACCCTATACATGGTAAGTGTTTAATATAAATATCCTTTATTTTTATATGTTTGTGCTGTATGCATATGGTTTTTTGCTGGCCAAAGCTTCTGGCCCAGATTGGAAGGATGAGATAGACTGTGTGTAAATACAAGAATCCTTTTCTACCCAATCCTTTTTAGCTTAAGGCCTAGACTAGAATTAGGCCTGAATAACTCAGTGTAGCTTTTCTCCCACACCTCACTTTGGTCTTATGTGGTAGCAGAGGAAAGAAGAGAGTTGTATTCATTACTAAGGTTTATGACCCTTCCGTTTTCTACTTAAGGCTCTATTTCCCTATCATCTTTAATCCTTTTGGAAGGGATGGGCAGGGCATGATTATACTTATTACATCATATCTCATGGTGTCCTTCATGTGTCCTATATGCATGTCAGAGCTCTCCTCTGAAGTTTAAATGAGGAGGGAGAAAGGGTGTGACCAACAGCTTATTCCTCCATTCCACATCTTTAGGGTAGAAGTATGCCCTGGAGCAACAGAGAAAACGCCCCCTGTTGTGTTCTCATTGAGTTGGGGTGTGGAGGGTACCCATCTTTAAGTAATTTATGATCATTTGACTTCCAATTGGTGAAGAAGGATTGTATTAACCATTACCAAATGTGATTTTTAAAACTATATGTGCTTTTTAGAAATAATTTTGGGAACTGTTAAATGACCTTTACATTCTTCACATTTAGTCGCTTAAAGATAATAAAGATAAAAAGGACAGGGAGGGCTTCCCTGGTGGCGCAGTGGTTGAGAGTCCACCTGCCGATGCGGGGGACGCGGGTTTGTGCCCCGGTCCGCGAGGATCCCACATGCAGCGGAGCGGCTGGGCCCGTGAGCCATGGCCGCTGAGCCTACGCGTCCGGAGCCTGTGCTCCGCAACGGGAGAGGCCACAGCGGTGAGAGGCCCGCGTACCGCAAAAAAAAAAAAAAAAAAAAAAACACATTTTTAGGGCCTCCCTGGTGGCGCAGTTGTTGAGAGTCCGCCTGCCGATGCAGGGGACAAGGGTTCGTGCCCCGGTCCGGGAAGACCCCACATGCAGCGGAGCGGCTGGGCCCGTGAGCCATGGCCGCTGAGCCTACGCGTCCGGAGCCTGTGCTCCGCAACGGGAGAGGCCACAGCGGTGAGAGGCCCGCGTACCGCAAAAAAAAAAAAAAAAAAAAAAAAACAGGACAGGGATCAAATCTTACAGTTACATCTACCCCCCACATTTAGTAGATGTTCAACAAATGTTTGTCAGTAATACTGGTGATATGGAAACCAGAGGATAGAAAAACGGACTTTGAACGTTTAGTAGAGGCTGTTTTTAAAGAAAAAAATGAGTTGGGGAAATGGAAAACTTAATCTAGGTAATTTCTGTATCTTTGGCTATTTGAGAAACTAAGTGGATTGATTCCTTATACTTCTTGACTAGCTTTTGATTTTGAGATCCTTGGGGCCAGAAAAGCAATGGAAAAAAAGATTTAGCTGAATTTAGTTACACTGTGTTGGAAGAAAAAAAGCAGAGACTGCTTCTTTTTACTGCTCAATGTGGGGTCAATAATTGCTTATTTAAAGAGTAGTAACAGCTATGGAGAAGACTGGCATTCGAAGGGGAAAGAAAAAGAAATAAAAAGGGAGAGTGAGAAACTAAGATTACTTTTAGGTAATAATAATAGAATAATAAAAAAATAATAGATTCTCCTCTATTTGAAAAACAGATACTGTCCTTTAGCAAAAACAGACAGTTTTACTAATATTCTCAGTTATAAGCAAATACCAATTCAACTAGCGTTACAAATTAAATTTAATATTTTCAGTAGAAAATGATTCTGGGACTTCATTCAGAAGGACTGTCCTGATGATGACCTGTGAGATTGTTTCCTTTGAGGAATTAGCATTGCCCCCTTTATTCGTACTTTGTCTTCTTTATCTTGTTTCTGCTTTCTTGTCCTTGTCTCTCTTGCTCCTGAGCTGTGAATGTAGGTGAAAACTAGCACTAACTAACCTCTTACATTTAGAAATACTTACAGTTGGTTTTTATCTCCTTAGAATTGCCTGAATAAATTCTTCTTTTTTATAGTGGCAGGATATCTTACTCCCAAGGTGATTTGTGTCTTATTAGGAAGTAACATTTGTATATGAGTATGTACAGTGCTACATATATAATAGGTGCTCAGAAGCTATCTAAGAATCAGATGAAAGTAATTTTGATTTTGTTTCCTGCTGCTATCTAGCCCAATGCTGTGAAGAATATTGAGTTAATATTTACTGGAAATTTTAATATTAAAATTAAATTAAATTAAAATTTAATAGAGGTGTATTAGACTTCTAGGCCTGCCATAACAAAATACCACAGACTGGGTGGTAAATTTCTTCAATGACAGAAATGTATTTTCTCACAGTTCTGGAAGATGCAAGTCCAGTGTCAAGATGTCAGCAGGTTTGGTTTCTCCTGAGGCCTCTCTCCTCACCTTGCAGATGGCCATCTGCTCGCTGGGTCCTCTCATGGCCTGTTCTCTGAGTGTGTGCATCCCTATGTCTTCCTCTCTTCTTCAAAGGATACAAGTCATATTGGATTAGGGCTCCACCCTTATGAGCTTCTTTAACCTTAATTACCTCCTAAAAGGCCCTGTTTCCAAATATAGTCACATTGGGAATTAGGGCTTCAACATAGGAATTTTGAGGGGACACAGTTCAATCCACAATATCTTATTATGTTAGATATCCTTCATTAGGTGTTAGATATCCTTGCTTTATATTATAAAAAGGACAAATCTAAGATTTGAAGCAAAATTCTCATTAAAAAGTGAGTTAAAAATATATACCAGACACAGACACATACAGATACATACACATATTGCTATATTATAGCATGCTTAGAAACTAGAGAATGGAAATCACCTTCAATCTCAATTTCTTAATGAGCCATTAGCATTTTGTCATGTTTCGTTATTCACACACACACGCATGCACACATGCACACAGAGAACATACATACATATTTCTTTTTTATATATACATACAAAATCCGTCTTCATAGACACACATGCACATCAAAATATACTTAATGTAAACATTTTCCTATGATAGTGCATAATTTTGAAATGTGGTGATGGATATCTACAAGCACATACTTTTCTATATAGATTCCTAGAAGTGGAATTATAGGACCTGAAGGAAAGATACATGTATGAATATGTATAAAGAGCTCTTAGAGCTTTTTATGGAGATAATAGATGCGGATATAGCTGTAGGTTACTAGCAATGTTCCAGTACTTGGGTTGGGCGGTAGATTTATGTCTCCTTAAAAAGTAAACAATAAAACAAAGAAAAAGCTTTTATTGCTGGGATAGAGGTAGGGAAAGAGAAAGAGTTCTCTCAATTTCCCTAGAAGTTTCACTTCCATAGCCCTGAAAATAGTTTTAGTAAACATACAAACTTTACTTGAAAATCTTTAGTGTTTCCTTTTTTCTTGTCACAGGACTTTGCTGCTCGACTTTTATTAATGTTATATTATTTAGCTTCTTCTACAGGTTCTGCATAGTCTAGAATTCAAAAAGAATACTAAAAGCAGCGACCTGGGGACTAAACTACTTCTAGACAACATTTGTGACAACTCAGAATAATACTATACTAGTGTATTGGCTATCTTGTAGGCCCTTCTTTTCTTTTTCTTCTTTACTCTTTTTCCTTATTATTTTCTGCCCTAAATCCTTCTTCTGATCCGCTTCTTATGGACTGCCTTTCTTTTTTCCAGTTTTGCTTTTGCCTCTTTCCCTTGTGTATCAGTTGGCATGATTTCAGGTGTAAGTAGCAGATATGTGGATCAAATGTGCTTATTCTCCCACATAACTGCAGGTCTAGAGCTAGGGCATGTTCCAGGGGTGGGGATACATCAGCTCAACAGTGTTGTCAAGGATTCTGATTGTTTTTGTTCTCTGCTGTGCCATGTTTGGTGTTGACTTCATATTCATGCTTGTAACAAGTGGCCAGAGCAGTTGCAGACATCACATCTAGATGTGGTGATATTTAAAGGAGAACAGGGGCTGGCTCTGCCTTTATCTCCATATTTAAGAATGAGGAGGGGCTTCCCTGGTGGCACAGTGGTTGAGAGTCCGCCTGCCGATGCAGGGGACGCGGGTTCGTGCCCCCGTCCGGGAAGATCCCACATGCCGCGGAGCGGCTGGGCCCGTGAGCCATGGCCGCTGAGCCTGCGCGTCCGGAGCCTGTGCTCTGCAACGGGAGAGCCCACAGCGGTGAGAGGCCCGCGTACCGCAAAAAAAAAAAAAAAATGAGGAGGCTATCCCAGGCTCCTCCCTGACTTCCTTTTATATCTCATTGGACAGGATGGGTCACATACTGTTGTTGGAAACTGTCGGTGCCCCACGAGCTCTCCTTTTCTGGGCTGTTGGACCCACCCCATAGCTGCTGGGACTGTTGATTAAACAACCCATGTCTACTGCCTTTTCTGGAGAATTATCATTGGTTGAGTGAGAGGTCCTTCTCTCCCCTGCAGCTTGGTCAATGATTGACTCGTATAGAGGAGCAAGTAAAATGCCAGCTCCTTTGCCTCAGGATAATTTCAGGAGCAACTTTATAATGCAGTTTATGCTCTAAGGCGCCCTGTAATTTTGCTCAAGCTAAATTGTTAGTTTCTTCCCCTGCATTTTCTGATTCCATTATTCCCTTTCTCCTGAGAATAATTTCTCCATAAATCATATGTAGCCTAATCCTTATCTCAGGCTCTGCTTCTGAGAACCCAGTCTAAGACAAACCCTTTATTACATCAGTCTCATTGGCGAAGGGGTAGAACTACCATGATTAGCTTGGATTCATCCTTTGGATGACTGTCTGGAAGCCAACCACAATGATCCTTGTACCTTTCGTTCCCTTCTTTCCTTCTTGCTTTTCCCATTCCCCCTATTTTTATTAATCATTATCATGGATATTCTTTTAAAGGTTTAACAAAATGCATACCAATATAAATATATTTTCTCTAATTCTGTGATGTGTCTAAAAAAATTTAGAACTAACTAGGTGTATTAAAAAAAATTAGTAAGCATTGCTCCAACCTCAAGTCTATGCATTGACTTTCAAAGGAAGTGATCATGAAACTCCTTAACGTTGTAAAAATTCGTGTTGTCTGTTATTGAAATAAGTGCATTTTTATTTACTTCTATTATTTATATCTTTGGACAACTTTTTGTAGTCTGTTATTTGAAACTCATCTGAAATTATGCTGATATATATGTTCACTTGATATTATTATAATTATTGAAACATGCTAGTGTCTCTTTGAAAATTATTTAGCCAAATATTATTGAGTATGTGCAGGGTATATCAATCTATTACAGTCTGTGTCAGTCTTTAGGATCAATGAAGATCCCAATTTTATCTGATAACTTTGTAAGGTATTAATAATAGGTACCATTCACTGTGTCTACTAAATGTCAGGCACTTCACATCCATTGTCTTTACTTTTTTATTATCTTCCCACTTTTATAAGTGAAAAAAATCCCGAGTTTAACTTAAAAGAGCTTAAGCAACTTTGTCCAGAGTCACACAATTATAATAATAACAACTAACAGTTATGGAACGTTTATTGTGCTGCAGGCACAGTAGTATATGAATTAACTCATTTGATCCTCACAACCCTAGGAGCTGCTATTATTATCCTAATTTTACAGCAAATAAAATTGGGGTAAGTAACTTTTCAGGGTAACTCAGAGAATAAGTCATGCAGGTAGGATTTGAACCCAAGCAGTCAGACTCTAGAGCCTATACTCAGCCAAAATGCTGTACTAAATAGACTTCAGTTCACAGTTAAAACCAGAGTTAAAATTTTATACGATTATTAATTTTTTAAAACTTGATTTAGCTGGTCTTTCTTAGTTTGAGACTTTGCTTGTATTTAGTGTTCTTAGGGAAGAGAGTACAAATTTCTATAAAGACCTGATACTGTAAAACACAAACTTGACCTCTCATCACTTTTATCTCTTTAGGTACTCCAGTTCAGAATGATCTCCAAGAATTTTTTGCATTAATTGATTTTGTAAATCCAGGAATATTAGGCTCTTTGCCATCTTATAGAAAAATATATGAAGAACCCATCATTAAATCGAGACAACCTTCTGCTTCGGAGGTATAATTTACTTCAATAAGTAGGTTAAAAATGAGCAGTTTGGGAAAATCATTCATAACTTGGATATTATTTTAATTTAGGAAAAAGCAAATTAGTAGAGTGACTTTTAAAATTTTACCCACAATCGTTCAACTCGTTTTGCATTTCTTACTTTAGAAAATGACCCTATCACTTGAAAAAGATTCATAAATAGGCACTTCACAGAGAATTATAAATGACAGTGAAACACATAAAAACGTTCATCTTTACTGGTATTGAAAAAGGTAAACCAAATAACCATGAAGTAACGTTTGTACTTTTCTACTGATGTTTTAGTTGGTTAGATTTACACTGTAATAGCAAGTGTACATAGGAGTACTATTCTCTGTTGATTGGAATATAAATTGGTATGACTGGAGGATAGTTTGGCAATATATATCAAAAGCCTTAAAATTGGGTATAAATATTTACTGAGCATTTTCCATGAACTAGGAACCATATAAAAAATAATGATTGGGCTTCCCTGGTGGCACAGTGGTTAAGAATCCACCTGCCAATGCAGGTGACCTGGGTTTGAGTCCTGGTCCAGGAGGATCCCACATGCCGCAGAGCAACTAAGCCCGTGCACCACAACTACTGAGCCTGCGCTCTAGAGCCCGCGAGCCGCAACTACTGAAGCCCACGTGCCTAGAGCCCGTGCTCTGCAACAAGAGAAGCCACTGCAGTGAGAAGCCTGCGCACCTTGTGCACCACAACAAAGAGTAGCTCACTGCTCACCGCAACTAGAGAAAGCCTGCGTGCAGCAACGAAAACCCAACGCAGACAAAAATAAATAAATAAATAAATAAATAAAATTAAAATTATATATATATATAAAGGAAAAAATAATGATTTATGCATATATTTAATAGAATGGGAAATGTTTATGATACATTATTTAAAAATAAAATCACATTCATTTATTTACCCAACACTTACATATTAAATACCTAAAGTGGGCCAAATGCTAAGTGCCAGACACTGGGGAGTATGGTGATAAGCCAAACTGGTTGGTTGTTCCCATGAAGCTTTGTGGTTTGAGATCCTGTTTTTGTTACAAATAAAAATAAAAATAAAACATCTAATATATTTACATATTTATGCAAACAAAATGGTTTTGAATATATACATAAAAAGTCTTGGCAGCATTGGCTGTTTCTGGCTGATGAAAGTTGGCTTTAATATTCTTATTTTTGCATAACTATATTTTCTGACCTTTCTCCAGTGAACCAGTTATTTTGTAATAAAAATTGAGAATAGTTTTAAAATATAAGGGAAATTTTCTGTGATTTATATAGAAGCAAACATGTACATATGGGATTTATTTTAAGCTTCCCTGTGAAGTTCTGTACACTCAAAAGATTTTATGTAGAGAATTTATTTATTTATTTATTTATATTTTTTGGCTGCGTTGGGTCTTCACTGCTGCCCGCAGGCTTTCTCTAGGTGCAGCGAGCGGGGGACTACTCTTCGTTGTGGTGCGCGGGCTTTTCATTGCCGTGGCTTCTCTTGTTGCGGAGCATGGGCTCTAGGTGCGCAGTCTCAGTTGTTGTGGTGCACGGGCTTAGTTGCTCCGTGGCATGTGGGATCTTACCGGACCAGGGATCGAACCGGTTTCCCCTGCATTGAAAGGCAGATTCTTAACCACTGCACTACCAGGGAAGTCCCCTATGTAGAGAACTTAAACATAAATTTCATTCATACTGTATTTTGACTTTAAAAATGTACTATTATTTAACGAACAATGTGTAACGATTTTGAAAGAGTCAGCAGTGCCTTGTGCCAGTAATTTCTTGTAAGCTTAGTTTTAGGATCAATTACTTGTCAAAATATTTTCTTCCAAGAGTTTGCTCTATTAGTGCTTTTTTTTTTTTTTTTTTTTTTTTTGTGGTATGTGGGCCTCCCTCTGCTGTGGCCTCTCCCGTTGCGGAGCACAGGCTCCGGACGCTCAGGCTCAGCGGCCATGGCTCACGGGCCCAGCCGCTCCGCGGCACGTGGGATCCTCCCAGACGGGGGCGCGAACCCGGTTCCCCTGCAATGGCAGGCGGACGCGCAACCACTGCGCCACCAGGGAAGCCCCTATTAGTGCTTTGATAATGATTTTAAGACTATGTACTGTTACAGTCTTCTCATAAAAGCTTATTTTCAGACAATTCGGTATGTAGATTATTGATTTCCAGTGGTTCTCAATGGTGGCAATAGACAAACAAACAAGGATTCGGAGACTGTGGCTTCACTTAATTAAATGATTATGCTAAACATTTAGAGAGATGATTGTTGAGTTTTCTATTCTAAACTGTATTTCATTTCTTTTATTTAAAAAAAATCTGAAGGGAAGCAATTAGTAAATGGTTGATCATTATAAAATGTTTAATGTTCATTTAACTGCTTGTTCTGGGTTGGCCAAAAGGTTTGTTTGATTTTTTTTCTGTAAGATTTGGCTCTAGTAGCGCTTAGTTGTCTTTAACTTAATTCGAAACAATTTTGTTAGATTGTATTGTGACAGCTGTCATATCAGCGTGCATTTAAAAAAAAACTTATCAGAATTGGTGATTTTTGGTGTAGCCATTTTAATATTGAAGATGAAAGAAAAAAAAACAACATTTTTGGCATATCATGCTTTCTTATTTCAAGAAAGGTAAAAACACAACTGAAATGCAAAAAAAGATTTGTGCAGTGTATGGAGAAGGTGCTGTGACTGATTGTGTCAAAAGTGGTTTGCGAAGTTTCGTGCTGGAGATTTCTTGCTGGATGATGCTCCATGGTCGGGTAGACCAGTTGGAGTTGATAGCGATCAAATCAAGACATTAATTGAGAACAATTAATCAACATTAAACCACATGGGAGATAGCCGACATACTCAAAATATCCAAATTAAGCATTGAAAATCATTTGCACCAGCTTGGTTTTGTTAATCGCTTTGATGTTTGGGTTCCACATAAGTTAAGCAAAAAAAAAAAAAACCTTCTTGACCATATTTCCACATGCAATTATCTATTTAAATGTAAGAAAACGTTCCAGTTTTAAAACAAATCGTGACGGGCGATGAAAAGTGGATACTGTACAATAATGTGGGATGGAAGAGATCGTGGGGCAAGTGAAATGAACCACCACCAACCACACCATAGGCCGGTCTTCATCCAAAGAAGGTGATGTGTGTATACGGTGGGATTGGGAGTCCTCTATTATGAGCTCCTTCCGGAAAACCAAACGATTAATTCCAACGAGTACTGCTACCAATTAGACCAACCGAAAACAGCACTCGACGAAAAGCATACGGAATTAGTCAACAGAAAATGCATAATCTTCCATCAGGATAATGCAAGAACATATGTTTCTTTGATAACCAGGCAAAAACTGTTACAGCTTGGCTGGGAAGTTTTGATTCATCTGCCATATTCACCAGACATTGCACCTTAGGATTTCCTTTATTTCAGTCTTTACAAAATTGTCTTAGTGGAAAAAAATTTCACTTCCCTAGAAGACTGTAAAAGACACCTGGAACAGTTCTTTGCTCAAAAAGACAAAGTTTTGGGAAGATGGAATTATGAAGTTGCCTGAAAAATGGCAGAAGGTAGTGGAACAAAACAGTGAATATGTTGTTCAATAAAGATCTTGGTGAGAATGAAAATTGTGTCTTTTATTTTTACTTAAAAACTGAAGGAACTTTTTGGCCAGCCCAGTGTCTTTTTTTTGTCTAAAACACTTCTAAGTCTGCTGTTGTTTTTCCATAGGAAGAAAAGGAGTTAGGAGAGAGAAGAGCAGCTGAACTTACTTGCCTCACTGGGCTCTTTGTCCTTAGAAGAACCCAAGAAGTCATAAATAAATATCTCCCACCTAAGATAGAGAATGTAGTCTTTTGCCGACCAGGAGCCCTACAGATTGAACTTTATCGAAAACTGTTGAATTCTCAGGCTGTCAGATTCTGTCTTCAAGGATTGTTGGAAAATAGTTCTCATCTAATATGTATCGGAGCTCTTAAAAAACTGTGCAATCACCCCTGCCTTTTGTTCAGCTCAGTAAAGGTAAGTAGTGTATGACCCTGCGTCAGGAATATGAGCTGAGGGTTCTATGTCATGTGAACCTAAGAGGGCAGATTGGACTAATCCTTGGGGTTGCATTTGTGGGTTTTCCAAAAGCTGTGCAGCCTCTCCAGTGTGATTCTTCTTTAGAGTTTATCCAGCCTTCTACTTGTTCTTCAGAGCATGCCCATATTCATAGAGCTGAACGAGGGATAAAATGGGCTTGAGGCTCTGCCTTCTAGAGTTTGTGCCCCCTGCCCTTTGGTGCCTCATCTAATGGTCGGTCCTGGTTTCCCTTCCTATTTTATATTAATATAGCCAGTCAGTTTGTTTGGAGCTAACAAATACAAAATTTACCATTAAGAAATAATTTATTTTTTCCTCATAAAAGTAATACATGATTGTTGTATGAAATCTATAAAATTCAAAAAATCACAAAGAAGAAAATAAAGATCATCTACTGGTTACAATGTAAATTGGTACAACTGGGAGACAGTTTGGCAATATGTATCAAAAACCTTAAAATTTTATGCATCTTGTAACCTGGCAATACCACTTTGAATAATTTGTTATAAAGAGATAAAGCTCTCCAGCCACAGAAAACTACATTTGGTATTAATAATCTTAGTTAATACTTATTAAACACCATGTACCAAACACTAAGTACTTTTCTAGTATTATTTTATTTATTCTTCACAAAATTCTATGGAGTAAGTACTATTATTACCATCCCCATTTTTGGGTGAGGAAACGGGCTCAAAGATACCCATAAGTAGTCTTTTCTAGAGGAACTTAATTCTAATGATGTTATGCTTATTACTTAAAAATCGATTATTATTAGTAGTAGTAAATAAATTGTGGACATTTCCCCAAATTAAATGCCTTCTACAAGTATGATTTTTAATGGCTACATAGTTGAGCTGACCATTTGGATATTAATGAACATAAGGCAGTTTGGGGTATAGTGAGAGTTTTCGGTTTTGGTGTTGGAACTAGCTATCAGTCCCTACTCTACTCCTTGTTTAACTAAAGGCAAGTTTAACCATGGCCAGGTTGTGCCTGTGAGCCTTAGTTTGTCTTAACTGAAACACAGAGACAATAATAACTTCCTGATAATGTTATTGTGGCAATTTGATGAATTTTTATTACAACTATAACTGAATATTACAACTCATAACTGAAGAGTATTTGGTTGCAGAGAGTCAGAGAAGAGATTGCCCTGTCTAGTTGATGTGAGAAATCTAACTGGTAAATCTCTGTGATGCACCTCCATGCATCAGGCTGTCTCAACATAAAGATATTATCTGTTAGTTGATTCTTAATTAGGATTATACATTACAGTCTTCAGGGAAGGTTTTTTTTTTTTTGCGGTACGCGGGCCTCTCACTGCTGTGGCCTCTCCCTGCGGTACGCGGGCCTCTCACTGCTGTGGCCTCTCCCGTTGCGGAGCACAGGCTCCGGACGCGCAGGCTCAGCGGCCATAGCTCACGGGCCCAGCCGCTCCGCTGCATGTGGGATCCTCCCGGACCGGGGCACGAACCCGCATCCCCTGCATCGGCAGGCGGACCCTCAACCACTGTGCCACCAGGGAAGCCCAGGGAAGCTTTTAAGACTACAGTTGTCCAGCCTAGACACATATGAGCCGATTCAGATTCTCTGAGAGTAGGACCCAGTCATGAAGATTTTTAAAAAGCTCTCCCAAGTGATTCTGATTATGTGTTCCTGGCTAAGAACTTGTGCATTAAGATCATTCATCTCCCTTGTATTTTGATTTAATATTCACCAGACAACTTTCTGCTAATGATTTGGCTTCCCCATGCACCTTTCATAGGACAGAATGCATAGACCAGTTGGTTTAAACAGGCAGGTCTCATTTATAGGTCAATAAATTTATATTCTGATTTATTCAGTCTCTTAATTTGGTTAGTATGGCTCATTTCCCTAGAGCTTAAGCATATGCAAGTTTCTGAACATGAAAAGCTGTGGATTAGACCCTGGGTCTGTGGTCCTTTGATAACCTCGCCAAGGTGTAGGCATTTTAGGAAACCTAACCCAAAGCAGCCAGCAACCATCTCTCCTCTCATGTATATCCCAGTTATGTAAATATCTTAGGGTTCCAAGTACTTTTAATCAAGTGACTTTACCCAAATATTGCTATGTTTGGGGAATAAGCCAGATTAAAATTAAGTTTGTGCCCAGCATTTTATACTACTTGATTCACTGCCCTTAAGATGTTTCTAGTAGTATTAAAGAAGGATTACAACACACATGAAAACATTAGGGAATTATTTTTTAAAAGTATATAGTTAATTGAACAATTAAATAAATTCAAAGTTGAAATGTAGTGTGTAACCATAAAGGTTAAAGGTCAGTGCCCCCTAAAGGGGGCATGTGAGTAATCAGGTGGAATTTGCATTGGGTCCTCAAGTATTTATAGGATTGGGATAATTGGGCAAAAAAAAGATGGCGCATTCCAGGCAGGGGTAGTAGGTTGAACAAAGTTTCAAGAACAATGATAAGTCTGGTAAATGTGGGAGAGAATGAGGAGAACTGCCAATCCCAGAAGTTTTATCTAAAAAAGTGATGCAGTCATTAACAAATGTAATCTCCAGTATGTGTTCACATGTCAGCTAGGCAGTTTGAGGGGGAATTTCAGAGGTGGTGATAATCTCTTTGGAATAAAATTGTATAAAAACTATTGGTAAAATAAAATATTATAAATAACAATAGATTTCTCTGTTAACTTCTTGGCAGAATTGTTCCTTCTTGTAGAAGAAATTGATAAGATTGAGTGGACTGTTGTGCTTGATTTTGAGTATCACCTGGGAGGTGCTGTGTGAGCCTGCAAACTGGGAGAGAAAAGTAATAGCAGGGAGGGAAGGAGGGAAGAAGAGAGAAAAAGAGGTAGCAATGATGAGAAGTCTCAGGGTTTTGGAGAGGATAGATTTACTAGAACTGTTTGCCCACTATTTTCCTCCTGTTTATTTCTCTGCTACCCACCTCCTCATCAATCACACATCGGCAATGATACTGCGCTTGTGGAATTCAGGGAACAGGCATTTGGAGACAGCATTAGAACTGCTCTGTAATCAAAAATGACCAAATTGTGACCTATGAAGATTTACATAACAATTAAATTGGGCTTTTCAGGTAGCTATTAATCTTCAGTTTTTTCCCCATAATTTTAGCATTTTTTCCCTCCCAATTAAAAAAACATGAACCAGTGTTGACAGTCATCTTTTTGAACAGGAAAAAGAATGCAGCTCAACTTGGGATGAGAATGAAGAAAGGAATCTATATGAAGGCTTGATAAATGTGTTTCCTGCTGATTACAACCCGCTCATGTTTACTGAGGAAGAGTCAGGAAAACTACAGGTGCTGTCAAAGCTCTTAGCTGTTATCCACGAACTTTGTCCTGATGAAAAGTAAGAAGTCAATTTAATAAACCACTTGTAAGTGTTTATGGAATTTCAGCTTAGACTGTGTCCTTATTCCCTCCCCTCACTGCCTCTTTTTGAAAAGAAGAAAACATTAAAAATAAGTTTTCTTCTTTGGGGGCATGGTTAGCTCCCAGTCTTTTGTAAACTTATCATTCACAATGTGTCTGTAAGTTTTTATTTAAGAAAAACTAAATGTAAATACATATATTTTAAAAAACCTAGAGATGTCTTTTGATATTATAACACCTAACTCGTTTCTTTATCACTTTCAGAATACTTTGTTCTTATTTTTTTAACGATTTTTTAAAAAATTTATTTTTATTTTATTTTTGGCTGCATTGGGTCTTCGTTGCTGCACACGAGCTTTCTCTAGTTGCGGCAAGCGGGGGCTACTCTTTATTGCGGTGCGCGGGCTTCTCATTGCAGTGGCTTCTCTTGTTGCGGAGCACGGGCTCTAGGCGCGCGGGCTTCAGTAGTTGTGGCTCGTGGACTCTAGAGCGCAGGCTCAGTAGTTGTGGCGCACGGGCTTAGTTGCTCCGTGGCATGTGGGATCTTCCCGGACCAGGGCTCGAACCCGTGTCCCCTGCATTGGCAGGCGGATTCTTAACCACTGCGCCACCAGGGAAGCCCTTTGTTCTTTTTCTGTCCTGAAATGTTGATACTCCTGAGGGCTTTCTCTTCAGCCTCCTTCTCACTCTAAACACCCTTCCTGGTTTAGCTCTACTCCTCATAGTGTCAGCTATCATCCACATGGTGTTGATTCAAAATCTGTATCTCTAGTCCAAGCCTCTCTTCTAGTTTCCACATCCTTCTTTCTATTTAATGGACATCTAAATCTGTCTGGACCTCAACTTCTCGTGTACTAAACCAGCTTTATCATTTTGCCATTGCAAGACTGATCCTTTTTCATTATTCCTTGGATTGATGAATGGTACCATATGCAAGCAAAAAACACTCGTCATTCTAGACTTACTTTTCTCCTTCACTTTCCCAATGTCATCAGTCACTACATTCTATTCTATTGATTTTATCTCTTAATCTCAGGAATCCATTTCCTTTCAGGTACCAAGATTTTTTTTAGTAACTATTTTAAATTTTATTTAAAAATTTTAATTTAAAAAATGTTTAAATTTATTTTTTATTGATGTAGAGTTGAATTATAATGTTGTGTTAATTACTGCTGTACAGCACCAAGATTTTTGTTTTGATTCTTGTAATTACTGATTGGGTTGTGGTGGTCTCTTATAAACTATGTCCCTCTTACTTTCAATCCCATTGCATATCAATATTGCCCTAAATTATATTAAATACAAATGTGAACATGTTACTCCTTTTCTTAAAAATCATTCAAAGATTCCTAGTTGCCTTCCAGAAATTTCTAAACTATAGCACATTGAGCAAGACTCTTCATGACCTGGGTGGTGCCTCCTTTTCCAGCCTCATACCTCTTGACTCCTTCACACTTATCATGTGGTCCAGTCATACCAGACTATTTACAAAACCTGTAATTTGCTCTACTTCTCACCTCTGTACTTACCTGTTTCAGGTTCCTATGCCTGGTGTACCTCCACTTCTCATTCTTCTGACCAACTTTCTCTTCTTTAAGACTCAGCTCGGATGCTTTCTCCTCTTAGAAGCCATTGGCCTCATATTGAGTTAGATGCCCCTTTTCTGTACTCCCTTAGCATCCTGTACCTCCCTCTAATGGAGCTCTTCTCACGTTATATTGTAATCATTAGTTCTCTTCTGTGTCAGCACCTATAGTGCAGGGACTATGTCTTAATTATTCTTGTAGGAGGTATTCAAACTGTTTTTGAATTAAGGCAAAAATACAGAGAAAAGATTGCAAAATAATAATTACATTTAATTGTCAAGGGATCTTAACCTCTTTGGAGCGTTAATAGTATCATTTGACTTGTGAAAATTTTTAGATTTATTTTTCATAATAATGAAGTGACTAAAATAAGGAAACTTTCTATGAACTCTTTAATACAGTTTGATTAAAATGTTTTATTAGATAATATTTTATATATACAAGAGTGTGTAATGTATGTATATATATGCAGATTGTGACCCAGTTTGAACTTAGAGTATAAACTTTTAGTTAGACTTTTATTTGCATCTTTTCTTCACTGGATTCTGTTTTTCCCTTTTTTCTGAACATGGGATAGGTGGTTATTGTTGGACAAGGAATATGAGTGAGCAGAATTTTAGAGGAAATGAGAAGAGATCAAGTGTGACTGTAGGTGTGAGAATTTATCCTTGAAGATGTTCTAGAGGAAAGTTCCCCTCTTGTGGTGGGAAGGAAGGAATGAGGAAGAAAAATATAATTTGGGGTAGGGGTTGGGTTGGAGTCATTTTGACTGCTTGTGGATCCTAAGAAGACTGAATCCTGCCTTGTTCGATGAAAGAAGAAATAGCACTTCCATCAGTGGCACAGACTGTTCTGATGCTTCACATTATCTGAAGAGGTGGACCTTTCTTTTTAAATTGTGGTAAAATACACATAACATGAATTTACTATCTTAATTATTTCTAAGTGTATTGTTCATTAGTGTTAGGTATACTCACACTGTTGTGCAACCAATCTCCAGTACTCTTTTCATCTTGCAAAACTGAGCTATACCCATTAAATAACAACTCCCCATTCCTGCTTTTTCCCAACCCCTGGCAACCACCCGTCTACTTTCTGTCTCCATGAATCTGACTACTGTAGATACCTTATATAAGTGAAATCATATGATGTTTTGTCTTTTTATGACTAGCTTATTCTACTTAGCATAGTGTCCTCAAAGTTCATCCATGTTGTAGCATGTCAGAATTTCTTTCCTTTTTAAGGCTGAGTAATGTTCCACTGCATATATATAACATTTTGTTTACCCATTCATCTGTCGATGGATAGTTGGTTGCTTCCGCCTTTTGACTATTATGAATAATGTTGCAGTGAACATGGGTGTACCAACACCTTTTTGAGACCAGGTTTTCAATTCCTTTGAATATATGTCCAGAAGTAGGATTGTTGGATCATATGATAATTCTCTTTTTAATTTTTTGAGGAACCTCCATAATCTTTTTCGTACCAGCCACACCATTTTACATTCTCACCAACAGTGGGCAAAGGTTCCAATTTCTCAAGAACCTCGCCAGCATTGCTATTTTCTGTTCTGTTTTGTTTTGTTTTTGACAGTAGCCATCCTAATGGGTGTGAAATGATATCTCATTGTGGTTTTGATTTACATTTCCCTAGTAATTAGTAATGTCGGGCATCTTTTGATGTACTTGTTGACTATTTGTATATTTTCTTTCAAAGACGTCTATTCAAGTCCTTTGCCCATTTTTTTAAATTGGGTTGTTTTTTGTTGTTGTTATTATTGAGTTGTAGCCCCCTCTTTTTTTTTTATGGCCAGTTGGGTATAGAGGCCAGGTGTTCCACATCTGAGTTGCCTATGCACAAACATTTCCTAAACCTTTAAAATATGTAGCTAGAAGTTGCTCACAGTGTTTGACTTCAGGGATAGTATTACTGTCTACACCTGATCTACTGTGTTATTGTTAACTAGAACTGGATAGTTCTATTTTCGATCTACAGGTAGAACTCTTCTACAGTGCTTTTGTGCATATTGAGATGAATTAGAATTGGGTGGAGGCATATCTGAGAACTCCTGGCTTGTCTGGCTGGTGGTCCTTTTATGGAATTTTTTAAAAGAATACTTCAAAATTTAAAAAGTTCCTCTTCCCTCCTGGTTGTTGCATTCACACACTAGGCTTCATGGCTTGGAGAGTAGAGTTCATGACGAATTCCACACCCCGTGCATCTCTTGGTTGGACACTCTCGTGCTGCGTGCAGCTCGCACTCTACCTGACATGGCAGCCTTGCCTACAGATTTCAACTGCTTTCAGGGACAGTATAGTGACCATAAAAATAATAGCCTTGTTTGAAAGTGGTATGTATGTGTGGCGGGGCTCTAGACCTCTGGAAGGGAATTGTCCAAGACTCTTTACCAAGATAGTCACCTATCCCATCAATCTACATCTAGCCTTGTAAGAACTTGTTGGGGGAAAATATTCTAAAGCCAGATTTCCTCCAGTCCAGTAAAGTTGTATCAGAAAAACTATGTTTAGATAATGTTATTCATCCCCGTAATAGTATAGAAAAGGAAGGAAAAAACGACTGAATTATTAGTATAGGAATTTTGGCAGATTGCATAAATGGTCTTAAATTCTCCCTCCATATATCCATGTTCCTTTGCTGGGTAACTTTGGGTGATCTACCATTCTGACTCTGAGCTCAGCCACGTGACTTGAATTGGTCCGTGCTGGCAAACATGGCACAAGAAGAGGCTTGAAAATATCTTGCGCAGTGGGGCTTGTCCTCCTTTGTGCTTCCTGGAAACTTTTTGTCACCATGTGAATAAGCCTGGGCTAGCCTGCTAGAGGGTAAGAGACCTGAGAAACTCAGATGAGGCTTCCCAGCCGAGGCCCCTCAGCAGTCAGCCAGTTCCCAGTCCACTTGGCAGCTGACTGCAGATGCTTGAGTCAGCACAGCCACGACCAGCAGAGGAACCTCTTAGCTGAGCCCAGCCCAAATTGCCAACCTACAGAATTGTGAGCTAAATATAAACTAAATGGTGGTTGTTTTAGCCACTGAGTTTTGGTTTGGTTTGTTATGTAGCCAAAGGTAACTGATACAGGAATACAAATATACACTGTCTTTACCTTGTTAGCATAGATAATTAAGAGAATTCTAACTGTTAAACATTTGCTTTATTTTTAAAATTTCTAGTGCTAGTAATTATCCCACTAGTTATAAAACTTGTAGGAAATATTCTTGATCTGTTTTTTATTTTTTGCTTAATTATCAAACTTTAGCTATTAGGTAAATTCTGGTTTTACTTTTTACCATATTTTATTGTTTAAAATTTTTATTTTCTCAAAATGTTAAAGGGCTTATCATTAAAAACAACAGGAGTTCATAGTTCCATCTCTCCCCCTTTGCATCCTGTTTCTCAGAGGCAATCACCAGCTCCCATAGTATGTTGCCAGACCATGTACTTATATGGCTATCTCTTGTCTTTTCCATATTTTCTTCATGAAAACTCTAGCAATTTTTCTTCATTCTTTATACGTTGAGTTATAATCTTTTTTTTAATATGATAATGCTTTTTAATAGCTTCCCATGGCTTTTATTTTATTTTATTTATTTTTTGGTGGCACTCAGAACTTCCCTGACCAGGGATTGAACCTTTGCCCCCTGCAGTGGAAGCGCAGAGTCTTAAACACTGGACCACTAGGGAAGTCCTGAGTTATAATCTTGATGTGCCTTAATATGGATCATGTTTTCATTTATTGAACTGAAAACTCTATAGTAAGTCGTTTTAATCTGAAGACCCCATGTCTGGGAAGCAGTCTCTTTCACAAAACAATTTTCTTTTGTTTTATTGGAATTTCTGTCAGTCATATATTGAACCTCATGGACTGATTCTATAATTCTTTTATCCTTCCTCTCCTATTGGTCATCACTTTTCCTTTTTAATCTATTTCCAGGAAATTCTCTTTCTTTCTTCTAAATCTATTAAATTTTTATTTTGGCTGTCATTTTAAATTTCCAAGATAATTTTCTTATTCTTTTTTCTTTTTTTTTTTTTTTGTGGTACGCGGGCCTCTCACTATTGTGGCCTCTCCCGTTGCGGAGCACAGGCTCCAGAAGCACAGGCTTAGCGGCTATGGCTCACGGGCCCAGCCGCTCTGCGGCATGTGGGATCTTCCCGGACCAGGGCACGAACCCGTGTCCCCTGCATCGGCAGGCGGACTTGCAACCACTGCGCCACCAGGGAAGCCCTAATTTTCTTATTCTTGATTGTTCTTTTTTATTGCCACCTCTTCTTGTGAATGCTATCTCTTATATGAGGGTATTAATTATTTCCTTAAAATTGTCTTCTGTTTCCTCCATTGCTCTGTTTTATTCATGTTTCTTTTTTTCTGTTTATTTGTTTTGGTTTCTATTTTTCGTGTTGGAGGCTGGCTTCAAGTAGCTGGTGGCCCTTGGTGTCCATTTATATTTAAGAGTAAGGCAGTAAAACTAACTGAATGCTCTGTGTGCACGGGCAGGGCTCGTGGACTGCTGACCTGCGTTAGGTAACAGGTAGCGAGCTGGCTTTTTTATTTGGGGATTCCCTATCTGTGGACCTTTTCTCTGGGGTCATTCAAATAAGTCATTCTGAGATGAATCTTCCAATAATATCTTTCTTGGGGTGTGGAATGTGAGAGGAATGCTTGGCTGCTGGTGTTCTGGGAGTTGGCAGAAAAAAGGGACTGGGATCTTACCATCCATTATGCAGACTTTCATTTTGGTTTGTCACTATATCCCTGCCTTCTAGAGTTCCCTGGTCTAAGTTTCTTAGGTTTACTTTCTCCAGAGAATAAACATTCTAGTTGAGAAAGAAAAGCCAACTAGTTACATGGAATGAGGGCCTGAGTTCTACTTACCAGTGCTCTTGTAATAGCTCCAGTCTAAACTCCTTTCTTCTGAGCTGCCTTTACGAGATTCTATGGTGTGAATGAACTTGTACCTGTTTCTTATTGGAATCTCTCTCTTTGGGCACTTAAGTTTCATTTTCTCTGTACTCCTAAGCAGGTCACCATTCCACTATTCTCTGTTTTCATATATAAATGTCACCTGTTTCATTAGAGTTTGTATTTCTGTTTCTTATTCTCCTGCTGTTCTTAGGGTGACTTAAGAGAGGTAAAGAAAGCAGACAGTTCTTTACTCCACTATCTTGATGCTGGAAGTCTCTTAGATATTGACTTTTTTTTTTTTTTTGGCCACATGGCTTGTGGGAATCCCAGCTCCCCATCCAGGGATTGAACCTGTGCTCTCGGCAGTGAAAGTGCAGAGTCCTAACCACTGGATGGCCAGGGAATTCCCTCTTAGATACTGATTTTAAAATTGAATTTGAAGGAGAATCTGTGTTTTAATTGTACAAGGTCATTGTTGGATGTTCTATAAATATCAGTGATAGTATTATCGTGGTATTTTCCTTCAATTAAAAAAAATCTAATATTGCTTTTAAATTGTGTATAAAGATTCTTTCTTTTTGATTGACAGGGTGGTGTTGGTATCCAACTATACACAAACCTTGAATATTTTACAAGAAGTATGCAAGCGTCATGGATATGCTTATACAAGACTTGATGGACAGACACAGATCTCTCAAAGGCAACAAATTGTTGATGGCTTTAATAGTAAATACTCTTCTGATTTTATTTTTCTGTTAAGTTCAAAAGCTGGTGGTGTGGGACTTAACCTTATTGGAGGATCTCACTTAATTCTCTATGACATTGATTGGAATCCAGCCACTGATATCCAGGTAGGACTGTTTATGCATTAAACAAACATTATAGAATGCCTATGGGGGATACAGTGCCTGCTGGGGATACGAGGATGATGATGTATAATAACTGCTGCATACTGAACCCTTATTTTGTATCAGGCACTCTGCTAAGTGCTTTACATCTGTTTAGTCTTCACAATAATCCTACAAGTGTGGATATTCTAAGCCTTGTTTTACAGATGAAGATATGGAAGCTTGTTCTCAGTCACATAGCTTATAAGAGGCAGAGCCAGGATTCACACCCAAACCTGTATGTCTCCAGGCGCTAATACACTGTGTAGATGGGCCTTCAGGATCCTCATGACCATCAGGGGAAGACAATAAAGTGTTACAGGTGCTATGATCAGTGTTTGTGCAGGGTATGGTAAAGATATAAAATTAGCTTATTTAGGGAAATATTTCAGAAGCAGCCTTTGGTTTTCTTCAAAATACAGTCCATTTTCATGTATTTTGAGATTTCTACCTATGGATTTGCACCTCATATGGTGTCTGTGTTAGGAGACCTGGAGACAACCCTCGGGTTCAGTGATTCACTAGAAAGACTCACAGAATCAAGAAAAACAGCTGTATTCATAGTTAAGTTTTATTACAGTGAAAGGATACAGACTAAAATCAACACAGGTAGAAGGTGCATAGGGTAGAGTCCAGGAGAGACCAGGCACAAGCTTCCAGTTGTCCTTTCCCACTAGATTTGCATGGAACAACACTTAATTTTCCCAACATTAATGAGTGACAACACATGGAATATTGTCAACCAGAGAAGTTCACTTGAGCCTTGGTGTCCAGAGTTTTTGTTGGAGGTCAGTCATGTAGGCATGGATACCTGTGTGACTGACCTTAGTTGCTCAGTCTTCAATCCCTGCAGAGGTCAACTGGCCGAAGTCCCCACCTAAATCACACTGTTAGCATAAACTACTTGGTGTGGCCCAGGCCCCAGGTAAACTAAGATGCTCTTATTGGGCAGGATATTCCAGGGCTTCCAGGAGCTGGTTGAAGGCCAGACTTTTCTTTGGAATGTGCAAGGTTTGAACATCAACCTTTTACTGTACAGTATCATTGATAAATCCTAAAACCACAGAGGTCTACCTAGAGCCTGAGCTGATTGCAGGTATCCTAGGGATTCCTTAGGGGTGAATCATTAACCTCTTGGACTGAGAATAAACCCTCCATGCTACTGCTATACTTGATTCTTTGCATTCTTACTGCCCAAACTCGCTGTCCCATTTTTTGATGCAGATGGACCCTCTCACTGTTGCATGGCACCCTGTAATTATTTTACAGTACCACAGTGAGTGTTCATTCATCCCTTTCTTTATCCCAGGAAAAAAATTTGAAGTGGAGAATGCTTAGGTATGCCTGGGCTTTGTTTTCTGAAGCTGTAAGTGAAATCTAGAATTCATAATCTTAATTGTATTAATGCAAGTTGCTTATGTGGGAAGGGTTATTATTAGTTTCTACTTGTACTCTCAGAATTCTCATTTTCTGTAGGCAATGTCTAGAGTGTGGAGAGATGGTCAGAAACATCCTGTACATATTTACAGACTCTTAACCACAGGTAATAACCCTTCAGTGTGACAAAAATGTATTCCCTTTGAATAATTAAAGATTTTTTTTTGTTAATCTGTGCTTCAATATCAGGAATACTGTTATTTTGTTAGCTAGTATACTAATAAACATGCTTTACCCTACAAAAATAACAGATGTAAAGATCTGAAGGAAATCTAATGAATGTTTTCTCCTCAGGTACAATAGAAGAAAAGATCTATCAAAGGCAAATCAGTAAGCAAGGTCTCTCTGGGGCAGTTGTAGACCTAACCAAGACATGTGATCACATTCAGTTTTCAGTAGAAGAACTTAAAAATTTGTTCACATTACATGAAAGTTCACATTGTGTTACTCATGACCTGCTTGACTGTGAATGTACAGGAGAAAATCATACAGGTTAGTTGTATTTTAATTGTTATGATGATAAAGTTAATTGGTCTCTCTTTAGTAGTTGAAAATATTTAAATACAGAATAACTAAAATATTTACCCCTTGCATATGTTAGTTTTCTTTTTTCCTCAGGTCACAGGGCAGCTGCCACATGGGTATTTGAGAAAATTTTAGTTAGAACCTTATTAGTTCTCTCAATTTAGCTTATTTCCGAATCAGTTGTGAAAAATTTGGCCTATTGGTAAAATCTTTCAAATCCTGATAATAATGACTTCAGAATTAGGGAAATGTTTTTAATCCTTATTTCTATTTCACAAAAAACATATAACACTTGACAGAATAGTCCTACTGTTTATTTTGTGTAGAACTTATTCCTGATGAGGTCATATTTTCTGGGGCAGTAAGCATGGGCTGCCATACTTCTCAGTGCTTCATGCACTGCTCGTGCTGCTTAAATGAGGCTGAAAGCGTCAACCGTCCAGAATTAATACCGTTCAAATAGGTACTGGATCAGGAGTAGGACTTGAGCAAGCAATGTCCAGTAGTTGGAAGTCACTTGATAAATTGTGTTGAGATGGGTTTAAGAAATAAAACTGTATAAGACTAACATGGAAGAATTTACATTTTATATAATCCACACTGATCTTCTCTATAGTATGATTTTTGCATCTTAGTAATTTCTTCTCTTATTATTTCTCTTTTCCCCTGTATTTATCTAATTTTTTTTTCTTATTTTCTAAAGTTGAATCCTTAGCTTAATGGTTCTCAGTCCTCTTTTCTGAAATGGGAATTTAAGGCTGTAAATTTTCCTCTAAGCTAAATCTCATAATTTTGATATGCAGTCTTTTTATTATTCAGTTCTAAATATTTTTTTTCCATTATAATTTATTCTTTGGCTCATGACATATTTAAAAGTATGTTTTAAAATGTATTTTAGTTTTTGTTATTGAATTTTGGCTACTGTACTGTAGTCACAAATATGGTCTGCATGATATTGATTCTTTGGAAACTATAGAGACTTGGTTTGTGGCCTGGTGTGTTTACTTTGTAAATGTTTTTGTACATGAAAAGCATGTGTATTCTCTTAATTACTTAGTTTAGAGTTTGCCATATTAGTCAAATTTTCTGTTACCGAATTAGTTTTTTCTTATTTTACAGATTTAAAAATCTACTAATTTAACTGAAAAATTGGTAATATATTTACCTGTCTCAACTATTTAAAAATATAAAATGTATATGGTGAAAACTTCCTCCCATAATGTCGTCACTGCCTAGTTTCTAGTCCTGCTACCCTATGCAAAACCAGTATTATTAGTTTTTTGTGTATCCTTCTAGATATATTTTTATGCATGTACAAGGAACTCTTGCCCAGTTTTCCCCCCAGTAAAGGGTAGTGTAATATGTGTATAGTTCTGTACCTGTTTCATTGAATAGTATCTTGAGATCTTCCTGTATCATTAAAGAGTTTCCTCATTCTTTTTTTCTCTCAGCTATATAATCCTCCCTTGTATGAATAGACCATAATTTATTCATCTGACCTTACAGCTGTATAATTAGGTTCTTTCCAGTCAGTATATATCTTTATTCATACATCTTTTTCCATATATTCAAATATCTCTATAAGGTAAATTATCAGTGTTGCTGTGTCAGAGAATATGTGCATTTGTAATTTTGATAGATCTTGCTAAGGTGCCCTCCACTGGGGGTTGTATCATTTATACCTCACCAACAATATACTGTTTCCCAACAGCTTTACCAGTTTAGGATTATCAATTGTTTGGATTTTTGCCAATCTGATAGTAAAAAAATGGTATATTAGTCTAGTTTTAATTTAATTTAACTTTATTATGAGTGAAGTTGAGTATATTTTCCTATGGTTAAGAGCTGTATTTCCTTTATGTGAACCACCTGCTCATATCATTTGCCCATTTTTCTATTTCTATGACCTAATTCTGTGTTAGACATATCTGTTATTGAAAGAGATATGTTAAAATCTTACAGTATGACAGTGGATTTGTCAGTTTCTTGTTATTCTGTCAATTTTTGCTTTATATATTTTGTATCTTCTTTGTAAAAATTTTTTCATTATTATTTATTTATTTTATTATTATATAGTGATTGCTTTATCCCTGGTGTCTTTTGCTTTCATTTTGTCTTTAGTTAATATATTACACTGACTTTTAAAAATTTTTATTGGAGTATAGTTGATTTACGATGTGTTAGTTTCAGGTGTACAGCAAATACACTGACTTTCTTATTGTTAGTATTTGTCTGGTATATCTTTTTCTATTCTTTTACCTTGAATCTTTCTGTGTCCTTATGTTTTAGGTATCTTTCATGTAAATAGCATGAGGCTGGATTTTCTTTTTTATCCAGTCTGATGTTCTCTTTTTTAAAGATTTTATTGATTTTTGGCTGCATTGGGTCTTCGTTGATGCCCGCCGGGCTTTCTCTAGTTGCGGCGAGTGGGGGCTACTCTTTGTTGTGGTGCGTGGGCTTCTCATTGC
>NC_041228.1:41863070-41887892 GCF_002837175.3 Physeter macrocephalus
TTGGCAGGCAGATTCTTAACCACTGTGCCACCAGGGAAGCCCTTGCTGCAGAATATTAATGAATTTGATTATGGAGTGTTAACCCACATTGTTACACTTATGTTCTGAATTTGGAAACTCATCTGGCCCCACAGGCTTTTAGGTAAGGAATTGTGGACTTGTAATACTTCTCTTTGGATGATTATTTGTTTAATGTGTATTTCTCCCGCTAGACCATAAAGTCCTTGAAAACAGAGACCATGTCTATTTTTGTTCACCATTTTGGCCCCCATTGCTCAAATCAGCACATTGTAAACAATTTATAAATATTTGTAGAAGGAATGAATTAATTGAATTTTCTTATTTTAACATAAACCATGGTGATCAAATGTAACAAATCATATAAACTCATTATATATTAAGAAAGTATTGTATGTAATAGGATATTGATTGGCCTAAGGGTTTTCTCATTGTTTTATTTATTTCAGGTGATTCATTGGAAAAATTCCCTGTCTTTAGAAATTGTCAGCTTGGTACACATCAACAGAAGTCTGACTCCCTGAAACCTGTCTCCATGTCACAGCTGAAGCAATGGAAACATTTTTCTGGAGATCATTTAAATCTTACAGATCCTTTTCTTGAAAGAATAAGAGAAAATGTGTCATTCTTTTTTCAGAATATAACCAATCAAACTACTGCTATATAACCCCCTTTAAAAAATTAATCTAGTAAGTAAATGTAATTTTGGAAGACAAATAGAATTATTTTAATTATAATAATATATTTTATTGCAAAAGGTATTATAGTTTTGATATAATCAAAACTGAGTTGTTTAATTTTTTGTATATATTCTTAAATAATGAAACATTAAAGACATACTTCTATCATCCTATAATTGTTTATTAATAATTTCATAATTCATACAGTTTCATTAAGTAATTTCTAAGGAATTTTCATAAGGAATATTAAAAGGTAAAGCGCCCAGTGTCTATCTTTGGGAAATCTAAACTGATTAGGAATATTAGACATAGATGTGGGAGACAACTGAAAAATTTGATAAGTTTAAACTACAGCTCAAAGGAGAAAGAGAATCAGAGACTAGGATTGCTAATGCTGAAGATTCAGTTGGATATAATAGTTGCTGCAGGGCGGTTTGGGTGAGAATGGTCTGTGGGTTGTGGCAGGACGGGGATGAGTACTGGACACTTCAAAGCACCGGTTTCTAATCTGGGACTTCAGACTGTAAAGCCACGTCCACCAAGCATTGTTTGTACACTGGTTAATGGTTCAGCTACCATCATGTCAAGGGGTTTCTGTAGTAATTTTTGACATTAAATAGAAAGTTTTAATATACAAAGCAAGTTTTAGAAGACTGAAGTCTGCAAGGAGAAAGGAGTCACTCATTTAATCTCCATTTGGGGTTTCTGTAATAAGCTTTTGCTTCCTTTTAGGGAAATTTCTTTTAGACTGAATATTGTCTTGAGGTGTTGAATAAAGACTCAATTGTGTATCATCAAATTTGAGTTCTTTAGATCTGTAGTGCCATGCCTGGGCATTTGTACATCTAGGATTCATGAACTGTCAGTTTGGGGATCAAGTTTGTCGGTAAGGAAGTAGTCAACTAATAAAAAGCAAAAATGATGTTTCTTGGCCCTATGTATATGCCTCTTATATGAGGCTTTGCATATAAAACATCTTTCAATATGTATCTTGCATCACATATTCTCAGGTGTAAAATCTTAAAAAAAAATGATAAGAGACTAGCAACTTTATTGTCTATCTTAACTGTAGTGTATACTAGGGTGTATTGCCCAGATTGCCCCCTTCAGGACCAATGTGCTCATTTACCCAGCTATTGGGAGTGCTGCCTCTGACCACTCATAGCCAAGTCTCTCCCTAAGAATATCCCACAGCTGAAAGGAGCTGCCTCGCTCAAGGTTACTCTCCCTCCCCTGGGTGGCTGGCATCCAGTGATTTGTTGATGCAGGGTAGAAAGGCCCAGCTTCCTTTCCTCAATTTGGGACAACCCTTCAGGATCATTCCAGCTCCAGAGCTCCTCAGTTGAGGCCAGTGTTGCAGCTTCATTGCAGTCCAGCTTGTCTGTCTTTCCAGGCCTGCTTCCTTCAATGCCTTACAGATATCGTGTATTATAAGTTTTGCTTTACACCACATTTGAAAAATAGACCATGACAAAATGAATTACTATTTCTACATTCACAGTGTTGTACAATCATCACTACTATCCATTTTCAGAAGAGAGTTCTCTTCTTAATGTGTCCCTTCCCAACACTCAAGGCCTCTATCCCAGCAACTCCCTAGTTGACAAATGCAGTGAACTCTTTGCAGTCTTTATCTTGACTTCTGTTCACATTAGGTATTGGTAAACTTCTGGAAATTCCTGCCTTTCTTAATTTTGATTAAATGATTAAACTCATTTGTCATTCCACAGGTATTTATCGAGTACCTAGTACATGCTGGACATTGTCTTAGGGGTTATGCATATAACAATTAAATAGGCAAAGTCTCTGCCCTCATTGTGCTTCCATTCTAGCACTGTGAGAATAATACACATATATAACATTGCACATGGTGAGAAGTGCTATGAAAAGGAATAAGCAGAATAAGAGAGATACCAAACAAGGTGGGGATGGGGATTGCTATTTATATAGGGTGGATTTATGCAGAGACCTGAACAAACTGAGGGATTGAGAACCATGACATTGTCTGGAAAAAAGTGTTCCAGACAGAAGGAACCACAAGTGCAGAGGTCCTGAGACAGGTGAAGGAGTGTTCGACATATCTGAGAAACAGCCAGAGGCCGTGTGGAGAAAGTAAGAAGCAAGTTAGAGCTGAGGTGAAAGAGGTAATTGCAATGGGGGATCCAATGTTTCAGGGCATTGAAGACCACTTTGAGGGCTTTAGTTTTGCTCTGAGCGAGATGGAAAACCTCTGGAAATTGAGCCAAGGAAAGTCATGGTCTGAGTTGCTCTGTGATGAGAACAGACTGTGGTAGAAACAGTGAGATGAGTTAGGAGGCTCTTGCCGTAATCCAGTCAAGAGGGGTTGGTGATTTAGACCAAGTGGTAGCAGGGCAGTGTTGAATTCTGCATATTTTTGAAGGTAGGGCCAACAAGATATCTGAATGGATTGAATGAAAGGTATAAGAAAAAGAGAAAAATCACGAGTGATCTTGGAGTCATTTGGAATGATCCAAGGTTTCTGGTCTGAGCCAGAGGAGAAATGGAGTTGCCAGTTACTGAGAGAAGAAGACTGGGAGAGGAGAGGATTGTGGGGGAAAAGCACAAGTTCACATTTGATTATGTCAAGTTTGATATGCCTATTAGATAATCCAGTGGAGATGTCAGATAAGCAGTTTGGTACATGAGTTGAATTCAGAAGCATTGGTCAAGGCTGGAGATAAACTTAGGATTTGTCAGCATGTAGATGGTATTTAATAAAGTCATGAGATTGGAGGATATTACCTAGGTCATAAGTGTAGCTACAAAAGAGATAGAACGAATATTATAGTGATAAAAATAATGGCTAACATTTTTTAAGTGTTTATTACTGTGTTCTAAATGCTAAGTGCTTTCCATGCATTAGCAACCTATGACATAGGGTTAGTATTGTCTTAGATGAATTGAGTTTTCCTGTCTGTTCAATGATATGTCCAAGGGTAGTTGTAAAGCTTAAATGAAATAATATATGGCCAGCCAGATAGAGAAATATTATCTTTTTATTTTTTATTTTCTTATTGAAGTATAGTTAGTTTGCAATGTTGTGTTAATTTCAGGTGTACAACAAAATGATTCAGTTATACATATATATCTATCCTTTTTCAGATTCTTTACCATTATAGACTATTATAAGATACTGAATATAGTTCCCTGTGCTATACAGTAGATCTTTGTTGTTTATTTTATATATAATCATGTGTATCTGTTGATCCCAAACTCCTAATTTATCCCTCCCCACTCCCTTTCCCCTTCGGTAACTAAATGTGTTTTCTTTGTCTGTGGAGAAATATTATCTTTACTGCATTCGGAAAAACACATGTTAATACTTGGGTGAGCCTTTCAAGACCGTGGGTGTTGGTTGCTGTCAAAGTGTAATGGAGGAAGAAAAATTTGGAATTTTGGAGACCATCTGAGAGGGAAGGGTGAGGGGAGAATACGGAGGGACTCTGGGACTGGGTTAGATAAGGGAAACTCTGTGATGAGAACCAGGGAGGATATTTGAATTACAGTTGTTCTCCAGTTGGTTGTTTGCTAAGTAGTGTGGAAAGTAACGTTCCCTTCATCTCTGCCCCACCCTGAAATCTTGCCAGAATTTCAGAAGAGAGGCTGAGTTTGCTGAGGGAGTCCACGTGACATGGGACAAAGGCAGCGTGCATGACACAGGAGCCCAGAGGCTGAGAAGCACAGTGCCCGGCCCTTGGGAATCGAGGAAGCCTTTGGGACAAACTCTCACAGACTGGAGGTTTGCGGGGGTTCAAACTCATTGAACGCAGGTGGTAAAGAGTACGTGTTAGCATCTGGGTTACACATACAAAGCACCTCTTCTGTGGTAGATACTCAATTTATAAAAAATTCTTTTGTCCATCATCTACTCCTAGTCCGTACCTCTGCTGTGTAGCATTTAACATAGTTTGTAACTGTTTATTTACCTTTCTCCCTCTCATGCTAAGCTGAATTCTTTGAGGACAGGGATTTTATCTTATTCATCCTAGTATCTCAGTACCTTGTATAGTCCCTGGTACAAGACAGCTACTTTTAAGTAAGAAATGAATGAATGAATGAATGAATGAATACTTCATTGTTTTTCCCCCTTAGCCGCCATGATCGGCTTCCTTGCTCAGAGATCTCAGTTCCAGGGTATTTTTTAAAGCCAATTTCTGAGCATGGATCTGTGCTTGACACTGAAGAAGGCAGAGCCAGTGATTTTTTTTTCCCTTCTGGCAGCATAGAGATTTCCCTTTTTGATTCCATGATTTCCATCAATCTGCTACACGAGCTGACAAAAGCTGTCAGCGCAATGGGTATTATTTGAGTCACATACATGATTCATTTCCAATTACACAAATACACCTTTGACACATATTCATGTGAAAATCTTGCTCTAAATGACAACATAAATACATTTTAATCACATTCAAATACATTTTAATCACATTCTCATTAGGACTGAATCACTAATGATAGAATTAAAACGTGAGCAGCTCTGATCTGTAGAATTCAACTTCCCGACAGGCTATCCATCCATTGAACAGGGTGTATGATAAAGGAACAAGTCAAAAAACCCTGCTGTCATTTTGTTTCTGAGTATTGCAATCAAGGCCACATCACATTGCCTGGCAACTTTTATTTATTTATTTATGTTTAAAAAAATATTACCCACTGATAATACAGTATAATTCTATTTCCAGTATCACTGTTCATTTTATTTATTTATTTATTTATTTATTTACTTACTTACTTACTTATTTACTTGCTTACTTAGGCCGCGCCGGGTCTTAGCTGTGGCATGCGGGATCTTCGTTGTGGCATGCAGAATCTTTAGTTGCTGCCTGTGGGCTTCTTAGCTGTGGCACACATGCAGGATCTAGTTCCCAATGCAGGGTCCCGAGATCGAACCCAGGACCCCTGCGTTGGGAGTGTGGAGTCTTACCCACTGGACCCCCAGGGAAGTCCCTTGCCTGGCAACTTTAGTGTATGTCATATTAATGTTGGCAAGATTGAAATTCTGTGACTTGCAGCAAACAGCATGTATAATCAGCAGATGGCACTGTTTCTCTGAGTTGGTTCCAAATTAGTATATTGGGCCTTAGAGAGGTTTGTAGACATGCTATTTTTGTTGTTGAAGGAAGGACGCAACTAAGGGGTATTGTTTTCTCTTACCTTGTGTGGCACAGAATTTTTTTGTTTGTTTGTTTAGAATAGCTTCCTGTGGCACTCTTCTGTAGCTGGTCTGTGTTCTTTGCTTCAAGCCATTACAAACTTTCATCCCCTGAGAGCCCTTGTCCACAAAATCAAAACCAGTTCAGCATACAGCTTTTATGGTTAAAAAACTGTGGGAAAAAAATCTTTATTGACGCAGACAGAATGGTTTGTTGGAGTTTGTTACACTTATTTGAAAACCTAAAGTGTTAAATGTAATTTAATCTTTATTAAAAAAATTATAAATCTCTTTGAGTAAGAGATAATGAAAATCCAACAAAGCAGACCAAACAATTCCTTTATTTTTATTTTTTGAGGAAATATCAGCAAATACTAAAGACATTTTTGAGTAGTTTTAAATATGTTTAATGTCATAGGTAAGGATGTAGCATGGGGTGGGAGGGAAGCTCACTTCAACATCTTAATCCCTCATCTTTGCTGTTATCTTTATTTTTATCTAGATGGAAATATTTGGTCCACATAGATGTTCGTATTGTCACAGAGCAATATAGAAATGATATTTTACCATCGATGCAATTGATTTGATTGTACCACCTATTCTGCTCAGGTCGTTCAGATTGACAAAGTCACAAGACACAGTAGGCTGCATGCAGCTTTAGGGTTACTTATGTTCAGGATGGGGAAAAAGAAAGCATGTATTGTAAAAGCAGAGCAGAAGTTTCCTGACTCCAGGTAAGGCTTCCAAATGTCCCAGCCACTCTGTACTTGGGGTACACGTGGTCATGGGAGATAAGACTGAGTTGGTGTGGACAACCTCAGTTACTGGGAGCCATCAGCCCTGGCATCCTTCAGCCTTTATGCCTTGTTAAGGTTGGGGAATAAAGAGTCAATATGGAGGCCAAGATATCCCTTTCATTATCGACAGTAGCTTAGTTAGTGGACTTGGCTTGAGGTGTGTTACCAGGTGAGTGTGATACTGAACTCTGTCCTGCCCATGAGGAAATGCTTCCCTGGGAAACCTATGACATGGAGGCACTAGGAGAGCTTGGGCTTTCTATGTCTTGTCAAGGAGGAAGGAGGTGGAAATTTTTTTATTGAGGTAAAATTCGCATTACATAAAATTCATCATTGAAAATTTATTGGGGACGTCCCTGGCGGTCCAGTGGTTAAGACTCTGTGCTTCCACTGCAGGGGGCACGGGTTTGATCCCCGGTCAGGGAACTAAGATCCCTCATGCTGCAAGGCATGGCCAAAAAAGGGAAAATTTATTGAGGTGAGGTTCACATAACATAAAATCAATCATTTTAAAGTGAATAATTCACTTTCATTTATTATATTCGAAATGTTGCTTAGCCATCACCACTCTCTTATTCTAGAACATTTTCATCACCCCAAAAAGAAACACTGTGCCTTTAAAGCTTTACTCCCAGTGCTGGGGTAGACTCTTACCATTATGGGCCCTCTCATCTTCTGCTCTAAATCAGTGGCAAGGAAAGGAGGGTGACTGAACATTTGGGGTCCTGGAAAGGTTATTCCTCAGGGCGGCTGTGAGAGGAGAGGAGGTATGGGGAGTGATGGATGATGTGTTGAACAAGGCTTCCAGTCTGACTACTCTGGTCCCTCAACCCACCTCTCAGCTGTCAACAAACAAATTCCAGTGGCTTCTAGTACAGGTTTATGTTAACTTTCCATTTGTATTAGCGTTCTGTAGAGAAACAGAATCAGTACAGGGTCAGTCTACTTTACTTATAGTCATCTGATTGTAATCTTTAATCATATCTAAAATATACCTTCACCACAGACTGTAGACCAGTGCTTTACTAAACAACTGGGCACCATAGCCTAGCCAACTTGACACAAAATTAACCACCACACCATTCATTCTTATTTATTTATTTTTAGTTAGTAGCACCTTTATAATATTTACTGTGTGCTAGGGATTTTTCTAAGTGCTTTATAAATATTAACTCATTTAGTGTATTTATGCTTATTAATGAGAATCCATTATATGTGCACGTGAATACAAATCTTGTGTATGAATATAGATCATGACTTGTTAGATTGTTCCCCAAATATGTCCCCCCCCCACCACCATTCATCTACTTTCTGTTCACCCTTAATCACTTTACTCTTTCATTTGGACTTATTGACTGAGTTTCCTTTTCCTGGGCTGCATCTCCCCCTGCCCCTGCATTCCTAGACTCTCTGCTGCCATTCTGTGGCTACAATTGTCAGAGAATCCAAAATAACAGGAGCTAAAATGAAGCAGAAGTTTATTTCTCAAGTTAAAAGTCTGGGTTCATAGTCCAGGCACGTGTGGTAATTTCAGTCATCAGGGACCCAGGCTCCCAGCTTGCTGCTACCCCTCTGTTCTTATTATGCAGCTTCTGCCTTGCGGTCCAGACTGGCTCTAGCAATAGTCTCTGTATTATAGCAGACAGGAAGGAGGAGGACAAGCTCTTCACTTGAGGGCCCATTCTTGAAATTGCATGCCCCACTTTCACTTATATTGGCCAGAACTCGTCACATGCCAAGGTGGAATTGTTCTTGACAAATGCGCCATATAAGTCAGGCCTTCTCCCAGGGGTTATGGAATAAAGGAGCAAACAGAGGCAGGAGTTATATTAATCGAGCTCTCTTTACTGGAATGTTGGGAAAGAAGCACATCCCCCTAATAATGCTCAGTCTGCACAATCTTAATGAACATCAACATATGGAGAACCATTCACTAGACAACTGGGGATGATGGGGAGTGTGGTATCCAATAAGATTTGAAAAAGTAGCTTGTAAAGAAGACTGATGTACATATAGGCTACGTTTTTTTTAGGCATTGTTGAATTTATTTTCAAGTTTTGGACAGAGTGATTATTTATATGATTGCTATTTAATCTGTCATAATGAGAACAGCAGTAATGCTAATAGCCTGTGGCTTATATCAGCACTTGGAAATGTTAACACAGTAATGACTATTTCCTACTGTTAGCAATAACCATCACAATAGGGTGTCACATTAACCTTTATTCTCTGAATCCTGTTTATATTTTAAAATTCAATCACTGGAATAGCAGACACTGCCAGCTTTATTATAGGAAACCAGTTGCTGTTATCTGTCTCCCTTTATTCATTCACACCTTCTCAACCATAAGAGGAAACCATCAAGGAGAAACTTCTTGTTTTCTTCATGAGGCCTCATTAAACATGGTCAGGATGGAAATGTAGCTGTAATTTCCCCCAGGGTTGGCTTTGAAAATCAGTTTCTAATTAGGGGCCAGCAAAAAATGTAGCAGTAAGGCCGTTGTGGGTGACGCTTTTTTCTTCCTTCCTGACCTTTATGCTCTCTTCTGCTCAGGGGCAAAGCTTAGTTAAGACAGCTCACAGTACACCAGGGTCCATAAGCTGTGAGGAGGGGCCCACGGCTCTGTCATCTCAGCTAGAACAAGGAGGCTTTGCTCATCCCACAGAACAGCCACTAATGTGCTCACTCTTATAGTTGATGAGGAGTTCCTGGAGAGGAGATTAGGGAAAGTAGGAAGGGTAGGCAAGTGTAAGAGAGCAAGAGGGAGGTGACTGATGTGGAGCCAAAGCCCCTGTTCAGGTCCCAGTCCATGGGCTACTTTGTAAGGCCGAGCAAGAGTCCACTCTGAACATTTGGTTCAATCCTGCAGTGCCTGGGGGTGTCTGTGGAAGCCCCTGTGACAATGCCCAGGGTGATGGGGACATGGTACCTAATACTGGGGCATCCATTTTTAATAATTTGGTAATTTTGCTCTTACCAGCAAAGGAAAAAAATTTCTGCTTTTTCCCTCCAAACCTCATTCTTCTCACAGTGAGAGTCTAAGTCCTAGCAATGGCCTCAGGCAAACATGATTTGGCTGCATTTATGACCTCATTTATGACCTTTATGACCTCATCTTCCCTCAGTAACTCCACTCCATGCCCACCATCCTCCTTGGTGTGCCTTGAATGTCAAGCAGGCTCCCGTCCAGGTGCCCTGGGGCCTGGCCCATAGTGAGTAGATTCTCAGCAACTGATTGGGAACTTGAATTGAAGGAAGGAGTGTCCAGTGGTATCTAACCTTTTCTATGGAAACAAGAAGGAATGGGAGACAGGAAAAAGCCGTCAGATGAGTACCAAGACTTTCCTTGTAGTGAAGGCACTTTTAAAAATGGGTTTTATGGTCCGTTACACGTATTGACATATTGTTGCCGGAGACAAAATTCTTAGGTGTCACTGTACCCTTGAAAAGTAATTAAGAAAGAACTGCATGATTGAGAAGGTTGACCGGATGCCAAAGAGCATTGATGTTTACTTTTCTTATACACTAAGACCCACTATCAATCGTGGAGAGCTAGAGCCTTAAGAAAACACAGTAAGTGACGGGGTTGTGAGTGGGTGGGGAGTCAGGATGGTGGAATAGGAGGCTGCAGAATTCGTCGCTCCTCACAAGTACATCAAGAATTCATCTACAGATGGAACAGTTCCCACAGAGCATCTACTGAACGTTAGCGGAAGACTTCGGACACCTAAAAGAATGAAAGAAAGAAGAAGAAAAGAGGAATCAAAAAAGGGACCAGCTAGGAGATGAAAACATCATAGAGATTTGTAGATGTGTTCATGCTTTGTGTAGGTACTTTAAAAAACATTTTTAATAGTAAAAAATGAGTTATGTGCTTTAAGAAAAGTTACAAACTTCTAGTTGTAAGATAAATAAGCACCGGGGATGTAATGCACAAAATGATAAGTATAATTACCACTGCTGCATGTTATGTATAAAAGTCGTTAAGAGAGGAAATCCCAAGAGTTCTCATCACAGGAAAAATATTTTTTTCTATTTCTTTAATTTTGTATCTATATGAGATGATGGATGTTCACTAAATTTATTCTGATAATCATTTCATGATGCATGTAAGTCAAATCATTATGCTGTACACCTTACACTTATACAGCACTGCATGTCAATTATATCTCAATAAAACTAGACAACAAAAATTAAAAAAAAAAAAGGGACCAGCAACCATGGCAGGAAGCTGAATGTAAGCAGAAGTCCCCACACTCAGGAAAACTCCCTCATGGAGGGGAAGTCAGCTGGGACAGAAAAGGACCTTCAGGGTATCAAAGGAGAATGCAGCAGATGTCCTGTGGAAGGCAGGACAAAGTAGGAACTGCATGCAAGGTCTACACCACAGCTCTGCACATTCCAGCCTGAATCATGAGTTGCCTGTTGCGAAAGGGGGCTGGGTGCTGGAAAGTGGGGCTTTCAGCGCAGACCCAGGGAGGGGACAGCTGTTGGCTGTGAAAAGACAGCCTGAAGGGACAGGAGTCAGGAGCTCCACAACTGGGAAAGTCTGCAGAAAAAGCCTGAGATACCATAAAAGTAAGGTGTCATTGTTTAGTGGTGCGCAAGGGGCGGAGCTGCCATTATAACCCCTCTCCCTAGCTGCCAGCTTCTTCCACCTCCGCGGGTGCTGGGAGGGGCTCCCACCTGAGCGGGCCCACTCCCCCCTCGGGCCGGGGTCTCCTCCGTTTGCCTGGGCTTCAGGACCCTGAGCGCCGCCAATCCCAAAGCCTCCTTGGGAATCAGCCCTGGGTGCCCCTGCCTGGGATGAGAGTCTTTCAGTGCTGGTGGAGGCTGGGTGCTAAAGTGTGGGGTTGGCAGGATGGATCCGGGGAGAGGAACGCTGTTGGCTGCATGAATACAGCAGAGGGGAGGGGAGTAAGGGGACCCGTGGCCAGGAATGCCCCCAGGGGAAGCGTGGTCTGCCTGGAAAGTGAGACACCATGGTTGACAGGTGTGATGGGGGTGGGACCGCCACTGCCCTCATTCTCCAGTTCCTGCCTCCATGGGCACTGGGAGGGACACCTACCAGAGCGAGCATGCCACAGTCTGTTCCAGTTTCCTGTCAGTCCCGCTGCCACAGGCAACTTGTAGACACTTCAACTGTGGCTGCAGTAACCCTGCCCCGGCTTGAGTGAGTAAACGTGCCCCAAGCAGCCACTGCTTTCACTCCCTCTTGCCTGAGCAAGGAGGAGACACCTGAGGGCGGCACACACCCAGAGGTGGGGTCAAAATCAAAGCTGAGGCCCAGGGGCGGTGGGACTAAGGAAGAGAAATGGAAATCTTTCTGTGCAGCTGCACCAGCTGTGGATTAAATCCCCAATATCTGCTGGGTAAATCCTGCGTCTGTGGAAACCTGAGTAGACAATGAGTGTTTCAACAATTGAGACCGGTCCAGCCTTCACAGCAGTGGACTCTAGGGACAAGTACATGCAATACTTGGGCCAGGTCAGAGTCTGAGTTGGCTCCACAGTGCCCACAGTAGGTCCAGAGGCCTACCTAGAGGTATTGGAAGGCCTCCTGGGGAGGCGGGGATAGGCTCAGGCTCACTGTGGGAGCAAGGACACTGACAGAGGAGGCCCCAGGAAAATATTCTTGGTACTATTATTCTTTTGTTTGTTTCATTTTGCTCAGTTGTTGGTGTTGTAGCTTTTATTATCTTTTATTTTTAATTTTTACGTTTATTTTTTAATCTTTTTTCAATATATACAATTTTTAATTTTTCTATTTTTACTTTTTTGTTGCTTTGTGGGTTTTTTCTTGTTTTTGTCCTTTGTTTTTTATTTTCTTTTTTTAACATCTATATTGGAGTATAATTGCTGCTTTTTAATTTCATTTTTTTTCATTGTTTTTCTGTGTATATTTTATATTTTCTTTGCTTTTTTGTTGTTTGTTTGCTTTCTGTTATTGTGTTATTTTTCATTCTTTGTTTTTGTCAGTTTAGTCCTTATTGACTGTTCTCATATTAGAATTCTTTTTGCTTGTCTGTTCCCTTGGTTTCTTTGTTTTTCGGGGTTTTTTTTTGTCTGTTTGCTTTTCTTTTTCTTTTTTCTGTGTGTGTGTATATTGTTGCTGCTGTTTGCTGTTGTTTTTGCTATTTGTGTTGAGTTTTGTTTGTTTTCCTTTCTTTTCATTTTTTTCTTTCCTTTTCTTTTCTTTCTTTTTTGTCTGGCTGCACTGTGAGGCTTGTGGGCTCTTGGTTCCCTGGGTCTCTGGGGTGGGAGCGTAGTGTCCAGGATGGTGGACCACCAGAGAATTCCTGGGTCCAGGGAATATTAATTGGTGTGTGCACTCCCAGGGGTATGCATATCAACACCAAGACCCACCCCACACAACTGCCTGCAGGCTCCAGTGCTGGACACCTCATGCCAAACAACCAGCAAGACAGGAACACAGCCCCACCCATCAGGAGACAGGCTGCCTAAAGTTGTACTAAGCTCACAGATACCTCAAAACACACCACCTGACAAGGCCTTCCCCTTCAGGGGGAAAAGACTCTACTCCACCCATCAGAGTGCAGGCACCAATCCCTCCCACCAGGAAGCCTACACAAGCCCCTGGACCAACCTCACTCACCAGGGGCCAGACAACAGAAGCAAGAGGAACTACGACCCTGCCACCTGCAGAAGAAGACCATAAACACAGTAGGTTAGACAAAATGAAACGACAGAGTAATATGTTCCAGACAGAGGACCAAGGTAAAATCCCACAAGACCGAATAAATGAAGAGTAAATAGGCAATCTACCTGAAAAAGAATAAAGAGTAATGATAGTAAAGATGATCCAAGATCTTGGAAATAGAATGGAGCACAGATTGAGATGATTCAAGAAATGTTTAACCAGGACGTAGAACTAAAGAACAAACAATCAGTGATGGACAACACAATAGCTGAAATGAAAAATACACTAGAAGAAATCAACAGCAAAATAACTGAAGCAGAAGAACGAATAAGTGAGTTGGAAGATAGAATGGTGGAAATAACTGCCAAAGAGCAGAATGTAGAAAAAAGAATGAAAAGAATTGAGGACAGGGCTTCCCTGGTGGCGCAGTGGTTGAGAGTCCGCCTGCCGATGCAGGGGATGCGGATTTGTGCCCCGGTCCAGGAGGATTCCACATGCCGCGGAGTGGCTAGGCCCTTGAGCCATGGCCGCTGAGCCTGTGCCTCCAGAGCCTGTGCTCTGCAACGGGAGAGACAGCAACAGTGAGAGGCCCGTGTACCGCAAAAAAAATTAAAAAAAGAATTGAGGACAGTCTCAGAGACCTCTGGGACAACATTAAATGCACCAACATTCAAATTAAAGGGGTCCCAGAAGAAGAAGAGAAAGGGAAAGGGCCTGAGAAAATATTTGAAGAGATTATAGTTGAAAACTTCCCTAACATGGGAAAGGAAATAGTCAATCAAGTCTAGGAAGCACATGGAGTTCCACACAGGATAAACCCAAGGAGAAACATACCTAGACACATATTAATCAAACTAACAAAAATTAAATACAAAGAAAAAATATTAAAAGCAGCAAGGGGAAAGCAAAAAATAAACTACAAGGGAATTCCCATGAAGTTATCAGCTGATTTTTCAACAGAAACTCTGCAGGCCAGAAGGGAGTGGCAGAACATATTTAAAGTGATGAAACGGAAAAAACTACAACCAAGATTACTCTACCCAGTGAGGATCTCATTCAGATTCGACAGAGAAATCAAAAGCTTTACAGACAAGCAGAAGCTAAGAGAATTCAGCACCCCAAACCAGCTTTACAACAAATGCTAAAGGAACTTCCCTAGGTGGGAGACACAAGAAAAGAAAGAGACCTACAAGAACAAACCCAAAACAATTGAGGAAATTGTAATAGGAACATACATATCTATAATTACCTTTAATGTAAATGGATTAAATGCTCCAACCAAAAGACACAGACGAGCTGAATGTATACAAAAACAAAATCCGTACATATGCTGTCTACAAGAGACCCACTTCAGACCTAGGGACACATACAGACTGAAAGTGAGGGAGTGGAAAAAGATATTCCATGCAAATGGAAATCAAAAGAAAGCTGGAGTAGCAATACTCATATCAGACAAGACAGACATTAAAATAAAAACTATTGCAAGAGACAAGGAAGGACACTACATACTGATCAAGGGATCAATCCAAGAAGAAGGTATAACAATTGTAAATATCTATGCATCCAATATAGGAGCACCTCAATACATAAGGCAAATGCTAACAGCCATAAAAGAAGAAATCAGCAGTAACACAATAATAGTGGGGGATTTTAACACACCACTTACACCAATGGACATGTCATCCAGACAGAAAATAAATAAGGAAACACAAGCATTAAATGACACAATAGGCAAAATAGACTTATTGATATTTATAGGACATTCCATCCGAAAGCAGCAGAATACACTTTCTTCAAAAGTGCTCACAGAATATTCCTCAGGATAGACCACATCTTGGGTCACAAATCAAGCCTCAGTAAATTTAATAAAATTGAAATCATATCTACACTTTCTTCAAAAGTGCTCACAGAATATTCCTCAGGATAGACCACATCTTGGGTCACAAATCAAGCCTCAGTAAATTTAAGAAAATTAAAATCGTATCAAACATCTATTCCAACCACAACGCTATGAGATTAGAAATCAATTACAGGAAAAAAAAGACTGTAAAAAATACAAACACATGGAGGCTAAACAACATGCTACTAAATAACCTACCTCAAGAAACAAGAAACATCTCAAATAAACAACCAAACCTTACACCTAAAGCCACTAGAGAAAGAAGAGCAAACAAAACCCAAAGTTAGCAGGAAAGAAATCTTAAAGATCAGAGCAGAAATAAATGAAATAGAAACAAAGAAAACAATAGGGACTTCCCTGGTGGTCCAGTGGTGAAGAATCTGCCTTCCAATGCGGGGACATGGGTTTGATCCCTGGTCAGGGAGCTAAGATCCCACATGCTGCAGGGCAACTAAGCCTGCTCACTGCAACTATGGAGCCTGTGCACTCTAGAGCCCGTGTGCCACAACTAGAGAGCCCGCATGCTGCAACTACTGAGGCTGTGCACTCTGGGGCCCATGCATCACAACTAGAGAGGCTGCACACTGCAACTGCTGAGCCCACAGGCTCTGGAGCCGGTGCACCACAACTAGATAGAAGCCCACACACCAAAACAAAAGATCCTGCATGCTGAAACTAAGGTCCCACGCGCCGCAACTAAGATCTGACGTGGCTGAAATAAATAAAATAAATTAAAAATATAAGAAAGCAACCAGTAAAGTTTTAAAAAAAGAAGAAAACAATAGCAAAGATCAATAAAACTAAAAGCTTGTTCTTTGAGAAGATAAACAAAACTGATAAACCTTTGGCCAGACTCATCAAGAGAAAGGGGAGAGGACCGAAATCAATAAAATTAGAAATGAAAAAGGAGAGGTTACAACTGACACCACAGAAATACAAAGGATCATAAGAGAGTACTATAAGCAACTATATGCCAATAAAGTGGACACCCTGGAAGAAATGGAAAAATTCTTAGAAAAGTACCACCTTCCAAGACTGAACCAGGAAGAAACAGAAAATATGAACAGACTGATCACAAGTAATGAAATTGAAACTGTGATTAAGAATCTTCCAACAAACAAAAGTCCAGGACCAGGTGGCTTCACAGGTGAATTCTATCAAACATTTAGAGAAGAGCTAACACCTGTCCTTCTCAAACTCTTCCAAAAAACTGCAGAGGGAAGAATGCTCCCAAATTCATTTTATGAGGCCACCATCACCCCGATATCAAAACCAGACAAAGATATCACACAAAAAAGAAAATTACAGGGCAATATCACTGATGAACATAGACACAAATATCCTCAACAAAATACTGGCAAACCAAATCCAACAGCACATTAAAAGGATCATACCCCACGGTCAAGTGGGAATTATCCCAGGGATGCAAGGATTTTTCAATATATGCAAATCAATTAATGTGATATACCACATTAAGAAATTGAAGAATATAAACCATATGATCATCTCAATAGATGCAGAAAAAGCTTTTGACAAAATTCAACACCCACTCATGATAAAAACTCTCCAGAAAGTGGGCATAGAGGGAACCTACCTTAGCATAATAAAGGCCATATACAGCAAACCCACAGCAAACATCATTCTCAACGGTGAAAAACTGAAAGCATTTCCTCTAAGATCAGGAGCAAGACAAGGGTGTCTAGTCTTGCCACTATTATTAAACATAGTTTGGAAGTCCTAGCCATGACAATCAGAGAAGAAAAAGAAATAAAAGGAATCCAAATTGGAAAAGTAGTGAAAGTGTCACTGTTTGCAGATGACATGATACTATACATAGAAAATCCTAAAGATGCCATCAGAAAATTACTAGAGCTCATCAATGATTTTAGTAAAGTTGCAGGATATAAAATTTATACACAGAAATCTCTTGCATTCCTATACACTAACAATGAAATATCAGAAAGAGAAATTAAGGAAACAATCCCATTTACCACTGCAACAAGAAGAAAAAAATACCTAGGAATAAACCCACCTAAGGAGGCAAAAGACCTGTACACAGAAAACTATAAGATACTGATGAAAGAAATCAAACACCACAAAAACAGATGGAGAAATATACCATGTTCTTGGATTGGAAGAATCAATACTGTGAAAAAGACTATACTACTCAAAGCAATCTACAGATTCAATGCAATCCCTATCAAACTACCAATGGCATTTTACACATAACTAGAACAAAATATTTTACAATTTGTATGGAAACACAAAAGACCCCAAATATCCAAAGCAATCTTGAGAAAGAAAAATGGAGCTTGAGGAATCAGGCTCCCTGACTTCAGACTATACAACAAAGCTGCAGTAGTCAAGACAATATGGTACTGGCACAAAAACAGAAATATAGATCAATGGAACAGGATGGAAAGCCCAGAGATAAACCCATGCACCTATGGTCACCTAATTTTTGACAGAGGCAAAAATATACAATGGAGAAAAGACGGCCTCTTCAATAAGTGGTGCTGGGAAAACTGGACAGCTACATGTAGAAGAATGAAATTAGAACACTCCCTAACACCATACACAAAAATAAACTCAAAATGGATTAAAGACCTAAATTTAAGGCTAGACACATTAAAACTCTTAGAGGAAAACATAGGCAGAACACTCTTTGACATAAATTGCAGCAAGATCTTTTTTGACCCACCTTCTAGAGTAATGAAACTAAAAACAAAAATAAACAAATGGGGCCTAATTAAACTTAAAAGCTTTTGCACAGCAAAAGAAACCATCAACAAGATGAAAAACAACCCTCAGAATGGGAGAAAATATTTGCAAATGAAGCAACGGACAAAGGATTAATCTCCAAAATATACAAGCAGCTTATGCAGGTCAACATTGAAAAAACAAACAACCCAATCAAAAAATGGGTGGAAGACCTAAATAGACATTTCTCCAAAGAAGTCATACAGATGACCAACAAACACATTAAAAGATGCTCAACATCACTAATTATTAGAGAAATGCAAATCAACACTACAATGAAGTATCACCTCGCTCCCATCAGAATGGCCACCATCAAAAAATCTACAAACAATAAATGCTGGAGAGGGTGTAGAGAAAAGGGAACCCTCTTACCTTGCTGGTGGGAATGTAAATTGATACAGCCACTATAGAAAACAGTATGGAGGTTCCTTAAAAAACTAAAAATAGAACTACCATATGACATAGCAATCCCAGTATTGGGCATATACCCAGAGAAAACCATAATTCAAAAAAACACATATACCCCAATGTTCATAGAGCACTGTTTACAATAGCTAAGACCTGGAAGCAACCTAAATGTCCATCAACAGATGAATGGATAAAGAAGATGTGGCACCTATATACAATGGAATATTACTCAGCCATAAAAAGGAACGAAATTGGGTCATTTGTAGAGACGTGGATGGACCTAGAGACTGTCATACAGAGTGAAGCAAATCAGAAAGAGAAAAACAAATATCATGTATTAACGCATATATGTGGAATCTAGAAAAATTGTTTAGATGACCTGAATTGCCCAGCAGAAATAAAGACACAGACGTAGAGAAGAAATGTATGGTTGCCAGGGGGAAAGGGATGGGATGGGAGGGATTGGGAGGTTGGGACTGACACATATACACTATTGATACTATGTATAGAATAGACAACTGATGTGAACATACTGTATAACACAGGGAACTCTACTTAATGCACTGTAGTGTCCTAAATGGAGGGGATATGTGCAAGTGTATGGCTGATTCATTTTGCTGTGCAGTAGAAGCTAGCATGGCATTGTGAAGCAACTATACTCCAATAAAAATTAATTTAAAAAAATAAAGGTTAGTTCTGATCCAGAAACCTGTCAATTTGAACATCAATTGGATCCTGTTGATAATAAAAATACAATTATTAAGATTGGTAATAACTTCCATTTATTTAGCACTTATTATACTCCACACTTAACATTCTTATCTCACTAAAACTTCACAACAATGCTGTAAAATAGGTACTATTACTGTGTTTGAGATGAGGACCCTGAGATTAACAACATGGTCAAAACAGACAGGTGGTAAGCAAAACCTCCTTTCAGATGGCTCTTTGTTTTTTTTTTTTTCTCGGCATTTCGATGGCTCTTTTGATGGATCTTCCTGTGATCTAACAGTCATCTAAATTCAACAACATTCGCATGAAAGCCAACGTGTGTATGTCTTATTCTTGATCATTTGTGCATCTTTCGTTTTTCTTTCTTTGAAACATGAACACTAAAGTTCGTGTAAACCTCGCAGGGCATTGTGAAGGTAATATGTGACACAACAATCAGAATTCCATCATAGATATTGCCAAGTTATCTTTATTGTATTTTTAAAAATTTTATATTGGAGTGTAGTTGATTTACAGTGTTGTGTTGGTTTCAGGTGTATAGTGGAGTGATTTAGTTATACATATATGTATATCTATTCTTTTTCAGACTCTTTCCCCGTATAGGTTACTACAGACTATTGAGTGGAGTTCCCATTGCTGTATAGTGGGTCCTTGTTGATTATTTTATATATAGTAGTGTGTATGTGTTAATCCCAACCTCCTAATTTATGCCTCCCCCACCACGTTTCCCCTGTGGTAACAATAACCAAGTTTTCTTTATCTTAACACTGCCCATCCTGACCTTGATTCTGAATGAAAAGATTCCCAACCATCTTTTAGAAATTATTTTAAAGATCAAACAACAGAAAAGAGACAGAATTTTGACTATGCTTAGGGTGATCCTGCATATGCAGAGAAAGCTCAATAATTTTCAATTCTTGATAATGATAAAATAAATTAATGTAAAAAAGAACAAAAAGTATTAATTTAATCCTACAGAGGGATTCCATTTTATACTTGTTCGTGGTTTTAGTGTTTTCCACCTTACAGATGAAGCATCTCATCTTTAATCTTCCAAAATAAGATTAATTTGAAAACAAACTATTAAATATTTTCTTTAATCATTCAGACCCTCAGAAAAAAAAAACAACAGAATAAGCAATAAAGAAGGCTCTGATGCCTGTGCACGGAGATGAGATTAATAGCCAGAGTTTTCTATCACTTGCTAATGATCCATGACCCTTTATAAACTCTCTAGTCTAATAGAGTTAGTTTAAGAAGCAAACCCTGTAAATTCTCTCCTTCATCCTGGAACTCACTCACCTTCAGCATTTAGTTTCTATGCAGCAAGTTTATCTCCAAAGTTTGGAAAAGCCTTTGGAAATCCTTGGTTAGAATGCATTTGCAGATAGGAATACTTAACATACAATTTAACATGTGATGAGACAGCAAATCCAAAATAGCTACTGTTCAAGTAGAAAGGGAGGTATAATGAGAATCTAGTTGCACGATAATATTTTAAGACCTTCTCTGACATCTCTCGTCTTCCCCAGCTCCTGACTGCATGATATTTTAGAGCAAGGCTAGATGGGAATTCATGTTGTCCTGTCTTGTACTGCACGGAAGCTCCTCAGCGAGACATCTGAGGAATCGGTCTCAACCAGTGTCAGGCAAGGAAGCTCTGTGGCGTTGGTTACTGTCTTGGCCTAGACTAGAAATCATTTCCACTAATTGCACTGGGGAGCAACCCTCTTAGTTACACTCCACCATGAATATATTTAATGGTGTCGCTTGAAAGAAACAATGGATAGGTGCTTTATTTCTCTGAAACTCCTCAAAAGAAGGGAATTTCAAAGCTTAGAGAGAAATCACAAGTATTTTATAAGAAATATTACCATGGAAACACCACTTCTGTTATCCACTGGGAAGAAAGCTGTTATCAGGTGTTAGTGGGACATCCAGTGAACCTAATGGTTTGTATAATTCTGGGCCTATCAAAGACTTCATTTTTTAAAAATGATGCTTGCAGCACTTTTATGCCTATCTCAAGGGAACCAGAGCCTTAAAATTAAAGGGACAAATATGAAGTCAGCATCAGAGCAGTGTGATGGTCAGAGCTCTGGCTTGGGAGTCTGCCATCTGGAGGTCTAGGCAGAACTGTCTCATTTGGCTTCTGATCGTATAAAGTCACTTAATTTTTACCCTTTCGGGTAATAAAAATTATAAATCATTTATTGATTGCTTACTATGTGCTAGACGTTTTGCTAAATGCTTTATAGTCATTATTTCACTTATTCATCTTGACAATCCTGAGATGTACATATTATTATCTTCATTTTAAAGAGGAAGAAACTTAGACCTAGAAAAGTTAAACACTCCCCTAGAGCACAATGCTAGTTAGCAGTAGAAGCTGGTTATAATCCCAGGATGATGTGGCTTTGGAACTCACTTGTATTCTCCAGCCTTAAACTTGCAAGCTACATGAAAATTTAAGGAATGTCTTGTAGCAGTCAGATCACTTGTTCTCAAATTAAGATACACTTACCAGAAAGATGATCTCAGAAAAGCAAGAATTTGGGAGCTTATGAAGAAAAATGAAAGTAGGAATAGACGACAAGGGAAAAGATTAGACCTATTTCTAAAAGAAAAAAAAATGTTATATACAGTAGATTTTAAAAATTGAATTGTTACTGAGGGTACCCATGAGAGAGATTCATTATTAGGTAATAATTATCCTGATTAAAGAATCTGGTATTCAAGAAATATCTGTACATTAGTTGGAAACAAAGCCAAGAGCAAAGGGGAAAATATCGTTTTGTGAGAATGACCTGCTGGTGGCAGCAATAGATCACAATTTTCTCTCGTCACATTAGGAATTCCAGGCACATCTTAAAGCACGAGCTTCCTGTTTTTTATAAGATTTCAAATCACAGGCTGCTGTTATGATAGCTATAAAAATTGGCAAATCATTCTAGCTATCAATATGACTGACAGGATTATTTTCCAGAACATTTTCTATTACCAGAGTTTACATTCACTTTTTTCACTGTAGGCTGTGGGGGTAGAAGAGGGTGGGTAGTAATTTATTAAGTGAAAAGTGTGCAGACATTTAAAAAACTGATGGACTAGACCACTGAAATCAGTAGCACCTTAGTTATTAACCTCCGATTTTGCTGTAAGATGAATAAAGGTTTAATAAACTGACCTCTGCACAGAATGAAAGATTTCTTGTTTTACTGAGAATGTTTTGAGAGAGCTCCAGTAATGGATTTCCAGTTCTCCTTCATAAAAATTGTTAAGGAATTCTTTGACTGTCAGATAGCTTTGAAAACTTGGAAACATTAATGTTTATTCCATAAATAGTAGAAGATAAATAAGTGTTTTGGGTGTTGTATTTATGCCTGAGAAAGTGCTCATAAAGAGAAATTGAAAATGTCTGCAGTTTCTGAGCTTTGATGAAGACCAGCCTTGGGTCTTACTCCCATCAGTGTCCCTGGAGGCCCAGATTAGAAGGTTCTCATGGTCAGACAGTGATGCTTTGACCTGGACATTGCTTTCTCTCTGAATGGCTTAGCCCCACAGGCCTCGCTACCTCTGAGCCTGGTTCTGATTCTAGAGTACTGCTGAGGAGGAGGAAATAGAAAAACCAGGCTTTTTATTAGTGAAGTGTCAGCAGACCACATCCAGCCTCCTCTAATGGAAGGGACAAATACTGAGGCTTAGAGGATGCTGAGGACCTTGTAGATAAAAGGAGGTCTGCCCCAAAGTTGGACCTGGATGGAGCCCTTTAACAGGAGAAATATGATCAACCTGGAAGGACACATTGAGCTTTCAGTCATTCCTATACCCTGAGATATAGATGGCACCAAGCAAGTGAGCAATACACCAAGCAAGTGAGCAATACATGTGAGTTAAATGAAGAAACGAATGAGTAAGACAAATAATATAATGCAAGAGAACTTCTTTCATTTCTTCAGGAAGGAGCTCTAGGTCTATCTCATTCATTTATTCATTCATCTGCCATACATTATTTGTACATATGATATTCTAGGTTTTTTGTTAAACACCTAGATTCAGAGATGCTGACTTTCATTTCTGCTGCTTTTGTCATCTGCAATTTTGAAGTGAGGAGTGAGTCAGGAATCTAAGTTTTAGAAAAAACTTGGATTTTTTTTTTAGTTGGCTGGTTGTAATAACAACACTTAAATAATCCGTTTTCCCCCATTGATGTCATATGTCACCCATATCCTACAGGTTTATTTCTGGAATTTTTTATGTTTTCTACTGATTTGTCTGCTTTTTTTTTTTAACATCTTCATTAGAGTATAATTGCTTTACAATGTTGTGTTAGTTTCTGCTGTACAACAAAGTGAATCAGCTATATGTATACATATATCCCATATCCCCTCCCTCTTGCGTCTCCCTTGCACCCTCCCTATCCCAACCCTCTAGGTGGTCACAAAGCACCGAGCTGATCTCCCTGTGCTATGTAGCTGCTTCCCACTATCTGTTTTACATTTGGTAGTGTATATATGTCCGTGCCCCTCTCTCACTTTGTCCCAGCTTACCCTTCCCCCTCCCCATGATTTGTCTGCTCTTGAACTTAGACACAGTATTTTAATTACTGTGGATTTACAAGGTTTATTAATATTTAGTAAATCAAACGTCCCTTTAGTACACTTTTTTTCAATATTTCTTTCATTATGCTATATCAATTATTTTTCTGGATGAGTCTTAAAATTATTTTGCCAATTGATTTTGGGGAAAAATGATATATTTACAGTATTTGTCCAGGAATATGGGATGTCTCTCTAGGTATTCATGTCTTCTTTTATGTTCCTAGGAAATGTATTGTTTTCTTTATGTGAAAGGAAATACTAAACATTGCTGGCTCCTTTAATTAGTTCACTTCTCTGCTGAGAAGTCACCTCCTTAGAGTCACTTTCTAACCTCGCTTTAAAAAAAATTTTTTTTTTTTAACATTTTTGTATATTTTATAGCAACCATGCAAGATTTGTTTTTTCTTTTAAATTTTGGCTGTGCCGTGTGGCATGTGGTGTCTTAGTTCCCCTACCAGGGATTGAACCTGTGGCCCCTGCAATGGAAGTGCGGAGTATTAACCACTGGACCACCAGGGAAATCCCATGCTTTTTTTAAAAAAAATTTATTTATTTTATTCATTTTTTTGGGCTGTGTCAGGTCTCAGTTGCGGCGGCATGTGGGGTCTTCGTTGAGGCATGCAGGATCTTTTGTTGTGGTGCGGGCTCTTTGCTCTGGTGCTGGGTTTCTCTCTAGTGTGGTGTGTGGGTTTTCTCTCTCTAGTTGTGGTGTGCAGGCTACAGGTCGCATGGGCTCTGTAGTTTGTAGCACGCAGGCTCTAGTTGAGGTGTGCGAGCTCAGTAGCTGTGGCACGTGGGCTTTGTTGCCCTGCAGCATGTGGGATCTTAGTTCCCTGATGAGGGATCGAACCTGAGTCCCCTGCTTTGGAAGGCAGATTTTCTACCACTGGACCACCAGGGAAGTCCCTCACGCTTTTTTTTTTATATTGATGTATAGCTGATTTACAATGTTGTGTTAGTTTCTGGTGTACAGCAAAGTGATTCAGGTATATACATATACATAAATATATATAAATATATATATATATATTCTTTTTCAGACTCTTTTCCATTATAGTTTATTACAAAATATTGAATATAGTTCCCTGTGCT
>NC_041228.1:41890629-41905041 GCF_002837175.3 Physeter macrocephalus
TTTTTTTTCGATTCCATATATATGTGTTAGCATACAGTATTTGTTTTTCTCTTTCTGACTTACTTCACTCTGTATGACAGACTCTAGGTCCATCCATCAGATGGCTCTTTTGATGGATCTTCCTGTGATCTAACAGTCATCTAAATTCAACAACAACATTCGCATGAAAGCCAACGTGTGTATGTCTTATTCTTGACCATTTGTGCATCTTTCGTTTTTCTTTCTTTGAAACATGAACACTAAAGTTCGTGTAAACCTCGCAGGGCATTGTGAAGGTAATATGTGACACAACAATCAGAATTCCATCATAGATATTGCCAAGTTATCTTTATTGTATTTTTAAAAATTTTATATTGGAGTGTAGTTGATTTACAGTGTTGTGTTGGTTTCAGGTGTATAGTGGAGTGATTTAGTTATACATATATGTATATCTATTCTTTTTCAGACTCTTTCCCCGTATAGGTTACTACAGACTATTGAGTGGAGTTCCCATTGCTGTATAGTGGGTCCTTGTTGATTATTTTATATATAGTAGTGTGTATGTGTTAATCCCAACCTCCTAATTTATGCCTCCCCCACCACGTTTCCCCTGTGGTAACAATAACCAAGTTTTCTTTATCTTAACACTGCCCATCCTGACCTTGATTCTGAATGAAAAGATTCCCAACCATCTTTTAGAAATTATTTTAAAGATCAAACAACAGAAAAGAGACAGAATTTTGACTATGCTTAGGGTGATCCTGCATATGCAGAGAAAGCTCAATAATTTTCAATTCTTGATAATGATAAAATAAATTAATGTAAAAAAGAACAAAAAGTATTAATTTAATCCTACAGAGGGATTCCATTTTATACTTGTTCGTGGTTTTAGTGTTTTCCACCTTACAGATGAAGCATCTCATCTTTAATCTTCCAAAATAAGATTAATTTGAAAACAAACTATTAAATATTTTCTTTAATCATTCAGACCCTCAGAAAAAAAAAACAACAGAATAAGCAATAAAGAAGGCTCTGATGCCTGTGCACGGAGATGAGATTAATAGCCAGAGTTTTCTATCACTTGCTAATGATCCATGACCCTTTATAAACTCTCTAGTCTAATAGAGTTAGTTAGTTTAAGAAGCAAACCCTGTAAATTCTCTCCTTCATCCTGGAACTCACTCACCTTCAGCATTTAGTTTCTATGCAGCAAGTTTATCTCCAAAGTTTGGAAAAGCCTTTGGAAATCCTTGGTTAGAATGCATTTGCAGATAGGAATACTTAACATACAATTTAACATGTGATGAGACAGCAAATCCAAAATAGCTACTGTTCAAGTAGAAAGGGAGGTATAATGAGAATCTAGTTGCACGATAATATTTTAAGACCTTCTCTGACATCTCTCGTCTTCCCCAGCTCCTGACTGCATGATATTTTAGAGCAAGGCTAGATGGGAATTCATGTTGTCCTGTCTTGTACTGCACGGAAGCTCCTCAGCGAGACATCTGAGGAATCGGTCTCAACCAGTGTCAGGCAAGGAAGCTCTGTGGCGTTGGTTACTGTCTTGGCCTAGACTAGAAATCATTTCCACTAATTGCACTGGGGAGCAACCCTCTTAGTTACACTCCACCATGAATATATTTAATGGTGTCGCTTGAAAGAAACAATGGATAGGTGCTTTATTTCTCTGAAACTCCTCAAAAGAAGGGAATTTCAAAGCTTAGAGAGAAATCACAAGTATTTTATAAGAAATATTACCATGGAAACACCACTTCTGTTATCCACTGGGAAGAAAGCTGTTATCAGGTGTTAGTGGGACATCCAGTGAACCTAATGGTTTGTATAATTCTGGGCCTATCAAAGACTTCATTTTTTAAAAATGATGCTTGCAGCACTTTTATGCCTATCTCAAGGGAACCAGAGCCTTAAAATTAAAGGGACAAATATGAAGTCAGCATCAGAGCAGTGTGATGGTCAGAGCTCTGGCTTGGGAGTCTGCCATCTGGAGGTCTAGGCAGAACTGTCTCATTTGGCTTCTGATCGTATAAAGTCACTTAATTTTTACCCTTTCGGGTAATAAAAATTATAAATCATTTATTGATTGCTTACTATGTGCTAGACGTTTTGCTAAATGCTTTATAGTCATTATTTCACTTATTCATCTTGACAATCCTGAGATGTACATATTATTATCTTCATTTTAAAGAGGAAGAAACTTAGACCTAGAAAAGTTAAACACTCCCCTAGAGCACAATGCTAGTTAGCAGTAGAAGCTGGTTATAATCCCAGGATGATGTGGCTTTGGAACTCACTTGTATTCTCCAGCCTTAAACTTGCAAGCTACATGAAAATTTAAGGAATGTCTTGTAGCAGTCAGATCACTTGTTCTCAAATTAAGATACACTTACCAGAAAGATGATCTCAGAAAAGCAAGAATTTGGGAGCTTATGAAGAAAAATGAAAGTAGGAATAGACGACAAGGGAAAAGATTAGACCTATTTCTAAAAGAAAAAAAATGTTATATACAGTAGATTTTAAAAATTGAATTGTTACTGAGGGTACCCATGAGAGAGATTCATTATTAGGTAATAATTATCCTGATTAAAGAATCTGGTATTCAAGAAATATCTGTACATTAGTTGGAAACAAAGCCAAGAGCAAAGGGGAAAATATCGTTTTGTGAGAATGACCTGCTGGTGGCAGCAATAGATCACAATTTTCTCTCGTCACATTAGGAATTCCAGGCACATCTTAAAGCACGAGCTTCCTGTTTTTTATAAGATTTCAAATCACAGGCTGCTGTTATGATAGCTATAAAAATTGGCAAATCATTCTAGCTATCAATATGACTGACAGGATTATTTTCCAGAACATTTTCTATTACCAGAGTTTACATTCACTTTTTTCACTGTAGGCTGTGGGGGTAGAAGAGGGTGGGTAGTAATTTATTAAGTGAAAAGTGTGCAGACATTTAAAAAACTGATGGACTAGACCACTGAAATCAGTAGCACCTTAGTTATTAACCTCCGATTTTGCTGTAAGATGAATAAAGGTTTAATAAACTGACCTCTGCACAGAATGAAAGATTTCTTGTTTTACTGAGAATGTTTTGAGAGAGCTCCAGTAATGGATTTCCAGTTCTCCTTCATAAAAATTGTTAAGGAATTCTTTGACTGTCAGATAGCTTTGAAAACTTGGAAACATTAATGTTTATTCCATAAATAGTAGAAGATAAATAAGTGTTTTGGGTGTTGTATTTATGCCTGAGAAAGTGCTCATAAAGAGAAATTGAAAATGTCTGCAGTTTCTGAGCTTTGATGAAGACCAGCCTTGGGTCTTACTCCCATCAGTGTCCCTGGAGGCCCAGATTAGAAGGTTCTCATGGTCAGACAGTGATGCTTTGACCTGGACATTGCTTTCTCTCTGAATGGCTTAGCCCCACAGGCCTCGCTACCTCTGAGCCTGGTTCTGATTCTAGAGTACTGCTGAGGAGGAGGAAATAGAAAAACCAGGCTTTTTATTAGTGAAGTGTCAGCAGACCACATCCAGCCTCCTCTAATGGAAGGGACAAATACTGAGGCTTAGAGGATGCTGAGGACCTTGTAGATAAAAGGAGGTCTGCCCCAAAGTTGGACCTGGATGGAGCCCTTTAACAGGAGAAATATGATCAACCTGGAAGGACACATTGAGCTTTCAGTCATTCCTATACCCTGAGATATAGATGGCACCAAGCAAGTGAGCAATACACCAAGCAAGTGAGCAATACATGTGAGTTAAATGAAGAAACGAATGAGTAAGACAAATAATATAATGCAAGAGAACTTCTTTCATTTCTTCAGGAAGGAGCTCTAGGTCTATCTCATTCATTTATTCATTCATCTGCCATACATTATTTGTACATATGATATTCTAGGTTTTTTGTTAAACACCTAGATTCAGAGATGCTGACTTTCATTTCTGCTGCTTTTGTCATCTGCAATTTTGAAGTGAGGAGTGAGTCAGGAATCTAAGTTTTAGAAAAAACTTGGATTTTTTTTTTAGTTGGCTGGTTGTAATAACAACACTTAAATAATCCGTTTTCCCCCATTGATGTCATATGTCACCCATATCCTACAGGTTTATTTCTGGAATTTTTTATGTTTTCTACTGATTTGTCTGCTTTTTTTTTTTAACATCTTCATTAGAGTATAATTGCTTTACAATGTTGTGTTAGTTTCTGCTGTACAACAAAGTGAATCAGCTATTTGCTTTACAATGTTGTGTTAGTTTCTGCTGTACAACAAAATGAATCAGCTATATGTATACATATATCCCATATCCCCTCCCTCTTGCGTCTCCCTTGCACCCTCCCTATCCCAACCCTCTAGGTGGTCACAAAGCACCGAGCTGATCTCCCTGTGCTATGTAGCTGCTTCCCACTATCTGTTTTACATTTGGTAGTGTATATATGTCCGTGCCCCTCTCTCACTTTGTCCCAGCTTACCCTTCCCCCTCCCCATGATTTGTCTGCTCTTGAACTTAGACACAGTATTTTAATTACTGTGGATTTACAAGGTTTATTAATATTTAGTAAATCAAACGTCCCTTTAGTACACTTTTTTTCAATATTTCTTTCATTATGCTATATCAATTATTTTTCTGGATGAGTCTTAAAATTATTTTGCCAATTGATTTTGGGGAAAAATGATATATTTACAGTATTTGTCCAGGAATATGGGATGTCTCTCTAGGTATTCATGTCTTCTTTTATGTTCCTAGGAAATGTATTGTTTTCTTTATGTGAAAGGAAATACTAAACATTGCTGGCTCCTTTAATTAGTTCACTTCTCTGCTGAGAAGTCACCTCCTTAGAGTCGCTTTCTAACCTCGCTTTAAAAAAAATTTTTTTTTTTTAACATTTTTGTATATTTTATAGCAACCATGCAAGATTTGTTTTTTCTTTTAAATTTTGGCTGTGCCGTGTGGCATGTGGTGTCTTAGTTCCCCTACCAGGGATTGAACCTGTGGCCCCTGCAATGGAAGTGCGGAGTATTAACCACTGGACCACCAGGGAAATCCCATGCTTTTTTTAAAAAAAATTTATTTATTTTATTCATTTTTTTGGGCTGTGTCAGGTCTCAGTTGCGGCGGCATGTGGGGTCTTCGTTGAGGCATGCAGGATCTTTTGTTGTGGTGCGGGCTCTTTGCTCTGGTGCTGGGTTTCTCTCTAGTGTGGTGTGTGGGTTTTCTCTCTCTAGTTGTGGTGTGCAGGCTACAGGTCGCATGGGCTCTGTAGTTTGTAGCACGCAGGCTCTAGTTGAGGTGTGCGAGCTCAGTAGCTGTGGCACGTGGGCTTTGTTGCCCTGCAGCATGTGGGATCTTAGTTCCCTGATGAGGGATCGAACCTGAGTCCCCTGCTTTGGAAGGCAGATTTTCTACCACTGGACCACCAGGGAAGTCCCTCACGCTTTTTTTTTTATATTGATGTATAGCTGATTTACAATGTTGTGTTAGTTTCTGGTGTACAGCAAAGTGATTCATATATATACATATACATATATAAATATATATATATATATTCTTTTTCAGACTCTTTTCCATTATAGTTTATTACAAAATATTGAATATAGTTCCCTGTGCTGTACATTAGGTCCTTGTTGTTTATCTGTTTTATATTTAGTAGTTTGTATCTGCTAATCCCCAACTCCTAAAATGAAAAATTGTATAATGGAATACATGTATATATATCTATATATCTCTCTCTCTATATCTCTCTCTATATATCTCTCTCTCTATATATATACAAACACACAGTGGGATTGCTGGATCATATGGTAACTCTATTTTTAGTATTTTAAGGAACCTCCATACTGTTCTCCATAGTGGTTGCACCAATTTACATTCCCACCAACAGTGTAGGAGGGTTCCCATTTCTCCACACCCTCTCCAGCATTTGTTATTTGTAGACTTTCTGATGATGGCCATTCTGACTGGTGTGAAGTGATACCTCATTGTACCCTAAAATGAAAAATTGTATAATGGAATACATGTATATATATCTATATATCTCTCTCTCTATATCTCTCTCTATATATCTCTCTCTCTATATATATACAAACACACAGTGGGATTGCTGGATCATATGGTAACTCTATTTTTAGTATTTTAAGGAACCTCCATACTGTTCTCCATAGTGGTTGCACCAATTTACATTCCCACCAACAGTGTAGGAGGGTTCCCATTTCTCCACACCCTCTGCAGCATTTGTTATTTGTAGACTTTCTGATGATGGCCATTCTGACTGGTGTGAAGTGATACCTCATTGTACTCTGATTTGCATTTCTCTAATAATTAATGATGTTGAGCATCTTTTCATGTGCCTATTGGCCATCTGTATGTCTTCTTTGGAGAAATGTCTGTTTAGGTCTTCTGCCCATTTTTTGATCGGGTTGTTTGTTTTTTTTGTTACTGAGTCGTATGAGCTGTTTGTATATCTTGGAAATTAAGCTCTCGTCAGTCACATCATTTGGAAATATTTTCTCCCATTTTGTAACTTATCATTTCATTTTGTTTATGGTTTCTTTTGCTGTGCAAAACTTATAAGTTTGATTATGTCCCGTTTGTTTATTTTTGCTTTTATTTCTATTGCCTTGGGAGACTGACCTAAGAAAACATTGGTATGATTTATGTCAGAAAATGTTTTGCCTATGATCTCTTCTAGGAGTTTTATGGTATGATGTCTCATATTTAAGTCTTTAAGACATTTTGTGTTTATTTTTGTGTATAGTGTGAGGGAGTGTTCTAACTTTACTGATTTACATGCGGCTATCTAGTTTTCCCAGCACCACTTACCGAGACCCTCTTTTCTCCACTGTATATTCTTGCCTCCTTTGTTGAAGAGTAATTGACCGTAGGTGTGTATAATCTCACTTTTTAAATAGTACCCCACCCCCATAACTTTTTATTTTGCTTTATTTTTCTTTATAGCACTTACTGTCTGACATAAATATTTATTTTATATTTACGTGGTCTGTTTCCTGCTATGGGTTGTAAGTTACGTGTTGGGGGGAGACTTGGCTGTCCTGTTCATGCTGCTCCCTCACCAGCAGCAGTGCCCAGCACGTTCTATATGAATATTTGTTAGATGAATTGTACCCACTGCCTATCTCTTTCAAATCTTAGCATTTTGCCATATTTGTTGCAGATTTTTTTTAAAGAAAGAAAACAGTACAGATACTGTTGAAGCCTGCTCTCTGCCTCTAACCCTATTCCCCTTTTTCTCTCTTTGAGTCAAAATTTGAAGTGTAACATTATTATAAATGTTCATATGCTCTTACTTCATATTTATGTAACATAAACACTATATTTTCTAAGAGAACTATTTTCTCTTATTTTAAAATTTCATGGGAAATATGTATATATATGAATAAGTAAATGTATGTATGTGTATATACATATATGTGAGTGTGTGTATATATATGTTTGCAAATTGTCTTTTTTCACTCAAAAATATGTTTTAGGGATTTACCCATGCTGACAGATGTATCTTGTTCTTTCATCTTAACTTTGGGTTAAAAAAATCTATTCTCTTGTTGATGAACATTTAAGTTGTTTCTAATTCTTCTGCAATTACATACATTTCTGCACTGAAAATGCTAGTACATACTAGGAGTGGATTGGCTGTACATCTTCATCTTTATTAGATGTTTCCAGATTGCTCTGGAGAGTAGGTGTACTCCAGCAGGGTACTAGAACTCTTGTTGCTCCACATCCTTGTGAACACTTGGCACTGACAGTCTTCGTCCTTCAGGCTGCTATAACAAACTGCCATAGACTGTGTGGCTTATAAACAACAGACATTTATTTCTCACACTTCTGGAGGCTAGAAGTCTGAGATCAGGATGCCAGCATGGTCGATTTGGGTGAGGGACCTCTTTGGGACTGTGGACTACTGACTTCTCATTGTACTCTCATGTAGTGTAGAGCCGAGAACTCTCTGTGGTCTCTGATAAGGGTACTAATCCAATTTGTAGGGGCTTCATCCTCATGACCTAATCACTCCCAAAGGCTCCACCTCCTAATATGGGGGTTAGAATTTCAACATATGAAGTTTGGAGGATACAAACATTCAGACCATAGCACAGACATTGAAGTTTCTAGTCTAATGAATGTTAACTGCAATCTTGTTTCATTTCTGAATTCCCTTATTACCAATAAGGATAGATATATTTTCATATGTTTAATAGGACATTTGGATTTCCTCTTCTGTACATTGCCTGTTCATTATATTGTCCATTTCCTCATTGTTTTTCTTTCTCTTACTGATATGTAAGATTGAAAATACTCAGGTTGATTTAATTGTTTAATATTAACATTGACTTAGTATTTAATATTAGTTTAATATTTAATATTTTGGTTTGTTACTAATCTTTTGTCAGTTGTATGAGTTACAAGTAGATCTTCTTCTAGCAATCTTTGTTTCTTTATGTATAGAATTCTTAAGTTTTAAAGTAGCCAAATTTATCTATATTTTCTTTTATAGGATGTGGGTTTTGTTTGCTTACTTGTTAATTTATTGAAGAAATTCTTTCTTGTCCTGAAGTCATAAGAGATTCTATAATTTCTCCTAAAGTTTCAGGTTTCATGTTTTCTATTTAATTCACCTGGAATTTATTTTTGCAAGTGATGTGAGATAGGAGTCTATGTTTTTTTTTCTGATTACATAATTAATTGTCCTAATAATATTTGTTGAACAAATTTCTCCCTTCGATACTAGAATGTAATGTCACCTCAGTCACAGTTCAAGTTTCCACAGTTGCATGGATAAGTTCTGCATTTTGTGTTCTTTTATGTTGGTTCCTTAGCCTAACACTGAAGAAATATTACATTCTTTTAAATAACCTAACCGTGTAATAAACCTTGACATATGAATGGAAAGTTCACCCATTTGGCTTAAAATTTGTACTTGACTTGTTTTTGATCTTTTGCTCTTTTCCATTAATTTTAGTTTCAGCTTTTAAAGCTACGTAGAGCCATTGACATTGTTTTTTAGTTACTCATTCTGTATTTAGTCCATTTTAATAGTAATACAAATGTATGTTAAAAAATTGAAAAGAAGTTCTTATCACTCCAGAAAACCACTATAATTTTTTTAATAACAAGCCTGGTTATGTCTTCTTGACTAAGACAGTTTCTTCTCCCTGTCCCCCTCCCTCTGTACTCTTGTCCCTGACCCTCTTCCTTTTCTTGTTTTTGCACCAGTCAATCTTTGAACACCTTCTAACAACTCAGCCCCTTTCTGAATTATATTAAGAAACCCCAGTTTGCAGCTACTTAAATACAGTCTTTCTAAAAAATGGCCGACGTCCATCTTCATCCCCAGATCTTAGTTGTAATGTTTTGTTTCTCTGATCTGACATCTTTAGACTTAGTTTTGTGCTCAAGTCTTTCCAAATCTTTTTTAAAAATAAATTTATTTATTTGGGGCTGCATCAAGTGTTCGCTGCTGTGCATCGGCTTTCTTTAGTTGTGGCGAGTGGGGGCTACTCCTCGCTGCGGTGCATGAGCCTCTCATTGCAGTGGCTTCTCTTATTGCAGAGCACCCATTCCAGGCGCATGAGCTTCAGTAGTTGTGGCACATGGGCTCAGTAGTTGTGGCTCGCGGGCTCTAGAGCACAGGCTCAGCAGTTGTGGTGCACAGGACTTAGTTGCTCCGTGGCATGTGGGATCCTCCCAGACCAGGGATGGAACCCCTGTCCCCTGCATTGGCAGGAGGATTCTTAACCACTGTGCCACCAGGAAAGTCCCTTTCCAGATCTTAAGTAAAACAATGTCAATGGTTCTGAGATTTCTTACGTCTTGGAGGAATGTTTATTTGTTTTTTTCTGGGGAGTAAGATAAGTTTCTTATCTGAGATGCTATAATTCTATTGTTTCTTTGGCTGTTAGTAGGCCTGCTGGCTGGACACACCCATAACATGCCATAAAACAGCTTAAGATTTCTACTTTGCTAAAAGTGCCAGTGGAGTCATTTTGTGTTCTAGGTTTTCTGTACAGGTCAGTGTTAGTATTTTCTACCTCCAGTAAATAAAAAATGCAGTTTTAACTGATGTTTGGAGTACACTTTATAATGTAGATAAAATCCATGGAAACCTGGAAACATAAACAAATCCTGGTAAGATGTTTTTAGACAATACCAAATTTGAATTTTGCGGGGGGTGGTGTGTGTTGTGGGGAGGGGGTGCTCTCTGTAGGAGATAAGCTCTTCTCCTGGGATTCAGAGCTTCGCTTGCTTCTACTGAGAATTCTAAGTGCTCTGATAATTAGATTGGTTCAAGTTCATTCCGTCTCAGAGAGGATTTCGGTGTCTCCCTTGGAACGAATCCCCTAACAGCCAGAACAGAATCCAATTTTCTCCTTCTTGCAGCACTGCCACAACGTATTCCTTCACCACTGACTCAGAAATTTCAGTGTGCTGTGCCATCAACCACAGTTTGAGAAACACTGTCATGCCCCATGGTCATGAGCAGAAATCTTAGTCAAAGAGATCTTTTTATTTGAACCCCGAGCTAGCAGACCTGGTTAACTAATACCTATGTAAAGAACTCTGATGGTTCCTGCACTGGGGAAACCACTACTATGAGTAAAAAGAAAGGGATTTAAATTTAATGTTGATAAATAGGCTGCTTGCTCCTTCTTCCATCCCAGACCCTGTGACAGACATGCCGTTAGACAATGGTGCCTGATAGGCCTCTCTGTTGCTTTCACCCACCCTTCCTTGTTACATGTATGCATTCACATGTCTTCAGTCATTAATGACTTGATTACCTTGGTTACTGTCTTTTTCCTCAACATTACTCTGTCACCAGACTATTATTCAGTATGTTTATACAATATTTTTCTTTTTAAAATTATGAAATACTTTAAACATACAAAAAAGTATATAGTACAATATCATAATAACTACCTCTGTATATATCACAGAACTTTACATTATTATAACATCTTGCTGTGTTTACTTTAGATATGTTTTCATTAAGAAATAAAATCTAAATTAAAAAAAATAAAAATAAATCTAACAAATACAATGAACCCTACTCTGACCTCATTCCTCTTCCCAGAAATAATATTCTGAATTTGTCCATAAAGTTTTTATAGTATTGTTTTGTGGGCTGTAAAACTTTATGTAAATGTTATAGTCCTGTGAGTATTCTTTCAACCTACTCTTTCTACTCTACATATCTTTTACAAATTATCCATGCTGATACAAGTAGCTCTGGTTTTTTATTGTAATTGCTGAGTAGTATTCATAGAACGAACATACCACAATTCACTTTGTCTCCTATTGATGAACATTTAGGTTGTTTTCAATTTTTTTCCACTATAAACAATGCTCTCAAATTTATTCTTGTGCATGTCTCTTTGTACATGTGAGCAAGACTTTGTCTAGAAGTGGAATTGTTCAGCCATAAGCTATTCCATCCTTATGGGAAAATTACTCTCCAGGTGTTTTTTGCCAATCTCTGAGGGAGTGAAATTGTCTGTTAGTGAAATTGTATTTAACTGCAAGTGGAACTGAATGTATTGTCATGTTTTTATTGACTATTTGGACTTTTTTCTCTGAGAATTGTCCACTTTAAACATTGGACTTTCTGCTTTTCTTATTTTTTTGGTATGAACTCTTTACATATTCTGGACACTAATCTTTTCAGTTGCATGGCAAGTATCTTCTTTGAAGTAGTTTGTATTGTCATTTTGTTACTAGTATGCTTTGATGTACCTTTTTAAAATTTTGCTCAATAAATATTTTAAAATTTAATTTAATTTTTTTTAACTTTACTGGAGTATAGTTGATTTACAATGTTGTGTGAGTTTCAGGTGTACAACAAAGTGATTCAGTTGTACAGAGGTTTTTAAATTCAGTCTTTCCTTATGGTTTACTTATGTTTTGGTTAAAAAAATCCTTCCTTACCCTAAAGTCATAAGCACATTTTTCTATATTTTAGTTTAAAGTTTTAATGTTTTCCTTTTCACATTTAAGTGTTTAATCTACCTGAAATTTATTTTTGTATATGCTGTTTAATCAGGATCTAATTTTACTTTTCTTTCCCTTATGGATCACTATTTATTCCAACACTATTTACTGACTAGTTGATACTTTCCCCATGATTTTTAGTGCTGTCTTTGAAAAGATCAAGTTTTTATATTTATGGTTCTGTTTCTGGGCTCTCTGTGATCTCTCATGGATATACTTGGCTGTCCCTGTACCAGTCCTAAGCTGTATTACTCACTATAGCTTAATAGACAAATGTGTTCTTCTTCAAAATGCTTTGGCTATTTCTGGCCCTTTGCTTTTCCTATAAATTTCAGAATTAGCTTGTCAAGATGCACAAAGAACAGTCTTGGTATTTTGATTGGATTTGCACTGACTTATCTAGATTCATTTTGGGAGACTTGCTCTCTTGATGATATGGGGGCTTCCCATCTATGAATATCACATCTTTTTCCATTTATTTAACCCTTCAATTGTGTTTTGTGTCCTTCAATATTGTTTTATGACCTTTTCCACAAAAATACTGCACATAAATTGTAGATTTAGTCCTTAGCATAGGTGGTATTTATTTTTTGTGAAAAACATGCTATTAAAAATTACTATGGCTACTTGTTTGTTGCTGGTGCATAGGAAGGTAATTGATTTGTGCCTGTTGATCTTGTATCCTAATAACTTGCTGAACTCTAATAGTTTGTAAGTTCTTTTGGCTTGTCTGTTGGCATATCATCTGTGAGTAATGACAGTTTTGTTATTCATTTGTAACCCTTATATTATTTTTTTCTTGTTTTACAAGGTCTTCCAGTACACTGTAGGATAGAATCAGTGATAATGGGCATCCTTTACTTTTTTCTACTTTAAAGGGAATAGATCTATCATTTACCATCAAATAAGATGTTTGAATTTGGTTGATTCCTATTCTCAGATTGAGGATATTCCTTTCTATTTTTATTTTTCTATGATTAAAAAAAATTATGAATGGATTTTCAGTTATAACAATGCATTTTCTGCAACTGTTGAAAGCCTCATAACTTTTTTTTGCTTTGTTAATGAGGTAAAGTACACTAATAAATTTTAAAATATTAAACCATATTTGTATTCCTAGAATAAACACAGTTCAGTAAAGAGGAATTTATAATATACTCAGAATTTAAGAAGCATTTCATTTAGGACTTTTGCATTTATATTCATAAATGTTATTAGCCCATAATTTCCCTTTTTCATAATCTCCTTAGTTTGTTTTAGTATTATGGTCATATTAGCTTTGTTAAATGAACTGCAGAATTTGTCTTTTCTATTCTCTGGAACACAAGAATGAGATTATCTGTTCTTTGAGTATTTGCTAGAACTTGCCTGTGAAACTCTTTAGGTTTGGCATTTATGGTGTGAAATAAAAAAATTTCTCCTTAAGTCAGTTTTGGTAAGTAAAATTTTTCTAAAAGTGTCATTTTCAAATATATTGGCATAACGTTGTATATTTCTTATGATTTTTGATATCTACTTTCTTTATACTTTGGCCCCCTTTTTCATTCCTAGTGTATTTATTTTTTACTTTTCTTCTGTTTCTTGATAAATCTTGCCAGATTCTGTTTATCATTTATTTTGTCAAGGTATATTATTGAAGTCATTGTTTTAACTATTGCTGAGCTAATTATTAAGGTATAGTCCACATACAGTAAACTGCACATATATAAAATGTACAATTTGATGAGTTTTGACATATGTATATAACCAAGAAATCATTACTACAATCAAAATGATGAATCTATCACCGCCAAAAGTTTTCTCATGTCCCTTGGTAATCCCTCCTTCCCTACCCTCTTCCCCCTTTCAACACCCCACCTTCAGGCAGACACTGATCTACCTTCTATCACTGAAAACTAGTTTGCATTTTCTAGAATTTTATTTAAACGAAAGGATGAAAGTATTTACTCTTTTTGTCTGGATTCTTTTACTCAGCATAGTTATTTTAAGACTCATCCATGTTGTTGCATATGTCAGTAGTTCACTCCTTTTTATTTTTTATTCTTATTTTTTTTTAACATCTTTATTGGAGTATAATTGCTTTACAATGGTGTGTTAGTTTCTGCTTTATAACAAAGTGAATCAACTATACATATACATGTATCCCCATATCTCCTACCTCTTGCATCTCCTTCCCATCCTCCCTATCTCACCCTTCTAGGTGGTCACAAAGCACAAAGCTGATCTCCCTGTGCTATGCAGCTGCTTTCCACTAGCTATCTGTTTTACATTTGGTAGTGTATATATGTCCATGCCACTCTCTCACTTTGTCCCAGCTTACCCTTCCCCCTCTCTGTGTCCTCAAGTCCATTCTCTACGTCTGCATCTTTATTCCTGTCCTGCCCCTAGGTTCTTCAGAACCTTTTTTTTTTTTTTTTAGAT
>NC_041228.1:41905091-41907861 GCF_002837175.3 Physeter macrocephalus
ATGTCCTGGCTATTGTAAATAGAGCTGCACTGAACATTGTGGTACATGACTCTTTTTGAATTATGGTTTTCTCAGGGTATATGCCTAGTAGTGGGATTGCTGTGTCATATGGTAGTTCTATTTTTAGTTTTTAAGGAACCTCCATGCTGTTCTCCATATTGGCTGTATCAATTTACATTCCCACCAACAGTGTAAGCGGGTTCCCTTTTCTCCACACCATCCCCAGCATTTATTGTTTGTAGATTTTTTGATGATGGCCATTCTGACTGGTGCGAGGTGATACCTCATTGTAGTTTTGATTTGCATTTCTCTAATGATTAGTGGTATGAGCTGCTTGTAAATTTTGGAGATTAATCCTTTGTCAGTTGCTTCATTAGCAAATATTTTCTCCCATTCTGAGGGTTGCCTTTTCGTTTTGTTTATGTTTTCCTTTGCTGTGCAAAAGCTTTTAAGTTTCATTAGGTCCCATTTGTTTATTTTTGTTTTTATTTCCATTTCTCTAGGAGATGGGTCAAAAAGGACCTTGCTGTGATTTATGTCATAGAGTGTTCTGCCTTTGTTTTCCTGTAAGAGTTTTATAGTGTCTGGCCTTACATTTGGGTCTTTAAGACTGAGTAGTACTCCACTGTGTATGTATACCCACAATTTGTTTATCCATTCACCTATTGATAGGCATTTGTATTGTTTCCAGTTTTTGGCTCTTAGAAATAAAACTGCTGTGAACATACATGTTAAAGTCTTTGTGTGGACATATACTTTTATTCCTCTTTGGCAAATATCTAGGAGTGGAATAGTTGGATCCTATACTACGTATGTGTTTAAAAATATTTTGCCTTGTTGTTCTTAAGAGGACAGTCAATTGAATTACCTAAGTTACTATTACAAGAAGTAGAAGTTCCCTATATTTTTTTCTTGGACTTTTGTGGTTTCTTTTGTTTTCTTTTTTTTCTATTTAAGTGTATGGTTCTACTGGAATTTATTTTGGTGTAAGGAGTGAGGTATCTATTAAATTTTCTCAAATGGTCAGTTAATTATCCCAACACATACATTTGACAGCAATATAAATAAATTGATATTGGAAGTATACTCTTAAATCTCATCACAATACTGGCTGAAGATTTGGAAATCTCGTTAACCAAAATAAACAGAAACAGAGACTTGTGGGATGCTTGGAAAGTCAACAGGCAAGTGAACCATGCCCAATGAAACATTAATTATGGTTACTCTAGGATATTTTTTGGCATACTTAATAGAAGAACAGAAAACAAAAGACATTTTAACCTCAAATATTTACCTCACAGAATAACTTCATATAGTCTGTAATTTTTCCTCAGTAACAATTATGTAATTTAAGATAACAAGTTTGTTATTTTGAATTTTAATCATGTTAGTTAAATGTGAAATGAAGATAAAAAATGAAATAGTCAAGTAGACCAGTGTGAAAAGATATAAAGCACAGAGTTTCTGCAATTTTCTCATATGATTCATAGTCTAGAAATGAACATCTCTCCTTATTTTGATTTCCTGATGATTTGTTAGGATAAATCATCCATGAAGGGGCAAAATTGACATTTCTCCACTGGAAAAAGGAACTACTACTGCTAGTTCTTTTAGATGTCTGTTGATTCCCAAAATATATGTGGTGTGACTTTTTGATTACCATGTTAATAAAGATAATTCTCAAATATTTTTATTTTAGATTGCAAACTTATTATAATTACTATAGAGGAAGGATAATAACTCTTGCTCAAGAACTGTGGATCACACCTGGGATTTGAAATATTGAACATTTTGATAGAAAATGAGTTTAATATAATGCATGATTTGTGCAAAGTATGAATGTGCTTTTAAGAAGATTATGTGAACTCATTGTTTCAAAAACTACAAACCGTTACAAACCTTTTTCTGTATGACTTCTCTAAGCTTTGAGCTATTGTAATCCAAAAGAATTTTGATTTGTTTATTCAGCTAATATTTATTTACTCATTTATTCGACAGATGTTTATTTATACTATGAATGAGGCCTAGGCACCATCCTAGATGTTGGGGATACAGTGTGGAAGAAAGATGGACAAGGTCCCTGATCTCATGGAGTTTATGTTCTAGTGGAACAAGCAGCCAATAGACATAGGAATAAACAAATAAGATTACTGTTGGTAATAATAGATACTGTGAAGAAAATTAACTGTGACATGAGGGAGCCATGCAAGAGTGTGGCTCCCTAATATGTACTGAGCACCTGTGCCAGGCTCTCTGGACTATCTGAATCCAAAATGGTGCCTGAGATCTGGGCTTTGGAGAAGAGTAGACCAGATTAAGCCCCATCTCTGCCCAGAGGTAGACATCATGAGCTAATGTTGGTTCAACCTCAGAGCCCCTCCCTATTACAGCCCCTGTGAGTGAAGGGAGTTGCAGAGTGTTCCAGATGGTGAGGGGAAGCCAGGTAGCAACCAGGGAGCATTTTATCTGTGAGCTTCTCAGGGAAATTTTCCAAAGCCATCTCAGAAGAAAGAGACTTGCATACCTGGGACTCAAGTAATTAGTTGTGGTTTCTATTTTCATTTTGCATATTCACTCTCATACCTAATTTTGTATTTGTATATTTGAATTCTTTTTCTTTAAGAGAGCCTCCCTATTCCAGCTTGTATAAGCCTCAAGCCCTGCAGAACTTGGATTTGTTTCTGTTTTGGCCTTTGTCTATCTGTGTGACTCTGGGTAAGCTATTTATTTATTTATTTATTTATTTATTTATTTATTTAATTTTTTTGTG
>NC_041228.1:41907879-41916811 GCF_002837175.3 Physeter macrocephalus
GGTATGCGGGCCTCCCTCTGCTGCGGCCTCTCCCGTTGCGGAGCACAGGCTCCGGACGCGCAGGCTCAGCGGCCATGGCTCACGGGCCGAGCCGCTCCGTGGCATGTGGGATCCTCCCAGACCGGGGCGCGAACCCGGTTCCCCTGCATCGGCAGGCGGACGCGCAACCACTGCGCCACCAGGGAAGCCCTGGGTAAGCTATTTAAATTCACAGTTTCCTCATTTCTAAAATGGAATAGTACCTCAATCATCAGTTTGTGTGTGAGGATTAAATGAAATTAAATAGTATTTCAAATGGTATGCACAGCACCTGGCACATAGTAAGTACTTAATAAGTTGTAGCTATTATTATTATTAATAGTATTGTAATTATAAACCCTCAAAGGATTTATAATTCTGGTGAAGAAACAAAATCAACAGACATAGATCCATAGGATACTGTTATACAGAACACCATAGAAGTTGAGGATGTAGGCTCTGGAGTCAGATAAACCCAATAAAATCCTAGTTCTATAACTTATTTGCCATGTAACCTTAAGCCAGTTAACTTTTCTGAGACTCAGACTCTTCACTTGTAAAATGGGGATAATGTTGGCTACCTAAAAGATTTGTTTTAGTAATACAGTGCCCAGTACATGGAAAATCTTCAATAACACTGAGATATTTAAACTAGAAAAATTCTCAAACATAAGCACAAGGAGACCTACATAAGAATGCCTATTACTTCTTTGTCTGTGATAGAGAAAAACTGAAAACAACCCAATTTTCAAAACAAATTGTGTTGCTTATAAAATGGAATGTACAGTATTAAAATGAATGAGCTAGATCTATGGATTTAATATTAATAAACCTAAAAGCATAACGTTGACTAAGAAAAAGCAAATTTCACAATGTTATGTACACTGATAACACTCATGTTAAAAAAAGCCACATAAAATAATATTGTTTATGAATACATGTGTTCTAATTATCTATTGCTTTATAACAAACCACCCTAAAACTTAGTAGCTTAAATCAATAACATTTTATTTGGCTACAGTTCTGCAATCTGGGCTCAGCTCAGATGGGCAGTTCTGCTAGTCAGTCATTTGGTGGCTGGCAGGTCTACTGGAGCTGAGTCAGCAGGGGCTCAGGATAGCTGGACTTTCTCTCTCCATGTCGTTTTGGGACTTCACTCTCTCCATGTAGTTACTACACATGGTATGTACATGTGGCCTCTCAGATAGGCCGGATTTCTTACATGGTGGGTCAGGGCTCCCAAGAGTGCAAAAGAGGAAGCAGCCAGACATTCTTAAAGCTTAGACATGGAAATGACCCCGCATCATTTCTACTACTTACAGGCCAGATCAGGCTCAAGGGAGGGGTCTACTGAATGGTGTGAATTCTGGAAAGTGTTTTTCATTAGAGGCAACTAATGTAGCAGAGATCCACTGTGTGTGTGTGTGCGTGTGTGTGCGTAAAATAAAATAACACAATCAGGATACACACAAATTCATGATATTAGTTGCCAACGGCTAGGGAGGGAGAGTAGTGGGACTAGGGAAAAAGAATTTCCAGTATACCTGTAACATTATTTTCTCTAAAAAGTCCATCTGAAATAGATATGACAAGTATTATAACATTGTCCTTTATACTTTTCTTTTTTTAAATTAAAAAATTCCATAAACAGTAGCTATCATATCATTAATATGTAAGAAGGTTTAGGTTAATAACCCAATAATCTGGCATGTGTTGTATCTAGGAACATTGTTTCCTTCCTACCAAGGATCTTCCTGGCACAGGGGCACATCTCCTCTGATTAACACAGAAACAGGCAGCCTCCAGGTCAAAGTTCTAAATATGCTGATTGAATGTAGCTCTATAAATACTTAGTATGATATTGAATATTGAGTTTGGTGGTGTGGTGAAAGCAAATATGCTCATAATTATTAAACTCATGCAAGATTTCCTTGCATCATTGGAGAAGAGCAGAAAGTGACATAAATTGACTGAGGCTGTTACAAATATGGGGAGAAGGGGGAGATCAGTATGGGTTGCAAATATCAGCAAAAGCTCTAGGAGAATGTGTGACGTGAATTAGACCTTGATGATAGGGTAGGTTTGGAGAGCTGGATCAGATGGCTCAGGATTCAAGGTGTCAGAATGGAAGGGAAATATTCTGGAAGCATGAAAGACAAGTGTAAGAGGTTCGGTGGGGGAAGAGAACCCCAAATATAAGACGTTGGGTGGGGGAGAACATGGAGGTTCTTAAGAAGAGCCTTAATGAAGTGTTGAAGAGTCATAAAATCATTTTAACAGTAACCAAAATTTGAAATTTTATTTAAATGAAAAATCTGATTTATATTGAAAAATTATTTAAAATTTTGTCTCTGTTACTAGTTCACTTTGTATTCCAGCTGGCTAAACTTTTGACCCTAAGACCACAAAGAAGAGAAAGCAATTCCTCCACGTTGGCACCAAACCCTTGGGTCACAAGTCTGAGAGGAGACTTAGTCAGTGATGGCTTGTCCAAATAATTAAGACTAGGGTTGACTCATTAGTGGCCTTTTATTAATAATGGTTATTCAGCTAACAGAAAGGGAGTCCTTCCCAGATGATGAGCATGTCCAGAAACCAGCTTTAATGGGCCTTGGGCAGCCTTGAACGTGGGGGCAAGAGCTGCCCATGGGAGTGGGCATATCTGCCACACTCTAGGCAGTTGTAGACAATCGACACTGCACCTCAATTTGTGCCTGGCTGGCTAGACAGTGGAATGAGAAGCTTCAATAATGAAGTGAAGGAGATTTTTTAAATATATAATATTTAAGAAAACACATTCCTCTAAGAAGATCTCACGTAACTGCTCTGTTTAGGCAATTTGAATTAATGACCTGTGGCCCAACACAAGCCTGGGGCATCCTTGGGGTCCCCGGTCATGACTTAACATCTCTTTAAGGAAGAGACAAACCATCTGCAGCAACATGGATGGACCTAGAGAATATTATGCTTAGTGAAATAAGTCAGACAGAGAAAGACAAATAGTGTATGATATCACTTAAATGTGGAATCTAAAAAATAGTACAAATAAGTGTATATGCAAAACAGAAACAGACTCACAGATATAGAAAATAAACTAGTGGTTACCAGAGGTGAGAGGAAAGGGGCAGGGACAAAATAGGCATGTGGGATTAAGAGATACAAGCTACTATGCATAAAACAGATAAGCAACAAGGATATATTGTACAGCACAGGGAATTATAGCCATTATCTTGTAATAACTTTTAATGGGGTATAATCTGTAAAAATACTGAATCAGTGTGCTGTACACCTGAAACTAATGTAATATTTTAACTCAACTATACTTTAATAAAAACAAAAAACAATGGACAAGCAAAGGGTAGCAGAACATGATTACAAACAGCCTCAGGAGCTAAGAGCCAAGGACCATGTGCAGGTCAGAGTCAAGAATGAGGAGAGCAGGTAAAGAAAGCAGCAAAACAGACACCTGGCCAGGGCCACACTGAGCGTTGTGTTCCTGGGGAGAAAGCTGGTCTCTGTTGACTCCGGTTGGACCTAGTGTTTGTGTATTGTTCTATATTGGCTGACAAAACTCAGGTTTTCACAAGTATTCTTCTACTTTGGCCAACACTTGGGGTGTTAGTCATAGAAATGTTAGCAGGATACATGAGATGATGAAGTTATTCTCTTCAGATTTAAACAATTTTAATCCCCTGGTTCCCTCCCTACCCCTCCCCTCCCCTCATAAGTGTAATAAAGGTATTGGACCTTCTAAGGCTGTATATGTAGCTTTTATGGGAGGAACTCTAATTACAGATCCATAATAATGAAGTTGAAATGTCATGATAAGTTTTGGTTATAAGAATAATGGGAAATTGTGACATTAAATACGCAATTTAAGTCAATGATCTCCAAACACTTTTGATTATGTAAATTGTAATTGCATCACAATTTTTGGATATGCACCCCCTGTATATAGAATTTATTTATTTATACACTATATACATTTACTATTGTACTAATTGAAGTTCCAATATTTTTTCCCCACACCCTCATGGATCAACTTGTGTACTTTTTTAGATGCATGAATCACTCCTACCTCTCCTAATCACATTAACTTCACATAATGGTTTAAATAGTGACTTCAATAGTTTAAAGAAAGAGGTTTAAAAAAAAATTCTCAATCTAATCGCAGGAAAGGAAATGATCTATAATTTTCAGAATTTAATCTTTGTTGTCAGTATTGTACTTTCTGAGCCTACCCTTTACTTCATCAAAGCAATAAATAAGATCTCAGGAAACAGTATGAGATAGAGTTGGGGGCTGTTGGGAGGTTGGCGCATGGCTAGAAGTCAGAGACAGAGGAGAAATTCTTTTTTAATTTAATTTTTTATTTTATTGTGTATCTATGTAAGCCAGGTATGAGGGACACTAAATTATAGGAGAAATTGTCTCACTCCTTAAGTTGTTTATAAAAGCCTTAGTAACTTAGAGAGATTTATCTGTTGGGAAGAAAGAGCCAGACAGTCCCAACTATGCAAGCATCGGCTTAATCCACACAAGAGGAAACAATGGGTAGAAACAAAAAAGCTATTCCCTCTGATCAATGAATATTAGTTGAACGCCCATTCTGGGCCAGGCTCTTTTATATAGGTTATCTCATTTAATGTTCTCAAGAATTCTGTAAGACAGGCATTGTTATCATTCTTTTACAGAGGAGAAAATGGAAGCTCGGATAGATGGGTAGTTTGTACAAGGGCAACATATGGTAAATGGTATAGCTAGGATTCTAACCTGATATAGTTACCATTTATTGAGTGTTTCAGGCAGTGATAAGCATTTTATTTATATTATCTCATTCAATTTCCATGAAATTAAACAACCCTATCAAGTACTGTTATTCTGCCCAGTTTACAGATGAGGAATTTGGGACTTGAAGAGTTGCTCATGGCGTCAAAGTACCAAGTGGCAGGAGTGTTATTTGACACCTTTCTTTGACTGTGCTTCTCGTGGCACTGAGAAAAGGTGTCAGAGCAAGGGAGACGCAGACCAGGATGCCGAGGAGCAGCCTGTGGCGTGAAGTGAAAGATTCCAGTGGTCAAAATTGCTTGCTTACAGGCTAATGTATAGGCATAACAGTATAGGATATATGTAACTAGCTGGGAATGCTTTCGCTAAATGTTCAGTAAATTTGCTTTTAGTCTTATCCACAGATCATGAGTATTACATCTTCCCTGTAACAAACTCCTAGGTATAAAAACCCAATTTAAGAACAACGGCAAGAGACTTGGTTGTGTCTGGCATAAATCCTACTATCTCAGCCCTGGTGCCCTCATCCCAGGTGCCCTAGATGACAGACCCCCAGACTGGATCTTCTCTTTCTCCTTAGAAGGATGATATTAATAGAATTTTTTCCTAGCCTGTTCTTGAAACTTGCCATCACCGTTCATCCTCATTATCGGTCTTCTGAGTCATCTCACCTAAAGGTCTGAGAGTTCTGCTTTATTTCAGGAGCTGTAGGCAACCACTTAGCTAAATAATGGTTTTATTCTTCCCCAATCTCATAAACATGGATTTGTGACTCAGTTACATTCTCCAGAGAGCCAAAGTTATACTCATATGTGTCCAGACAAGGAGTTAGACACACAAACAGTGCAGGTTGCTAAGCAATATAATACACACTTTATTAGTTGCAGCAATGGCGTTGTTTGCTCTCAGTGTCATGATTTGTGTGGGATTCCAGATAAAGTCCTGAGGACATAGGTATAGTGAGGTACGGAGGGGTCATATGTGGTATTACTTGGTTGAATCCCATATTCTTTCTCCTTCCCAAATCCCTTTGGATTGACTTCACACTTTGTAATTAGAAGTAGAGTGAGATATGTCAGAGTGGGAGAGGGGACTGATGAACTGTTTAGTGCTGAGTATGTCAGTTAGCTGAGATATCAGCATATCTGTGCTTTACCTCGGGGGTGCGTGTGTGTGTGTACGTGTGCATGTGCGTGTGTATGCATGTGAAACACTTCAACTCTACAAACACTGACAGCTAACTTCTACTGGTTCTTTAGGTTTCAGCTTAAATATCACTTTTTCCCAAAAGCCACCCAAGGCTGGATTAGGTGTCTCCTGGTATGTCGTTGCTGTTTCTGGTTATTAACATCCAAAACCCCTACTGAATTTGGGGAAGAATTCCCTTATGTGTAGTATTTGTGGGAACTCTTATTCCTCTTCCCACTGAGGAATGTGAATGGGGGGAGATTTCTCTCCCATTCACTGGGAATCTGATCAGATTCTACTTTCGGAAAATTTGGACCATGAATGAATGATAGATATAAAGACAAAAGAGATGGCTGGAATTCATTTCTTGTTTCCAATGGCAGGGCCAGCTGTCTCCTAGGAGGATTGTTCCTCCCCCTTGGCATTTGAAACCTTCTGGGGTCCTTCCCATTTTCTGAACTTGCTGCTCCAGCCCTTCTAGATTCTATAAGTCTCCTACAAGAGCCCCCCGAAACCCCCAGAGCCTTCCAGGAAACCTTTTTGCTTAAACCAGCCAGAATTAGTTCCCAAGCTTGACCCAGGAACCCTGAATGAACCTGAATGAACTACGCTCCCTTGAGCTCACAGAACATCTGTATTAGTTTCTTATGGCTATCCTAAGAAATTATCACAAATTTTGTGGAATAGAACAACAGAAATTTATTCCCTCACTGTTCTAGAAGCCCAAAGTCCAAAACTAGTATCGTTGGGCCAAAATCAAAGTGTTGGCAGGGCCATGCTCCCTCCAGAGGCTGTAAGGGAGAAGAATCTTGCTGTTTCTTGCTTCTTCCAGCTTCCAGCTTCTGCTGACTGCCATCATTCCTTGGCTTGTGGCTTGTGGTTGTATCACTCCATTCCTGCCTCTGTGATCACACTGTCTTCTCCTCTTCTGTGTGTGTCAAATCTCCCTCTCTCCCCCTTTTATGAGGATGCATATGATTGCAGTTAGGGCTCATCCGGATAATCTAGAATAATCTCCCCATCTCAAGATCCTTAACTTAATTACATCTGCAAAGAGCCTTTTTTGCCGTATAAGTTAACATTCACAGGTTCCAGAAATTGGGTCGTGGATATCTTTGGGCCACTTTCAGCCAATCACAGTTTCCTCAGTTTACTCCTCTGTAGTTCTTGTGGTCAGCTTACTTGTCCATCTCCCTTACTAGACTGTGAACTCCTGGAGCTCAGGAGCATTTGTCTTGCCTACCATTTATTTATAGTGCCAAGCTTCTCGTAGGCACACAAAGATATCCGTTGAATGAATCAATAAACAAGTTAAATCCAAGATACAATTATTATTCCACCTTCTTTTCAGCACAAGGTTTGAAATTTAAAAATTTAGTGGCAAATTTTGTCTTGTAATAGGCTTGATATAAGCACTATCTGTCTGTTTAATCAAGTTAGTTTTGCTTTCAAACCTCTAATGGTGCTCCTTACTTTAGGACTAAGCCAATGAAACGTACATCACCATTCAACGCCCAGGACAAGACATTGCTAATCAACCACAGCTCTTTCATAAAAGCCCAAACACTGACTTAGAATCCTTGACACCGTGTTCCGGGCAGCTGCTCCCTATTGAGCAAAGTTGGTCTGCAAGATAAAAATTTTCACGTCATCATAGTTAGAGGATAAACAACCAGCCTCTTCAGTCTGGTCTCACTTTCTCATTATTTTCAACATTGACTCTGTACTTCAACCAGAATCAAACATACCATATTCATTCTCTAAGTTCATAATGTTCTCCTCTCTCTCCTACCCACGTAGTAACTCCCCTTCAGATTCCAAAGTAAGTCCCCACTTCAAACAGAAGAGATTTTTCTTTAACTTAATCATTTCTTTTCATGCTGCCAGATGCAATTTGTTTTCTCCAATTATAATTAGCACCTACTTACCCCAGTAAGTTTCCTTTACTTACTCCATCAAACTGACATTTAATTTATTATCTCTCCCCAAAATACAATATGTTAAACACTTTGCTTCTTTTCTGGATTTCTCCGAGGAGACTCTCGACCTGCCAAATGGCTCTATCAGTTGACAAGTGGTGCTGATATGGCCCCCAGCTGCATTATATCTGGTTAGAGGACTGTTCCAGGTGTGTGTGGTTCTGAGCAGCTGGAACCTGAACTCTATTTCTGTGCCAAGTTGGGAGGATCCACAAGCCTTTACCTTCCCTAGCTGGTGATTTCAATGGCAAAGTGAATAACACTTCCAATACAAACAGTGTAATCACTAATCAATACACTCTTTCCTTGCCCTCAGCATGGAGAATACAGCAGATGTTTTCCCACAGTGTTTTCTAGTGCATTATGTGCCATGAAACCCACTTAACCTTGAAGAAACAACAATGTGCATATAAATTATCAAGCTGTTGTCTTTCTTCAGTTATAGGTTCTAGTCATCAGATATATAACATTAAACAGCCACAGATTGTAATGTACTGTCTTTCATACAGGAAGGTAAACCTAAAGTGGGACATATCACCTAAACCTGCTTTATGAAACAAACATTTGTTTTGTTTTGTTTTTAACATCTTTATTGGAGAATAATTGCTTTACAGTGGTGTGTTAGTTTCTGCTTTATAACAAAGTGAATCAACTATACATATATATATATCTCCATATCTCTTCCCTCTTGCATCTCCCTCCCTCCCACCCTCCCTATCCCACCCCTCTAGGTGGTCACAAAGCACAGAGCTGATCTCCCTGTGCTGTGCGCCTGCTTACCACTAGCTTTCTGTTTTACGTTTGATAGTGTATATATGTCCATGCCACTCTCTCACTTTGTCCCAGCTTACCCTTCCCCCTCCCCGTATCCTCAAGTCCATTCTGTCTTTTCTCCACTGTATATTCTTGCCTCCTTTATGAAAGATAAGGTGACCATATGTGCATGGGTTTATCTCTGG
>NC_041228.1:41919109-41990727 GCF_002837175.3 Physeter macrocephalus
CTGTTTTGTCTGATATGAGAATTACTACTCCAGCTTTCTTTTGATTTCCATTTGCATGGAATATCTTTTTCCATGCCCTCACTTTCACTCTGTATGTGTCCCTAGGTCTGAAGTGGGTCTCTTGTAGACACCATGTATACAGGTCTTGTTTTTGTATCTATTCAGCCAATGTATGTCTTTTGGTTGGAGCATTTAATCCATTTACATTTAAGGTAATTATCAATATGTATGTTCCTATTACTATTTTCTTAATTGTTGTGGGTTTCTTATTGTAGGTCTTTTCCTTCTCTTGTGTTTCCTACCTAGAGAAGTTCCTTTAGCATTTGTTGTAAAATTGGTTTGGTGGTGCTGAATTGTCTTAGCTTCTGTTTGTCTGTAAAGGTTTTAATTTCTCTGTCAAATCTGAATGAGATCCTTGCTGGGTAGAGTTATCTTGGTTGTAGGTTTTTCTCCTTCATCACTTTAAATATGTCCTGCCACTCCCATCCGGGTTGCAGAGTTTCTGCTGAAAGATAAGCTGTTAATCTTATGGGGATTCCCTTATGTGTTATTTGTTGTTTTTCCCTTGCTGCTTTTAATATTTGTTCTTTGTATTTAATTTTTGATAGTTTGATTAATATGTGTCTTGGTGTGTTTCTCCTTGGATTTATCCTGTATGGGACTCTCTGTGCTTCCTGGACTTGATTGACTATTTCCTTTCCCATATTAGGGAAGTTTTCAACTATAATCTCTTCAAATATTTTCTCAGTCCCTTTCTTTTTCTCTTCTTCTTCTGGGACCCCTATAATTCGAATGTTGGTGCGTTTAATGTTGTCCCAGAGGTCTCTGAGACTGTCCTCAATTCTTTTCATTCATTTTTTGTTATTCTGCTCTGCAGTAGTTATTTCCACTATTTTGTCTTCCAGGTCACTTATCCGTTCTTCTGCCTCAGTTATTTTGCTATTGATCCCATCTAAAGAATTTGTAATTTCATTTTTTGCGTTCTTCATCACTGTTGTGTTCCTGTCTTGCTAGTTGTTTGGCATAGGGTGTCCAGCATTGTAGCTTGCTGGTCGTTGAGTGGAGCTGGGTCTTGGTGTTGAGATGGAGATCTCTGGGAGATTTTTGCCGTTTGATATTATGTGGAGGTGGGAGGTCTCTTGTGGATCAGTGTTCAGTGGGTTGTGTAGGCTTCCTGGTGGAGGAGACTAGTGCCTGTGTTCTGGATCTTGTCTTTCTGGAGGGCATATCCACGTCTGGTGGTGTGTTTTAGGGTGTCTGTGGCCTTATTATGATTTTAGGCAGCTTCTGTGCTAATGGATGGGGTTGTGTTCCTGTCTTGCTAGTTGTTTGGCATAGGGTGTCCAGCATTGTAGCTTGCTGGTCGTTGAGTGGAGCTGGGTCTTGGTGTTGAGATGGAGATCTCTGGGAGATTTTTGCCATTTGATATTATGTGGAGGTGGGAGGTCTCTTGTGGACCAGTGTCCTGAACTTGGCTCTCCCATCTAAGTGGCACAGCCCTGACGCCTGGCTGGAGCACCAAGAGCCTGTACTCCACACGGCTCAGAATAAAAGGGCGAAAAAAAAGAAAGAAAGAAAGAAGATAAAATAAAATAAAGAAAAATAAAGTTATTAAAATGAAAAATAAGATATAATTATTAAGATACAAAATTTTTTTAAGTAATAATAAAAAAAACGGACAGACAGAATCCTAGGGCAAATGGTAAAAGCAAAGCTATACTGACAAAATCACACACAGAAGCATACACATACACACAAAAAGAGAAAAAGGGGAAAAAAAAAAAATCATTGCCCCCAAAGTCCACCTCCTCACTTTGGGATGATTCGTTGTCTATTCAGGTATTCCACAGATGCAGGGTACCTCAAGTTGATTGTGCAGATTTAATCTGCTGCTCCTGAGGCTGCTGGGAGAGATTTCCCTTTCTCTCCTTTGTTCGCACAGCTCCTGGGGTTCAGCTTTGGATTTGGCCCCGCCTCTGCGTGTAGGTCGCCTGAGGGCGTCTGTTCTTCGCTCAGACAGGACAGGGTTAAAGGAGCAGCTGATTCGGGGGCTCTGGCTCACTGAGGCCGGGGGGAGGGAGGGGTACAGATGAAGGACGAGCCTGCGGCGGCAGAGGCCGGTGTGACGTTGCACCAGCCTGAGGCGCGCCGTGCGTTCTCCCGGGGAAGTTGTCCCTGGATCACCGGACCCTGACAGTGGCGGGCACAGGCTCCCAGGAGGGACGGTGTGGATAGTGACCTGTGCTCGCACACAGGCTTCTCGGTGGCGGCAGCAGCAGCCTTAGTGTCTCATGCCCATCTTTGGGGTCCGCGCTGATAGCCGCGGCTCGCGCCCGTCTCTGGAGCTCCTTTAAGCGGCGCGCTTAATCCCCTCTCCTCGCGCACCAGGAAACAAAGAGGGAAGAAAAAGTCTCTTGCCCCTTCGGCAGCTCCAGACTTTTCCCGGACTCCCTCCCGCCTAGCCGTGGCGCACTAGCCCCTTCAGGCTGTGTTGAGGCAGCCAACCCCAGTCCTCTCCGTGAGCCCGAGCCTCAGCTCCCAGCCCCCGACTGCCCCGGCGGGTGAGCAGACAAGCCTCTCGGGCTGGTGAGTGCTGGTCGGCACCGATCCTCTGTGCGGGAATCTCTCCGCTTTGCCCTCCGCACCCCGCTGCTGCGCTCTCCTCCGTGGCTCCGAAGTTCCCCCTCCGCCCCCTCAGTCTCCGCCCGCGAAGGGGCTTCTCGTGTGTGGGAACCTTTCCTCCTTCACGGCTCCCTCCCACTGGTGCGGGTCCCATCCCTATTCTTTTGTCTCTGTTTATTCTTTTTTCTCTTGCCCTACCCAGGTACGTGGGGGAGTTTCTTGCCTTTTGGGAGGTGTGAGGTCTTCTGCCAGCGTTCAGTGGGTGTTCTGCAGGAGTTGTTCCACATGTAGATGTATTTCTGATGTGTTTGTGGGTAGGAAGGTGATCTCCGCATCTTACTCTTCCACCATCTTGAAGATCCTCCAACAAACATGTTTTGAAGGTACATTAGTAAACATTTTTTAATCACCCAAGGCTGCTCTGGTTTGGATGTAGTTATTCTTTTCTTTTTCTTCCTTTTTAATTATAGTATAGTTGATTTATAATATGTTAGTTTCAGGTGTACAGTATATTGATTCAGTTTTTTAAAAAATATAAATTTATTTATTTATTTTTGGGTGAGTTGGATCTTTGTTGCTGCATGCCTGCTTCTCATTGTGGTGGCTTCTCTTGTTACAGAGCACAGGCTCTAGGCACATGGGCTTCAGTAGCTATGGCATGTGGGCTCAGTAGTTGTGGCTCATGTGCTCTAGAGCGCAGGCTCAGTAGTTGTGGCGCATGGGCTTAGTTGCACCACGGCATGTAGGATCTTCCTGGGCCAGGGATTGAACCTGCATCCCCTGCATTGGTAGATGGATTCTTAACCACTGTGCCACCAGGGAAGTCCCAGTGATTCAGTTTTGTATATATATATATATGTATATATATATATTCTTTTTTAGATTCTTTTCCCTTATAGGTTATTACAGAATATCGAATATAGTTCCTAGTTATTCTTTTCTTTTTGGTAATTGTTGGGATCTCTGGGATCAATTTGATAGGTTAATATGGCTATTCATAATGACACATAGATGGAGGTAGCGTCAGACTCTGCTGGAAATGGCTCTTTCGGCTGGTGATGGGAATCTAGGCTGCAAGAATTGTCCCTCATCCAGTGTCATAGTTAGAGTGTATATTTCTTCAAATCTTGGGAAGTAAAACTAGGGCCCTGAGAGGCACATCATGTCATTTTTATGGTGTGTGGAAGACATCACAAGGGCCTCACATCACCAAGCTGCTCTCTGGCTGCTGTCTTTGGAGCAGCTGCATCTGATGTCCACAGATGGTCAGCCACAGCTAACCTGTTCCAGCTCCAGACTGTCTTCTCCCTTTTTTCCCCTTTCCAGCTTTTGTCTCTACATCTTTGGCTCGAGAGCCCCAGCAGTCATGAATTCATTCTTTATCTGCCCACAGCAACCATAAGTAAGGCAATACATGAAAAAAGCTTTTTACATTTTTGCAGAGTTTAGAAAATTCTTTACACTTCTCACTGTTGGAAAGAGTGAATGAATGTACTTTTGTATCAATTTCTAAAGTTTTTTTTTTAACTTGGCTCAGAATTCATCCGCCATCTTATGTTGAATCCCCTTGTGAGTTTGACTTCTCTGACTCAGGGAGGAGCATCACATAAAAAACAAAAATATTGTCCACTATTGTCCCCAGACCTCCAGAGGAACAGAGACTTGGCTAACCCAGCTTTGGCAACCTTTCCTTTCTCTTGCGCCTCGTTTGGAGGTAGTGGTGCTGAAGGAAAAAATGATCAAAATGAAGATACCTATGGGACCAAAGAAAGCCAGGTGTGAACGCTGGGCTGGATTGCCACCTTGAGTAACAGAGCAGGACAGGACTCTTTAAATGCCTTGCCTAACACTGTGGGATCTTGCTAAAACAACATCATGCTTTCTAAACAGTTTTGTGGTTTAGAGATAGTCAAAATCTCTAAGGCAATTGAGATAATGTCTCTTAAGAATAAAGTAAGAATTTTACAGTAAAAGTTGCAAGGAAAAGCCTCTATTATGTAGATATCTGAGGTTAACTTCAATGCCCGTACCTTCTCCGGGGATGGGGCAGCCTTTAGCTCCTGCAACTAACAGTCCCCAAAGCAGTTTCCAAATTCAGTTTCTGCTTGTCCTCCAGGCCAGAAGCGGAGCAATTAGGAACCAGGCCCCTGCTGTATCACTCACTTTGCGGCTACAAAATATGGAAGAGTTGCTCACATTTAGGTCGTTTTCTAGCGCACAAGTCCAACCAGCTGATATTTGTATTAAGTGGGATTCCTGAGAGAAGCCTCGGTAGGGGCAGCTTACCAGCATGACAGACTGTGGGGCGGCCTCTCAGCTACAGTAAATGGGCTGCATCCCTTGTATGCCTGGTATTTCACTCCCGGTTGCAACCTCACATAAACACCTTCTAGTCAAGGTTTTGAGGCAGGCCGGCAACACTGATTAGTGTTTATAATCAATAAACCTTAATTTGCAGGAAAGTTTTTTTTTTTTCTATTACCTGGTTTCAGAAAGGCAAGAATGTTCTCAGAGAAAGGCCTTTTCCTAGCAAATGTTGGCTACTTAAAGGATGAAGGCAGGGCAAGAGGTAAGACCTTGGGAGGGCAGGAGACTCATTGTTTGCAGACTGTTCTAGATTCGTGCTTCTCAAGCTTCGATATTCTCACCAATTTCAAACCACAATCACAGTTCTGTGGTGGGGACTCAGATTCTGATTTTTCAGTCAGCTTTCTGGGGACAGCCAATGATGCTGGCCCCATGGACTGCTCTTTGAGGACCAAAGGCTTGTGTCAGTGATTCTCATGGGGAGGCAGGGAAGGTGTATGTAAGAATCAGTCGGAAGAAATTCTTTCAGAATACACATTCCCCTCTTTCCCCCACAAGGACTTTCAAATTGGGGGTAACAAGGGACATGTATATTTTTAAAAAGCATTACTGAGACATAATTTGCATGCCATAAAATTCATACATTTTAAGTGTACAACTCAAAGGTTATTAGTATCAGTTGTGCAACCATCACCACAATCTTATTTTAAATACTTTCCGTCCCCCCAAAAAGAAACCTCAACCCCATTTGCCATCATTCCCCATTCCCACGTCCCAGCTCTAGGCAACTGCTAATCTACTCCTTGTCTCTATAGATTGGCCGTCTCTCGTCCTTTCATATAAATGGCATCATCCACTATGTGGTCTTTCGTGTCTGGCTTCATGTTTTTGAGATTTGTCCATGTTGTGACCTGTGTCAGTACTTTGTTCCTTTTTATGGACATATGTGCTTACAAAAAGCTCAGGGTGATTCGGTGGTCTCATGGTTGAGGACCACCATATATATACTATATTCTTTCAGAAATTATCATCTATTTTTCAAAATGAGGAAGGAGAGAGGCCAAACTCCTTTAGGCAATTAATAATTGAAACCAATATCTTTTGACCTCAAACCCCAGGCTCTTTCCCTGATGCACACTCTATGAACCCAGTAAATAACAGATCTGAGGTCACCTCTGGCATAAAGTGCTCTTCCAAAGTGTACCAGGATGCGACCGGGGTGCCTTTGCAACAGGCTTAGCAAAGGGTGGCATTCAAAGAAACACTTCCAGAAACACTTCAATAAAACCTTGGAAAGGGATATAAATCTTATTGAAGTCCCTGGATGGGGTGTGATACCATGCCTGATACATGGCGACACAACAAGCCTCTTGGAGTGTCACATCTTCTCCAAATTGCACCAAATACCCAAGTACGCCCACCGTGCTCTCCCCCTGTCTTTGCTCTCCCTCGGCCTTCTCCTCTCTCAGACTCCAGCTCCTGCTGGCTGGCTTGCCTTCTGCTTCCTCCTCCAGGAAAGAATTATTTTCTTTGGTTCATAGTCTTTGCCCTTTTAATGCAAATGCACTTAGTCATTCTGGGCTATTCTCTCCTCCATTTCTCTCCGAGTGGCACTAAGAATACGTGAGGACAGAGAAGGCCATGACTACTTTGGAATATTTTCTGTCCTTCTGTACAGGCGTTGAGGGTGGCCGTGTTCTGGGCTACCCAGCCCTCCTTTTGAAGAGGCTTCCAGGGGACCAGGCATCAATGCTGCCTGGTTGACGTCCAGTCAAAGGAGTGATAAGGGCTTCCCTGGTGGCGCTGTGGTTGGGAATCTGCCTGCTAATGCAGGGGACACGGTTCGAGCCCTGGTCTGGGAGGATCCCACCTGCCGCGGAGCAACTAAGCCCGTGCGCCACAACTACTGAGCCTGCGCGTCTGGAGCCTGTGCTCCGCAACAAGAGAGGCCGCCACAGTGAGAGGCCCGCGTACCATGATGAAGAGTGGCCCTCGCTTGCCGCAACTAGAGAAAGCCCTCGTGCAGAAACGAAGACCCAGCACAGCAAAAATAAATTAATTAATAAACTCCTACCCCCAACATCTTCTTAAAAAAAAAAAAAAAAAAGGAGGGATAAAAAGCCATCCTCTTCTTGCCTGCTCCTCCTTGACTTGCTGCCATTCCAGGCTCCTATCCCCAATTTCAGGCCCTAATCAACATTCTTGGTAAAGACCTAGTGACAAAAGAGCTCCCTAAAGAACATTGAGCCTTTTATCATTTAATGTTTCATCCTTCGCCCCAACCTAACAGTTTTCATCCTGTTTTGGACATGTGCAGAGTGTGTCTTGCAATTCAGGCTATTACATGCTGGGCATGCAGCAGAGCAACTCAACAGTTTTAGCGTCTCTGATCTCTACTTTGCCCATGACCTGAGTGCTTCTCCCTGCCTTGAGTTCCTTCGCTTATTTAAAAAGGAAGACCTTCCTATTTAGAACCTCAGTGTCCCAGAAAGACAGAATTGGAAGGGTCCTTAGAACTTACCTTCTTTAACATCCTCATTTTTCAGGTGAGGAAACAGACCCTCCGGGGCGAAGTGTCTTGAAATTGTCAGCATTTGAGTTCCATGTATGTGTGTGCTTAGTTTGTGTGAGGAACAGAAAGGAAGAAGTAAAAGAGAAGAGATTCTATAGAAAGCTGAGAGCAGAAAAAGATATAATTGGAAACTAGGAAAACGATAGCATTTGACACGGAGGTAAATTTCCAACTGTCTCTGTTGCCCTCACCACCTGGATCAAAGCAGTGATGAGAATACTAACATGCAGTGCTGTTGTTTGATGAGGCATGCGTTAGAATTTTAAGGAAGGGAAAGATTTTGGATAGTTTCTGGAAGCCACTTGTCCAACACAGTCTTGGCACAGAGCAGGTGCTGAATAAATATTTGTTGATAGATTCAAGTGGGTTTGTAACAGGTAGTCACACTCCAGAGTATACAGGCAACCTCGAAAGGTGTGTGCAAAATTACCAGGCTGCCATTCCTGCCTTTGATTTGCAGGTCTCAATGGGTACAGCTCCGGGCATGGATGTCACTCTTCCTCCTCCTGTCCCTTGTACTAGTCTTTGAAGCTTCCCACTAGTGAAGAGAATATAAATGTCTACCTGCAACAAAGCCAGTTGAACTCAATTCCACAATCATGACATTCTGAGAGCTCCCTTCTTATTCTTTCCTGGAAAATGGAAGTCAAAGGGAATAGAAAGGAGGGACAGGGAACACTACGTCCTGAAGGTCTGATGTCTAGTTTTTGTTTAGCCACAGCAACTAGTAGTAACAGTACTTTACAGCTTGAGGCACAATCTCACATACATTTTCTCATTCAATTACCTCAATAACCCTGTCAAACCTCGGCTCCTCAGAACAAACATCAGACTGCCCATGCCCAGGTCCACGCCTGGTTTTCTGCTGGCTCTTGAGTTCTTTCAGCCCTGGCCACCCAGTGAGGTTTCCATGGCACCCTGCATGATTTATCACAGCCTCTCTGACAGGGCCTTTCCTGGGTGCTTCTTCTGGGTCAGCGCACCCTTGGGCAGAGCTTCCCTTAGGGCGTGGGGGCCCCACAGCCCTCACTTTCCTAGGGAGATGTTCTGTGCCCAGAGACCATGACTCACAAGTGACAGGAAGTTCTTGGCATGCTCCCTGCATGCTGAAAGAAAATTAATGGCTCAGAAGTTGTGCTTGGGGAAAGAGAAGGGCACGGGCAATGACAGTAGAGTTCGTGGCTGGAAGACACCTGCTGGTGCCTGGAGAGGTTGGGCGCTGGTTTGGCAGAACTGCTGGGTCCTATACCGTGCCGTGGACCAGGCAGAGTCTGCGTGGCCTTCTCAGATGCTCCTCCACCACATGTGCTTGCATCTCTCCATTGGAGGCAGGTGCTCTGGACTTTTCTACATCCACTGAGCTTCTCGCCTCAGCCAGCCCTCCTCAAAACGCTATTGTGGATTTGTTTCCTTTCTTTCTCATCATATCATTAACAGTCCTCTTTCCTCCATGAGCCTTGACTCAGCAGCATTGAGGAGGAAAGTAGCTGCTTACACTGAGTCTCAGGTAAACTTACAAAGGCCGTTCTCTTAGGAGGTGGTTTCCATCCATCCATTCATTCATTCATTTTCTCAAGTGATGAATATTTATTAAGAGCCCTCGTGTGCTAGATCCTGGGAGACAATGGCAAGCTTTTTACCCTGATGGAGCTTGCAAGAGGGTCTATCTAGAGGGCAGGACAGGCAGTTAAATAAACAATAACAATACAGCATGAAAGGGGAGGGACAGCGTGCCTTAGAGCATATGGCAGGAATGTCTAATCACCTATATGTGGATTCAGGGCTTATTAATTCAGAAGAGGAAATTCTGATGGTGGAATCTCAGGCAGTACAACAGACCACCAGGGGAAAGGTTAGTGCTCTGAGCTCTGGGTTCCAGTCCCAACCTTGTTCCCCACTAGCTGAGTGGCATTAGCTAGTCAGTGTACTTCTTGACTTTGTTTTCCTTCACAGGGCAAGGGCATTGGTCTTGATGGCCTCTAAGGTGCTTTTGAATGGTAAAAAATTTGGTGGGGCCTGGCTGATAATTCTTTAGGAGGCTGATTTTTAAAAAAAAATTTATCTCATTTTTTAACTTTAATGAGGAATAATTGACACATATCATTGCATATATTTAAAGTGTGCAACATGATGATTTGATATACATGTTCACTGTGGAATGATTACTAACTTCAAGAAAATGAACACATCCATCACCTCATATATATCCATCACCTTAACATTTTTTTGTGGTGAGAATGCTTAAGCTCTCAGCAACCTTCAAGTACATAATACTGTATTATATTACCTATAGTCCTTGTGCTGTATACTAGATCCTCAGAACTTATTCTTTTTATAACTGAAAATTTGTACCCTTTGACCTACATCACCCAATTTCCCCTATACCCCAGCCCCTGGCTATACCACATATTCTCTGTATCTATGAAATTAGCTGGATTTTGTTTCCTTTACATTCCACATGTAAGTGATACCATACAGTATTTCTTTTGCTGTCTGACTTATTTCACTTAGAATAATACCCTGCAGGCTCATCCATATTGTAGAAAATGGCAGGAGTTCCTTCTTTTTTATGGCTGAATAATATTCTATTACATACATATATCACATTTTCTTTATCCGTTCATTTGTCCAAGGACATTTAGATTGTTTCCAAATCTTGGCTATTGTGAATAATGCTGCAGTAAACACGGGTGTGAGGAGGAAGATCCTTAACCTTTTTTGCGGCACAGATCTCTTTGAAAACTGTTGAGTTTCTCCAACGAAAACGTCCTTAAGCCACACAACATTTTGCATATGATTTTAGGAAACCCTCTCAGCTTTGGGCAATCCCTGGCAAATTTCCAGGGACTTTGACACAAGGGCAGTGAAAGTCAGTAAATTTAACTGTGTTTGTGGAACGTTGACACCAACCCTTAAAGCAGAGGGGAATAGAAGCCTCGCTGGGCTGGTTATCGGAGCTGGATGGGGTTAACCATGACCTGGTCTCCTCCATCCACCTTCTCAGGGGTCCTTGGCTCATTTGTGAGCCTGTCTTTTCGGGGTCAGAAAATGGCTGCTGCTGCCTTAGGCTCCTAGTGTGGAGGGTCACCTGGCTAAAGAAGAGGACATTTCCTCCCATGGATCTCATTTTATTTGGAAGGAAACACCCTCCCCTGAAGCCCCTCGACTGCTGCTTCCCCCAGCAGACTTCCCCATAGGATCCTCTGGCCAGAATTGGGTTGCGGGCCGGTGCTTGATCTCCAAGGAAGGTGGCGATGGTATCTGGAAACTTCAGCTGCGGCCCTGGGGTCAGAGCAGGGTTGTTTGGGGGCCATCTGCACTGTCTGCCTTACAAACATCCGTTGGCCTCGGCCCAGACTTCTCTCACATCAGTATCCCAGCCCCATCCCTCCATGACTCTTCCACAACAAGTCTTTCTTTATAGAGTAAAATGTATTAAATTAATACTATGCAGTGAAATTGATGCTTTGGGAACACATGCCTGGTGTAGCCTGTAGCTTCCATGTCAGTAGGTCCAGCTGCCCCAGTTTGAGAGACCCAGAGATAATAAATACATTGCAGCATTCACTGAAAAGCTTTTCGAGAAACAGAGGGACTCCAACAAAACACTGTGAACCCCCAGATTTTCAGGTTCCAAGCTCCTTGGATGGAGATGGTGGTGGAAAACGTGGAATGGCGGCAGGCAGGACTTCATCAGGATGGAGAAAGTGATGCGCTTGGTCAGTCCTTGATTGGGATGGGATTTGCAGTGAACCACCATCCCCTGCCCCTGCTCCCTGCCCCAGGTGATGAGCAGAGATGATTCCTCTCACACAATCTCTGGGGAAGAAGACTCTGTACTCTGAAGCCAACTTGGTAGCCATCTGGTGATAGTCAGCTGAGGCAGATTTAAAAATCACTGTCTCTCCCTGAGCCCATACCGTTCCCCAAGCTCTCTACCGACCACTCATCATGCACTTGAGCCTCACAACAGCCTTGTAAGATAATATTAATATACTTTCCTCATTTCCCATAAGGAGGAAATTCGAAGCTAACTGAGGTAAGCAACATGACCCAGGCCATTCAGCTCATGAGTGGAGAGCTAGATCTGGACCCCAGGTCTGACTTGAGGGCCCCCTGAGACAGAGTGAGGTGTCTCCTCATTAGCTGTGTGAAGTGAGGCCCACACTCCCACCCTCACAGCCTCCCACCTCTTCCTCAGCTTCCCACTGTGGGGTCGTGGCCTCCATGTTGGAATGGCCACCACGTGCTCTCTCCTGATTTGGTTGTCTTTTGCTTCTGTTCCCACCACACCCAACACATACACACTAGGACAGCCTGTGGTACTACTCTGGTTTCACAAAGCAGGCAAGAGGCCTTGTACAAGGTCTTTCCCGTTCGGGAGTGTGGGATGCAGGTGGCATGCCCCTCCTTCCCCGCCCCTACTCCTGCTGTGGTGGCCGCCAGTGCTGTGTCTGCACCCGGCTTTCCCTCTCACTGAACCTCAGTAGAGAAGGGAGGAGAGTGAATGCTCCCAATTTGCAACTCTTGATGCACAAAACCACAGGCTAGGTCCGCTCCCCATCAATACATTTTGTAGTATCTAATACTACTGGTTTTGAGACTTCCCTGGTGGTCCAGTGGTGAAGAATCCACCTTGCAATGCAAGGGACGCTGGTTTGATCCCTGGTCGGGGAACTAAGATCCCACATGCCACGGGCCAACTAAGCCCGCGCGCCACAACTACTGAGGTCGCGCGCCTCAGTGAGAGAGCCCGCGTTGCCGCAAACTACAGAGCCCACGTCCTCTGGAGCCCTTGCGCCCTGGAGCCCACGTGTCACAACTAGAGAGAGAAAACCCCCACGCCACAACTAGAGAGAAGCCCAGACAGCAACGAAGAACCCGTGCACCACAAGGAAAGATCCAGCATGCCACAACTAAGACCCGATGCAGCCACAAATAAATAAATAAATAAATAAATAAATAAATAAATAAATAAATAATACTACTGGTTTTCAGCACCTTGACTTTTAGAAGAAAGGGTGCTTTCCAGGTAGGTGAGAGGTGAAGATTTGTCAGAGTTTTGCAGCGAGCCAGCTCTTCTCCCAAGTGGCCCTGGTTAGGTGTTGGCAGGATGAGAACTGGGGTGCAGCCCCCAGATCCTGCCAGAGCTTCAGGGTGACTGCTCAGAGGCCGGCCCTGGGCGGGGCCCGGGCATGGCTGGGAAAGCCTGTTTGTTCTTTGCTGACCAGAGAAGGCTGCAGTGCACATCTGGATTTAATCAGCTGTCAGGAGGTTACTAAATACTAAAATGCCCACAGAAGATGCTGTTGGTTTGCCAGTTCAGAGCCAGGTTAGAGGTGCGTGCGTTTTGCCACCCTGGGGCATGGCATTTAATCAGAGGGGGTTTGCTTTTCATTCCAGACATTGGCTGGAAGTTGGCTTTCCAGGGGATAACATGTTTTGGACTTCGAATCAACTGGCTCTTTTCAAACAAGTTCCTCCTTGTGGCCAGGATTTCTCTCCCAATGCCAAGGGAACAACTCCTCCCAGGAGTCCTGACAGGTCCCTCCTGTAAGTGCTGGAGATGAGTCATGTGGAGGGAGAGTCTGGCTCCAGGGCTGAGAGTTGGGGGCTGTGGTGCCAGAGCTGGGCTGGCAGCTCTTAGGCAACAGGCCAGTCTTCGTCCTCCATTCTGCCAAGAAGGGCCTCTGTCTTGTTTCCTCAGCTACACTTTTGTGTAGCTGAGAGGGGTCTAATTGCCCAAGAATGTGATATTTTTCAGTTGCCTCGAGCTGGGTAATCTCCCTGTCAATGCTTTCTGGAGTGTGCACCAGGTATAATGCTGCCTGCTGTGTGGATACTGAGAGGTAGAATACAGAATCCCTGCCTTCTAGAATGGAATACTCCAGCTGGGAAGACAAGACTTAGACATCTTCAGTGAAATGATAAGCCTTAAACAACAGAGCAAGAGTCATCCCTGGTTGGGACACAGCGACCGAGGAGAGGCCAGCGACTTTAGAAGGAGGTTGAGCTTTCTGTGGTTGGTGAGAAGTAGGAAGGTGGGATGGGGGAGGGGCAGGAGAGCTTCCACAAAGGGATCAACCATGCTGGGCTTTAAAGACTTATGGATTTTGGACAGCTAGTCATAAAAATGATTCCAGCCACTTAGTGAGCTCTGATCAGGTATAAGCACTCTACTACTAAACATTATGCAGATATTATTAATTCAATCTAAACAACTTTATGGTGGATGCTACTATATCTATTTTACAGATGAGAAAACTAGTTCAGAGAAATTAAGAAACATGTCCAAAGTCACACAGCTAGTAAGAAGGGGATCTAGAATTTGAACAGAAGTGAGTCTAGTTCCAAAGTCTCTATTCTGGTGGCTCTTGGGAGACAACTCTCCATGTGCCTCTTGTGTTTCTGTTTGTATTGTGAGTGAACTGGCTGCTCTTTGGTATTATCTTTTCCAAGATGTTTTTATAGCGAACTATCTTGGAGGACAGCAATGATGTCTCCTTTCAGAACAAGGGGTAGGCAGGCTCACTGCTCATTATAAAAAAATTCAGGTTCCCTAAGCCCTGATTCCTCTCCTGTAGTGAAATCCACTGTGTGAGCAAGTGTTCACTGGCCCTATTCATGCTGCTCTGTGGGGGCTGTAGCTTGGGAAACCAGCACCGAATGTGCTGATGCTCAGGCTGCTTGCTGCACCATGAGTGGTAAATCCTTTGTCTCTGACCCAGGAGTCTCGTAGCTTCTGTGAGTGACATCCATGAAATTGTGAGTGACTCAGTTGTTAGCTTGCAAGTGGGGCAAAATCTCAGACCCTTCATAGTTCTTGACAGGTGTGTGTGTGTGTGTGTGTGTGTGTGTGTGTGTGTGTGTGTTCTCCCTGACATGTGGGGAGAGGGAAGGCCCTGGGTGAGGGGTGGAATTTTGAAGGTCAAGCTGTGGAGGCAGGAAATGGAAGGCTTTTGTTGAGGATCGGTGTGTACATGGGTTTGCCCAGTGTAGAGGGTTTGTGTGAAGGAGGAGAGGGAGACAAAGCTGAAGGAATAAATTATAGATAGCTTCTGAACTTTCTACAAACTGAAAACACAAGGATTATGAGGAAAGACAACCAGAAATATGGTTGGCGTCTGGGAATGTTTCTTCAGTATCACCTAGGAATACATTATTATTATTATTTTTTTTTTTGCGGTATGCGGGCCACTCACTGTCGTGGCCTCTCCCGTTGTGGAGCACAGGCTCCGGACGCGCGGGCTCAGTGGCCATGGCTCACGGGCCCAGCCGCTCCGCGGCATGTGGGATCTTCCCGGACCGGGGCATGAACCCGTGTCCCCTGCATCGGCAGGCGGACTCTCAACCACTGCGCCACCAGGGAAGCCCAGGAATACATTTTAATGTGGCCCAACAGCAGTCGCTGACAGCATACTCAGAACACTTGGCTACAAGGATGCCAGTGGTCCACACCCAGTCCTGCCATGTTCCCCTGCCTCATGGTTTATGGACCAGCTGTGACCCTGATTTTCCACCTCCTTTCCCATTTCTCTGTTCCCAGGCAGATCTGGGCTTCAGTGGAAAGCACTTGAAGCAGCCTCAGCCCTCCAGTGTCTGGCGCAGAGCTGGTGTTTGAAATACAGTACTTTGCTCTGTCTGGACTGGTTGGTTTGCCTGAACTGTGGCTGAGGATGGTGGCCAGCCTGGCACCCTTTCCTTTGTCAGCCAGACTGCATCCTGCCCATCTGACTCCAGCTTTTAGCCTTCTCCACTCTCGTTCACAGACCCAATCAGGCCCCAGCTGTTCTCTTTTCCTGCCCAGTTTGGGCTGTAACCTGCCAATTTCCACTGACCAATACTGGGATGGATGGTGACGAGGATGGCGGATGGCCATCCAGTAGGAGTGGAAGACAGCTAGGGCTGTTTGTACAATCTTCCCCATGGCAGAGCTTACACCTAGGACTATGTCTTCTCTTTCCCTTTTTTCCTGGTTTTGTGGAGGCATTCCTTCCTGCCCCTGCCCGCAGCATAATTATTTCCCTGGGTGTGGAGATACACGTAAAATCTCAATTGATGGTGAAATTGGTTCACAAGCCATGTTGGGACCTGAACCTATGGAAGGGCCAGGTTGAGAACAGAGCAGCTGTTGGTTCTCTGCCTGCATCTTCTTGGACCTCACCATTTCCATTCATGCCTGTCCTACTTCCAAATGCTAATACTGAATCTCTTTACACGAGGACTTGCTTTGCTGCCAAGACCCTCTTTTTCCATGTTCCAGGCAGGCTAGAAATGCCAGGGCGTGAACGTCTTCAGGAAACAGAGAGAAAAGAATGAAAAAATGAACTGAGTCTCAGTGGGTTATTGTACAACTCAAATGGTCTATAATATACGTGTAATTGGAGTCCCTGAAAGAAGACAGGGCAGAAAAATATTTGAAGAAATTGTTGCATCCTATTTCATTGTATTAATGACTATACTTTATTTAATCATTCCTTATTGTTGGCATTTAGGTTATTTCCAATTTTATACCATTAGAAATAACATTCTAATGAACACTCTTGTTCATAAATCTTCATGTGTCTTTCAGTTTCCTTGGGATAAATGCCTACAAGTGTGTATGTTGGTCCAAAGGATATAAACATTTTAAAGACCTTTGAGACTTTTTTCAAATGGTTCTTCAGAAACATTGACCCGTTTACCCTCCCACAAGCAGCCTGGAAGGTGCCTGTTACCCTATACCCACACACACATTAGCTGAACTTGGCCCATTTGATAGGCAGAGTGGTGTTTTTATTGTTGCAAGGTTGCATTTTTTTGGTTATTACTGAAGTTGAACAGTGCTTTTATTTTCCATTTACAGAGCTATCTGCTCATGTCCATCTCCCTCTTAAACATTGTGTTATCCATCTTTTTCTCACTGATATATGAATTTTTCTCTATAGATTAACTTTCATCTGTCATCTTTCAATTTTTCATATTTGTCTTTGGCATTTTGGATCAATTCCCATCATATTTCATTGCTAGTCATCTTTTTGACTGATAGTACCAAAATATATTGATGTTTTCCAGCCCACAGTTCACCTATCTGTTGTCATATGCTATTGCTAGTGTTAAGGGTAATGAGGATAAAAGACCTTTATTCAGTAATGTCTTGGGCAAGAAGCATGCATACATGATTTCTGTGTATAGTTGTGCAAGGTGTGCTTGCCCAAGGATGCCAGGAGTCCCCTCTCCCTCCCTCAGTGGGGGTCAGTATCAACCTTGGAACACCTTGTAATTCTCAGAAAAACATATTAGTCAGTGTTCTCCAGAGATTTTATATATATATATATATATTCAAGCATGCATATACATATCCAAGAATACACATATAGGAGATATATATATTAGGGCCCTCTGTATCTGCTGGTTCTGAATCTGTGCACATGAAGGGTCAACTGTACTACACCATTTTATATAAGGGTATATAAAGGACTTGAGCATCTGTAGTATCCCCAGGGGTCTTGCAACCAATCCCCTGCCAATACTGAGGGATGATTGTGTGTGTGTGTGTGTGTGTGTGTGTGTGTGTGTGTGACCAGCTGTGTGTGTGTGTGTATTTATATTTTCTTTCTTTTCTTTTCTTTTTTTTCTATAAGGAATTGGTTTGTGTGATCATGGAGGCTGACAAGTCCAGCCTTCAGGGTGGGCTAGCAGGGTGGAGACCCAGAGAGAGCTGATGTTCCAGTTTGAAGGCCAGCAGGAAGAGCTGCAGAGAAAGTCTGAAGGTAGTCTGCTGGAAAATTCTCTCTTAGGGGAGGTTTGGTCTTTTGTTTATTCAACTGCCTTCAACTGATTGAATGAGGCCCATTCACATTATGGAGGGCAATCTGCTTTACCCTAGTGATTAAAATTGTAATCTAATCTACTGTTGAAGCCTACCCATCTAAATGTTAATCTCATCCATAAAACACTCTCACAGAAACACCAAAAATAATGTTTTTAAAAAATATCTGTTTATTTGTTTATTTATTTTTGGCTGTGTCAGGTCTTAGTTGCGGCACGTGGGATCTTTTTGTTGCAGCGCACAGCCTATTTGTCACGGTGCACAGGCTCTTTGTTGTGGTGCATGGGCTTCTCTCTAGTTGTGGTGCACGGGCTCCAGAGCACGCAGGCTCAGTAGTTGCAGCACGTGGGCTCTGTAGTGGTGGTGCGCGGACTCTCTAGTTGTGGTGTGTGGGCTCCGTAGTTGTGGCGTGTGGGCTTAGTAGCCCTGCGGCATGTGGGATCTTAGTTCCCTGACCAGGGATCGAACCTGTGTCCCCTGCATTGTAAGGCGGATTCTTAACCACTGGACCACCAGGGAAGTCCCCAGAATAGTATTTGACTAAATATCTGGGGAATGCTGCCATCTGTATCTCTAATAACTATATCTATCTGATATAGAGATAACTGCTTTTATTCATGTCTATATTTCCAGTACTTAGAATGGTTGGTGAGCAACAGATATTGAATGAATGAATGAACAAATGAATGAACACTAACTGAAATGCTCAGACACTATGAGTGCCAGAATTAGGATCAGAATTTACATCCTCTGGAATTCAAGTCCTATGTGTTCTCTTCCCGATTCATCAACATCTGGGTTTCCAGAGGCAATCATAAAGGTCAGTTCTTCTGGAAGACTCTCCAGCCCTAGGGCTGATTCCTTGCTGAACTGGCTTCTGGTACCAGCCAGACTGCATCTACTGTCTCAGGTCTCTTTACAAAGCCAAGCAGAATTATCCCTTAAACAATCCTTCCTTAAAAGCTGCTGAATTATTAACAATGGAGAGGCTACTGCTGGGGAAGAACAAAAATCCCTGTGGGCTGTGCTTTGACTTGCCTGTCCTGAAACCTCATGGAGTAGAGGATGCCAGAAGAATATTGCCAAGACCTGGGACCAAAATCAAGGTAATTAAATAAAATCTCAGACTCTTCCTAAGGAACAAACAAAACTTTTCATAAGGACTAATTGTTAGGAAATCTGTAGGTACTTTGCAAGTCTTAGAGGCTGGTTCATATTAGCTGACGCTATTCTCCTTAATTGCTTCCCTTTAAACATATTGACTGTTTTTGCTTTGGTGTCCCCTGCCTCCCACCTTTTTCTTCTCTATGAAAGCTACAGTTGATTCAACTCACTAAGGTTTTACCAAGAACGAATACTAGGCCTTTGTGGGAACATGAAATGTAAGTTGTGGCCTCACCCTCAATGTAATGAGGCTAATAGCAGATAACTTAAAATGTTCCAGGCAACGTGTTAAGCATTTTACATTCATTTAATTTCCTTCTCACAATGACCCTAGGAAGTAGTCATCTTATTATTTATTGCTTCCACTTTACAGATGGGGAAACTGGAAACAGAGTTCTAATATCTCGCCTTGGTCAAACAGCCAGGATTCAAACCCACATTCGTCTGACCTCAAAGCCTGAGGTCTTAGCTGTTGCGTTGTATTTCCTCTCATGATCTACTTGGTGATTTACACAATGGAACTCTTAGCTATGAAATCTTAGGACACAGAGAAACCATATAAAAATTGTTAAAATAAATTAATACTTCAATGTAAAACCACTAATAATGGATAAATCTTTATAATCATGCATAGATATAGGTATAGAAGATTTTCATTTTTATTGTCAGTTATTAGTATTTTTGGAGTAGTTCAGGCCCATTATAACTTTTTCTTTTCAAATAGCCTAGAAGGGTACGAGATGAAAAAGGAAAGTCTTCCATGTATATTTGCTCTGTTATTTGAGAATATTCAATTCTGCTATAGAAGAAAAGAAAACAAATAGAATGGATGAAACTTAGAGGAAAGGTTAAGTATAGATAGTGAGTAAATAAGTAGCTTGTGAGATCCCCAGAACTTATTCCTCTTACAACTGGAAATTTGTGCCCTTTAACCAACATCTCTATCTCTCCCAGTTTTCAATCTTTGATCTACCTGGAATTTATTTTAGTGTAGGGGGAAAAAAAGATTCCAGCTTTATTTTCTCCCAAATGTTTAGCCAGTGTTCCCTTTATTGAATACTCTAACTTCCTCTACTGTTTTGAAATGCTAACTTTATCATATATAACAATTCCATATGTATTTGAATCTCTTGTATTGATATGTCTCTCTGTTCTTGTGCTGGTCCCAAACTTTCAATTACTGTAGGTTTATGTTATTTAAAAATATATGGTAGGGCAATCCTTCCCACTCTACAGCAGTTATTCTTTTTAAAATATTTTTTCATGGAGTATCCTGAATGTTTATAGCCCATATGAAACCCATACTTTTTTCCTTTAGAATCGATTTGTCTAGTCCCACTAATAATCATTTTACTTTTTTAAAAATTGAGATCAGATTAAATTTAGAGATAATTGAACAATTTTGAGATAATTTAAAGTTTAGAGATAATTGAGTTGATATTTTATTACTATTGTCTTGCCTTGTTTAATATTAAAGTATATAATTCTATTTATTTGAATCTTATTTTGTGTGTCTTCATAGAAATTTAAAGTTTTTTTTCAGGTAGGTCTGCACATTTCTTATATGATTCTCAAACATTTTGTCTATTTTGTGCTTTGATTAACAAGATATTCTCTTTGTTATAGTTTTGAATTGGTGGTGGTTTCTTTCTGAAGCAATGGTATAATAGCATAGCAACCAAAGCATAGGCTTTTCGTGCCTTATTGCCTAATTTAAATATGATCTTTGGCTTTGTGAATTAGGGCAAGTTATTGAATCTCTCTAAGTGCCACAGTTTCCTTTTCTGTAGAATGAGGATAATAATAGTGCCTACCTCAGGGAATTGTTTAGAAGATTAAGCAAATTATTTTTGAAGAGTTCTTTGAAAAGTGCCTGCCACATAGCAAGCACTTGAGATGTTAATTATGTTGCAGAGCAGCTAATTTCACAATTAACCACTTTACTGAATTTTCTTATTTTTTTATAACAGTTCTTCAGAGAATCCTCTGGGTAATCAAGGTGTATTGTCATTTTATCCATCAACTTTAGAAGGTATCTCTTAGTTCCCTCACTGAGTAAGATGAGGAAATTAGTGCTCAATTCACTTCCATCCATACCTCCTTCCTCTCCCCTTCTCAGCTGCACCCAGCATACTATTACTTTTCATCATTATACTATGTTCTATAAATGGAATGAAAATGCTTTGGTACATTCTTTGGTACATACATATAAATGATTCTTAACCTGAGGCCTTGGAGAAGATGGCAGTGGCAAGGGGAGTGGCCATGAAATAGTATTTCATTTTCTCTGAATTCTCACATATAAGCAGACAGAACAACTAGATAATAAAGTAAATAACCTATGGACAACATTTACAACACAACTAGGTTGTAAGGAATCTCCAGGAACCCCAAAACACAAGCCGGAGAAGACAAACCACTGCTAACCTCAGAAACTGTATTGTATCAGTATCTGCAAAGAATAAACCACAGGGAAGTAACAGACCATCTTACAGGCCTGAGACCAGGAGAAACCCAAAAGATATTCACTGACAAGCATGGAAAGCCAATTTGGGACAAGAACCAAATGTGAGAAGACTTTTACCCTCCACTATTGGATGAATACAAGGAGCTCATGGTAAGATCTGAAGGGGTTAGCTCAGCCAGAGCTCCCATCCAGCAGTTTGAGGGGAAACTGTTGGGAGTAGAATAAAAAATGACTGTGATAGGGAATATAGAGAGGAAGGAAAGAGAAGGTCCAGGAAAAAATGAGAGAAGAGAATAGACAGAAAGTCTTAGAAATCAAGGCATTATATTTTTGAACAATCTCCACCTTTCAAAAAAAAAAGAAAGAGAAAACCCACCATCACCAGCACCAATAAGAAAACAACAATTACTGATGTCTACACTGAATGGTAACTCTATGAAGTTAGAAAAGCTATGTTAATTTTTCTTTCAGGAAAATAAACTTCACATAAAAATAAAGAACAGGGCTTCCCTGGTGGCGCAGTGGTTGAGAGTCCGCCTGCCGATGCAGGGTACACAGGTTCGTTCCCCGGTCTGGGAAGATCCCACATACCGTAGAGCGGCTAGGCCCGTGAGCCATGGCTGCTGAGCCTGCACGTCCGGAGCCTGTGCTCCACAACGGGAGAGGCCACAGCAGTGAGAGGCCTGCGTACGGCAAAAAAAAAAAAAAAAAAAAAGAACAGAAAATTATTGAGGTCAAATTGCATACAAAGTTATTATAAGAAAAACAGAATGAGGAGCAGAATGATATCCTTATAAACAATGAATGCATGCCAGGAAGACCTGCCTACAGATTAAAATGGTACCCTTCTATTTCAAAATGAGCTAAAGCATATTAGTAAAATAATGCCAGACATGAAAGAACAACATAAATCAGAAATAGAAAATTCAGAAGTGAGGTGACACAGAGAATTAGGCAAAATGAGGAGTCAGAAGAATATGTTCCAAAGATGGAACAAGACAAAACCCTAGAAGGACTAGCAAAGTGGAGATAGTCTGCTCAATAAAGATTTCAAGGTAATGATCATAAAGATGCTCAAAAAACTCAGAAGAATGGATAAACATAGTGATAAGTTTAACAAAGAGTTAGAAAATATAAAGAAGAACCAATCAGAGTGGAAGAATACAATAACTGAAATAAAAAGCACACTAGAAGGAATCAACAGTATATTAAATGATACAGAGGAATGGATAAGTGAACTGGAAGACAGAGTAGCGAAATCACCCTCTCTGAACACAAAAAAGAGAAAAAGAATTTTGAAAAATGAGGATAGTTTAAGAGAACTCTGAGACAACATCAAGCATACTAACAATCACATTATAGGGTTTCAGAAGGAAAAGAGAGAGAGGAAAGGGCAGACAACTTATTTGAAGAAATAATGGCTGACAACTTTCCTAACCTAGGGAAGGAAACAGACATCTAGATCCAGGAAGCACAAAAAGTCCCAAATAAAATGAACCCAAAGAAGTCCATACCAAGACATACTATAATTAAAATGGCAAAGATTCAAGATAAGACAGACTATTAAAAGCGGCAAGGGAAAAGCAACTAGTGATGTACAAGGGAACTCCCATAAGACAATCAACTGACTTTTCAGCAGAAATTTTGCTGGCCAGAAGGGACTGGCACAATACATTCAAAGTAATGAAAGGAAAAAACCTAAGCCAAGAACACTCAACCTAGCAAGGCTCTCATTCAGGTCGGAAGGAGATATAAACAGTTTCACAGATAAGCAAAAGCTAAAAGAATTCAGCATCACCAAAACAGCTTTACAAGAAATGTTAACGGGACTTCTGTAAACAGGAAAGAAAAGACCACAACTAGAAATATGAAAATTACAAAGGGAAAAGTCTCATTGGTAAAGGCAAACTTACAGTAAAGGTGGTAGATAAACCACTTACAAATCTAGTAGGAAAGTTAAAAGACAAAAGTAGTAAAATCATCTATATCACAATAAATAGTTAAGGGATGCACAAAACAAAAAGATGTAAAATGTGAGGTCAAAAAATAAATGTGGGTGCAGGGTGAATATTAGAACACATTTAAACTTAAGAGATCATCAATTTAACATAATTTTACATCTATCTATCTATCTATCTATCTATCTATCTATCTATCTATCTATCTATCTATGCACACACACACACATACATATCTACAAACCAAAAACCTATAATAGATACACACACACACAAAAGAAAGGAATCCAAACATAATACTAAAGATAGTCATCAAATCAAAAGGGAAGAGAGCAAAAGAAGATAGGAACAAAAAAAGAACTACAAAACAACCAGAAAACAATGAACAAAATGGCAGTATGTGTATACCTATCAATAATCACTTTAAATGCAAATGGGCTAAATGCTCCAAACAAAATCATATAGTGGCTGCCTACAGGAGACTCACTTCATATCTAAAGACACACAGACTAAAGCATGGGGATAGAAAAAGGTATTCTATGCAAATTGAAACAAAAAGAAAGCTGGGGTAGTAATACTTATATTAGACAAAATAGACTTTCAAACAAAGACAGTCACAAGTGAGAAAGAAGAACATTATATTATGATCAAAGGATCAATCCAACAAGAAGATATAACAATTGTAAATATATATGCACCCAATATAGGAGCATCTAAATACATAAAACAAATATTAACAAATATAATATTTGTTTGTTAAGGGAGAGACTTCCCTGGTGGTCCAGTGGTTAAGAATCTGCTTTCCAACGCAGGGGATGTGGGTTCAATCCCTGGTCAGGGAACTAAGATCCCACAAGCTGTGGGCAACTAAGCCCACGTGCCACAACTACTGAGCCTGCATGCCACAACTAGAGAGCCTGTACGCTGCAACCAGAGAGAAGCCTGCTTGCCACAGCAAAGAGCCCGTGCACTCTGGAGCCCGCGCACCACAACTAGAGAAGTGTGCACACTGCAATGAAGAGCCTGTGCCACAAGAAAAGATCCTGCATGCCGCAACGAAGATCCTGTGTGCCGCAATAAGACCTGATGCAGCCAAAAACAAAATAAAATAATAAACAAATGAAAAAAAAATAAAGGGAGAAATTGACAGTAACGCAATAATAGTAGGGGACTTTAACACCCCACTTACATCAATGAACAGATCATTCAAGCAGGAAATCAATAAGGAAATATTGGCCCTAAGTGACACATTATATCAGATGAACTTAATATATATATATAGAACATTCTATCTAAAAGCAGAAGAATATACATTCTTTTCAAGTGCACATGGAACATTCTCCAGGATAGGTCACATGCTAGGTTACAGAACAAGTCTCAATAAATTTGAGAAGATTAAAATCATCAAGCATCTTTTTTGACCACAATGATATATATGAGACTAGAAGTCAACTATAAGAAAAAACTGCAAAAACCACAAATATGTGGAGGCTAAACAATATGCTAGTAAAGAACCAATGGGTCACTGAAGAGGGAGGAGGAAGGGAGGAATGAAGGAAGGACACATCACCACGTATAGTCTTGTTAGAATCTGAGTCTGATCCAGTCTCTGGATCCAAATGCCCATTTGCAGGCAGAACTGCAGCATGAGTAGGCATTCAGCAAAGTCCAGACTACATGTTCTTCAGTAGATAAAGTTCAAGAAAAAGAAAGGGATGGAGGGGAAATTTTAAAAAGTCTTAAAATTTTGAAGAATTATCAAGATTAAACTAGAATGTTTAAGGATGCACATTTGGGTGATAAAATGGATAGCTAAGGACATGATTACTTATAATCACCAGGAGGGTTGAAATTGGGATGTTGAAAATGGAGGAGTTTCTGGGTGGGTGGCAAAGTTCTATTCCTTGAGCTGAGTGAAGATTAAATGGATATTCTCCACATAGTAATTCACTAAGCTATACTTTTGTTTTGTGGTTTTCCTGAATCTTTATTTTTCAGTAAGAATGGGACACTAGCAAAGGTGTTTACAATTTTTTGATTCACGTAAATATTATTTCATGTAGAACATTGATGTGCAGTTGGAAAGAAATGTAGTCATATGTCACAAAAACTGAGCTTCATGAAGCAGATTGTTCCAAACATCAAGATCAAATGGATTGCCATCTCACATTCACAATGACTCAAAATCATTCTGCATTTTAGTTAGCTTCATATTTGGGTTCTGATTTTCTTATTTTCACCTCCCTCCACCCCTGAATTTCTGTTTGCCTTTTTTCTTGTGGAAAAAAAGAAGCATATAACTTCACGTTATCACCAAGTCCACCCAGCTGCTTAATCAGACTATCAATGTGAATCCATTCCTTCTTGAAGAGTTGTTCTCAGAGCTCTCCAATTTTTTGTTTTAACTGGCCTGATTACTTCCTAAGCTGTTGCATGACAATTATCCTAGGCTTTTTAAAAAAACTGGGCTACTGGTTTATGTCCCCTGTTTACTAGGTCTCATGTTTTCCTTTTTCTTGGATTCCTTCATTTTCTTTTTGATTTGCTGGTTACTTTTAAAAGAATTTATTTTCCAAAAAGATTGTGTGAGAGGTCATTTTTTAAGTTCTCGAATGGGAGACAATGTCATTATTTTTACCTCACACTTCATTGAGAGCTTGACTATGTACAGAATATTAGGTTTGAAATAATTTTTCCCTTAGAACTTTGAGAACTATTTTCTAACATATTATTGTTGCTGATGCATGTGACACTGATCTAATTCTTGTCCTTTATAGTTAACTTTTTTCTTTTCTTTTTCTTTTTTTTTTTTTTTTTTTTTTGGTCTCAGGACAAAAGGATCTTTCCTTTGTCCTTGATGTTCAGAAACTTCACAACGATGTATGCTAGTGTGGGTCTTTTTTATTTCTCTTCTCTGTACCTGCTGAACACTTATAATCTCAAGCTAACTATCTTTCTTTAGCTGAGAGAAATTTTCTTCTGTTATTTATTTCCTATTTTCATCTCCTGTATTTTCACTATTTTCTCTTTCTGAAACTCATATGGGGGAAAATTCCTGGATAAGTCCTCTATATGACTCAACATTTTGCTTATACTTTCTATTTCTTGGACTTTTGCTCTATATTCCAGGAGATCTCTGTGACTTGGTCTTGTAGCCTCTCTAATAACCTAAAAATATTTATTTATTTTATTTTTTATTGTTCCTTTTTTACAGAAGCCCATTTTCTAAGCACTCTTGTCTTAAATCTCTCTAGGTATACTGACTTAAATTAGTTTTTAGTTTTGAGGTCAGATGTTTGGTCATCTAGGTCCTTTTACTTTGTACCATTGTTTTTTCATGTTGTATAGGTCTGCAGATCCTTTGCAAGGAAGTTGTCATTGTCAGCCTGGAACTAGAGTGTGTGGACTGGTAGCCTTTGTTATAGGGTAGATTGGGAGAGGAGACAAATGCTAACTGAGAAGGGCTTGACTGGGTTTATATAATAGTCATGGTTCTTTGGATGTGAAGGAAACTTACAGAAAAGATAAGGGGTAGTGTATAAAGTTTAGGGTAAAATAGAAGAACCAGGTTCAGGGTAAGACAGGAATGGGGACCATCAGTAACCAGAATATCACTGGGGATTTACCTCTAGGCAATAAACAAGGTTTAGGAACCAACAGTTTCTTCAGGGTGGAAGAAAGAACTTGAGCTCTATTTGGTCTTTGTGTTGGTCTGTTAGATGATCTGATTGGCCTCATTTGGGTCAGGTGTTCACCCCTTGGTCAAGAGGTGAAACTTCGGTCTGCAAGTTTCTTGACTGACCAGACTGTAGGCAATGCAAGATGAGTGGTTCCCCAAAGCAAAATTGGGGTTCTAAAAGAAAGGGGAATGCATGCAGGTCAGGCAAAAGGAGAGGTGCCCACTGCAGTTTTTAGCACATGAACCAGCAATCCTGGTCCTCCCTGAAAAGATCATTCACTCTCTTTAGTAGTTTCTTGGTTTTTTCCAAGGAGAATTCCTTCAGCTGACAGTTGTTCTCAAAATGTAAAGGTGTAGCCAACCCTTCCAGGCACAGGCCTTCCGTTTATCATGTGGATTTCTGCTCTCCTTCCCACTCCCACTCTCTATTTCTGCTGACCTTGATCTCAGAGCCGCCCAAAATGGCTCCACCCTTAGTTACAGCTTTCTCTGCTGTACTAAACAGGGATTTTACTCCTTCCTCTCTGCTTTTTAAAATTGAAGTAGAGTTGATTTACAGTATTGGTTAGTTTCAGGTATATAGCAAAGTGATTCCGATATATATATATTCAGATTATTTCCCATTATAGATTATCACAAGATATTGAATATAGTTCCCTGTGCTATACAGTAAATCCTTGTTGCTTATCTGTTCTATGTCTAGAAGTTTGTATTTATGAATCCCATACTGCTCATTTATCTCCCCACCTCACTTTCCCCTTTGGTAACTGTAAGTTTATTTTCTTTGTCTGTGAGTCTGTTTCTGTTTTGTATATAAATTTATTTGCATTATTTTTTAGATTCCACATATAAGTGATATCATATAATACTCATCTTTCTCTGTCTGACTTATTTCACTAAGTATAATACTCTCTGGGTCCAGCCATGTTGCTGCAAATGACAATATTTTATCCTTTTTTACGGCCAAGTGATATTCCATTCTGTGTGTGTGTGTGTGTGTGTGTGTGTGTGTGTGTGTGTGTGTGTGTGTGTGTATCACATCTTCTTAAGATAATTGTCTTGATGGGCACTTGGGTTGTTTCCATGTCTTGGCTATTTATTGTAAATAGTGCTGCTATGAGCATTGAGGTGAATGTGTCTCTTAGAATTAGAGTTTTTGTTTTTTCTGGATATATACCCAGGAGTGGGATTGCTGAATCATATGGTAGTTCTATTTTTAGTTTTTAAAGAAACCTCCGTATTATTTTCCATAGTGGCTGCACCAGTTTACATTTCCACCAACGGTGAATGAGTGTTCCTTTTTCTCCATTCCCTCTCCAGCATTTGTTTTTTGTAGACTTCTTGATGATAGCCGTACTGGCCAGTGTGAGATGATACCTCATTGGGGTTTTGATTTGCATTTCTCTAATAATTAGCATCTTTTCATGTGCCTGTTGGCCATCTGTTTGTCTTCTTTGCAGAAATGTCTGTTTAGTTCTTCTGCCCATTTTTTGATTGGGTTGTTTGCTTTTTCAATATAGAGTTGTATGAGCTGTTTGTATATTTTGGATATTAACCTCTTGTCAGTCACATCATTTGCAAATATTTTCTCCCATTCTGTAGCTTGTCTTTTCATTTTGTTTATGGTTTCCTTTGCTGTGCAAAAGCTTTTAAGTTTGATTAGGTCCCATTTTTGTTTCTATTTCTTTTGCCTTGGGAGACTGATCTAAGAAAATATCGCTATGAATTTTGTCAGAGAATATTTTGCCTATGGTCTCTTCTAGGAGTTTTATGTTATGTCTTATATTTAGGTCTTTAAACTATTTTGAGTTTATTTTTGTGTATGGTGTGAGGGAGTGTTCTAACTTCATTGATTTACATGTGGCTATCCACTTTGTTCACTACTATATAAATGAAAGCTATTGTTCAGAAGGGTCAGCACTGCTGAAGCAACACTTAAAATTACCTTAAGCCCATGGGCACTAGAGAAAGTGTGATTCTGGTACAGAAACTAGATTATAATGATAAGATATGAACTGTACTATAGGGAGTGTTGACTGTGAGGGTGTATTTATTTCTTCAACAAATGTTCACTAAGCACCTTCTTTGTGTCTGGCACAGTGTAAGGCACTGGGGATACAATGGTGAATAAGTCAGTGTGGTGCTTGCCTGCACTGAGGTTGTAGACTAGAGGGGGAGATGGACATTATCCAAATAACCACTAAACTTAATATAGTAGAATGTATACTGTATGAGAGCAGAAACTTTGCTTTGTTACTGCTGTGTCCACAGTGCCTAGAATGCTCAATAAGTCCTTAATAAATATTTTTTGGACTTGTGGTAATCCCTGGGAAGGAAAAGTTGAGAAAAGTCTGAGTAAACATCAGGAGATCTAGTGTAGACTTGGGGGTTAAGGGCTTCTCTGAGCAAATGATGTTTGAGCCAAGATCTTAAGGATAAATAAGTTCTTTCCTCCCTCAATCCCTGGGTAGGAAAGGAGTGTTTCAAGCCCAGGGGTTGAGGGAGGAAAGAACTTGGCATGTTCTGGCAAATGAAAGGAGGTAAGAATATTGAAATAGTCTAGAAAGGGGGGCTGCAGGAATATGGAGGGAGCCAGGCGTGGAGTGGGAGGCAGGGACTGTTTCTCACAGAGACAAAATTTTAAAAAGATTGTGGAGCCAGTGAAGGGCTTTGAGCAGAGGAAGGTCAAGTTGAGATTTGTGTTTTAAAGCAATAACTCAGCAGTCTGTGAATTCAGATAAACCCATTAGGTGACAGTTGCTGAAATTTGGACAAGAGAGGACAGTAGTTTGGACTAGCGCCATTATGAGAGAAATGGAGAGAAGTGGATGAAATCAAGGACTATTTTGAAGGTATATCAACAGGACTTTGGGATGGATTGGATGTGAGGAAAGAGAGATGAAATAGTCAAGCTTGACTCCTGAATTCCTGTTTGTAGCTGAATAGATTGGGGCACACCCACTGAAAGAGGGAAATCAGCGAGGTGTTTACTAAGGGTAAAAAGTACCTTCTGAAAACATGAGCCCTTGGATGCCCATAACTGAAGAATTCTGCCTAATTCTCACAAGCTACTTGTTGGCTCATTGTCTATGTTTAACATCTCCCCTAAATTTAACTTAAACTCATATAACTTACTTACATTTTGTGAGTTTCAATCTCCACTTATTTCTATTGTCTTTTCTAGCAGAGATAAATATTCTCAATAATAAAACACACATTAATACTCTATTAAAAGTCTTTTGAGTTCTTTAAAACACCTAGCACAGAGTCTAGTACCTTATAGGCATCCAAAAATAAAGAGTAGCTATGTAACATGTTCATATCTTATATGTAGGTATGTCCTACTTTAGTCAAAAAAAATATGTAAAAATCTGGATTGAAAATGTATATTAGGTAATGCTTATTCACTATATAAATTGTTTCACTTTATAAATGATTCTCCATAGTAAGTTCTCCTGGTATATTTAAAATATGATTCAGTTTACAACAATCATAATTATATATATAATCTCGGGTAACTCTTACATAAAGTGAGGTACATTTAGATTACATAGGACGTTGTTTGTTATCTCTACCTCTCAGTGGACTGTTACCTCGTCCAGCCTTATAAACAGCACTTGAAAAAGGCATGAAATTTAACCACTCAAAACCTTGAAACTGGACAGGAGGATTATATCATTTGGGATGCCAATTTGGTTTTTATTGCAAAGGACAAAATAATAGTGACTTAGACAAGATAGAAGTTTCTTTCTCTGGTAGGCAGAATAATGGCCTCATCAAAATATCTATGTCCTAATCTCTAGAAACTGTGAATGTTACCTTACATGAAAACAGGGACTTTGTAGATGTGATTAAGGTTACAGACCTTGAGACTGGGATATTTTCCTGTATTATCTGGATGAGCTCTTAAAAGCAGAGAACTGTTCCTGGCTATGGTCAGAGAGGGATGTGATGATGAAGGAGGGTCAGAGAGGTTGACATGAAAAGGACTCAATCTGCCATTTCTGGCTTTAAAGATGGAGTAAGGGAAGGAACCACAAGCCAAGGAATGTGGTGGCCCCCAGAAACTGGAAAAGGCAAGAAAACAAATTCTCCCCACAAACATTCAGGAAGGAAGCTAGCCTTGCCAACACATCTGTATTAGTTTGCCCTGTGAGACCTTGTCCCACTTCTGACCTATAGAATTGTAAAATAATAAATGTGTGTTATCTTAAACCACTTAATTTGTGTTAATATATTATAGCAGCAGTAGAAAACTAATAAAGATTTTGGTACCTGAAAGTTGGGTGCTGCTGTAACCAATACTTAAAAATGTTGAAATAGGTTTGGAATTGAACAGTGGGCAGAGGCTGGAAAAATTCGGAGGAAGCTTAATTGCCTTAGACTGATGGTGGAAATATAGATGTTAAAGTCTCTGCTGATGAAGGCTCAGAAGAATCATCGTAGAGAATATCTAAATGGTTGTAAACAGACTATTAATAGAAATCTGGCCCTTGAGGACACTTCTGATGAAGAAGCAGAAGGAAATGAGGAACATGTTATTAGAAACTGGAGGAAGGTGGATCCTTGTTATATAATGGAAAGGTTAGCAGAATTGTGACTTGCATTTATGTGGAAAGCAGAGCCTGTAAATGATGAACTTGGATATTTAGCTGAGGAGATTTCCATGCAAAGTATTGAAGGTGCAGCCTGGTTTCTGCTTGTTGCTTAGAGTAAAATGCAAGAGGACAGAGATCATGGTTAAACAAAAAAGACCCAAGACTTGATGTTTTAGGAAACTCTCAGCCTATCCAGATTGCAAAAGATTCTAAAATTGAGAGATTTATTGTTAGGAAAGCATATGCTCTAAAGAAAAAGCTGAGGGTGTGGCTGTACCACGTTTTGCTAATACCTCAGAAAGATCAAACGTAAGTATATCCAGTCACACAAAAGACTTTTTGAAGGGTGTGGCTGGCTCACAGATCCCCTCAATCAAACCAGAAAGCATAGGGAAAGCTTAAAAGCATTGTCCCTCATCCATTTCAGTATAAGCAAAAACACAGATGGGATTATCTTGCAGAGATCTGGGGACAAGCCTCTTGCCTAATGGAGTGAATCCTTGTGACACACACAGGAGACCCACAATGTTCTTGATAATTTTATACCAACAGAAGCACTGTCAGTTTGGACTGAAATGGACAGAAGGAAATGAGAAAATGCTGTTGGACCTCCAAAGTTCTAGAGGTGAGAAGCAGTCTGACAAAACTACTCGGTTGCAAATATGTATCACATTTCATGAAAAGGGAAGGGCATGTAGATGGAAAAGGAAGGAGGAAGAATTTAAAAGGAGGGTATTTCTGGGTTCCTTTCCTAGACAGAATGTGTAAAATAGTCCCCCAGTTTGTTTGTGATGAGCTACAAGTAAGCCTGCCTTCTTTTTGGTAAAGGACTGTGGTTGTGTTTCCAGATGTTGTGGAGCAGAACATCAGAGTTATATTCATAAGCAGTTTACACAATTATCTCTAGAATGATCCATGTTATTTTGATACTAGAAGCTAGTATGGAGAACTAGCACAGTTTTTCAAGGAGATGTCAAAATTAGCCTCAGCCAAGCTTAATTATTTGGAGAAAATAAATTTTCATACCAATAGATGTAGAAAAAAAGGAAATATGGTGACATAAGAGTAGAGTTGAGCAAGATATTAACACCATAGTTTGAAAAGGTGCTGGCAGTTTTAATTTTGAAATTCATCTTTCACCTAGGTGGCAACTGATTGGCTATATTTCCAAAGACTTGTATATTCATTTAACAACAGACTTGAAATATCCTCTATGTATGCCTAACTTTATACCAGGTTCTAGGGAGAATAGAGCTCATTAAAATGTATCCCTGCTTGTGCAGACTGAAATAAATGGCTCCAAATTCCTTCCATCTCTGTGTCCTGTTTCTCTAACAGTGTGACTCTGCCTCTCCTTCCATCAGTTGGCGAAGTCTTTTGTCCACCATCTTGAATATGGGCTGATCTTGTGACTTGCTGTCTTCAATAGAATGTGGCAAGAGAGATATTTGTGGGAGTTCTCAACTATGGGAGTTCCAGGGCTTGCAGCCTCCAGTCTTGCTTCCTTGGAATTCTGCTGCTGCTATGGGAAGAAGGCAGCCTCCTTGGTAGTGAGAAACCACATGGAGAGAGAGAAGCCCAGCTCAGAGCCAGCACTAATTTTCAGTCACATGAGTCAGGCCATTTTGGATCATCCAGTCCCTGATAAATTGCTAGGTGATAATTATGACAAGAGTAAGCCCAGGTGAGACCAGGGGAAAGAAAACATCCATCTGAGTCTAGCCCAAATCAATGACCCATAGTCATGAGCTAATAAATTATAGTTGTTTTAAGCCACTAAGGTTTGGGGTAGTTTGTGACACCACAGTATGTTACTCTTACTGAGGGGTTCACTGTCTAATGAGTGTATTTCCATGGGTTTTTCATTCTAAAAGACTTACCTAGGAATTCTGTATTTAAATTTTCAGTAATTCAACTCACTGGATTTCCCTCATGCACATATGTGTTCTGTTTTGCCTTTTACTCCAGATTTTCTGGATATCATGTGCTACTTTTGGACTTTGCTAATAAGGATTTATTCAATTTTAGATCCAGTGTCTCAAGAGAAATTACCCTGGAGTTTATGTTGAACTCCTACTTGGTAAAAGCTGTTTTATACCACAAGATGGGAGGGAGAGACCTGCGGCGGAGAGGGGCTCTAAACGGGATTTGGGTTCATTGTGAGAAGTGGGGCTATAGTTCTTCTTGGGCAGGTTATGTCTCCTGACTTCTGATTCTGAGTGTCTGTCTTTTTCTAAAACTCCCATTGGCTCTCAGGGATATATTCTTCTGTTCTCAGTGATATATTTCCTCTTACTTCGTGTTTGTGTGTTATATTTCTCCCTAATTTATGGTGAGAGCTGAGGCACTGTAACATTTAATATTAATTAGCTCATATTACTCAGTGCAGAACAAGAGAGAGAGTAAACTGCTTCTCTCTACTTATTTAAATAAGCAATCTACAGAGGATTTTACAGGAAGATTCGCAATCTTATCTCCAACATTGTAAGGCCTCAGTCACGAAGAAGTTATGTAGCAGTTTTAATGATTTTGTGATATATGAGTTTTTCTTTTAATCTATCAATTACTTGCCCTATTTGACTTTAAGATTCTCAGAAGTAGGTACAGTTGACCCTTGAACGACATGGTGGTTAGGGGCGCCCACCAGAGTCAAAAATATGCGTATAACTTATAGCTGGCCTTCTGTATCCTTGGTTCCTCTGTATCCACAGTTCTGCATTCACACCAACTGTGGGTTTCGGATCTTGCAGTATCGTAGCATTTACTATTGATAAAAATCTGTGTGTAAGTGGACCTGCACAGTTCAAACCTGTGTTGTTAAAGGTCAACTGTATCTGAAAAGAATAAGTCTTATTAAAATACCACTTGGGGGTACACTGAATAGCACAGTAGTAATTTTATTAAATGTATATGAAATGCTAAACTGGTTATTGTTTGAAAAATTTAAATGCTCACAGAGATTCCTGAGGAGCTCACTTTATGTCTAGAGAGGATCTGGAGGTAGGACAGGTCTTTCATGATCTGTGTGCTAAAAGCTCATAGTACTTTTGTGGAAAACTGGCAGGCCCATGATTCTTTTCTGGGAAAAGCAAGATTAGACGGCTCTTTATTCTTGGTTTCTATACTGTAGCCTTGTAACCCCACTACCCTGACCACAGCTGACGGGACCAGGGACTGATGGACTGCCGAGTTGATGACTGGCCCAGAGATAGTTACAGGTCAGTTGAGGTTGGAAAGCCAATCCAATCCAATCTACTTTGGGGGAGAGTGAATTCCATTCGCTCCGAGAGATGCTGGCAGTAAAGTGGCAGAGAAGCCAAGAGACATGGAGAAAGGAAGTAAATAGAAAGCGTGAAACAATAGTAGTTAACAAGCAAAAAGAAGCCACAAGCTATAAAATAAGAGAGGGGAGAAACTTAAAGATGACAAAATACTGAAGATTAGTTACACCTCTTGTGGTGGTGTTCAGTTCACAACACCTTTCATCTGATAATGCCCTTCCTTCATCCTCTTAAGCCTCCTCTGTGGCAACCATGTTTGTGCTACATAGCCCCACCTTTCAGGCTTCAGTTCATTGGATCAAGAGTGGCAGTGTCATCTTCCTGAGCCAATCAGGTGCTCCGTCTTGGGGCTTTGGAACTGGGACTGAAAGATAGTCTGTTTCTCTGTGTGGCTGGAGCAACAAGATGTGGAGCTACGGGGTGAGAAGATGACAAAGCTGGTGTGTGGAGAGAAAAGAAAGAAACAGATGTGCAGTGAGAAGCAGACTTGGAGAAGCCATGTGGAGAGAAGAAGGGAGACAGTGTGAGAGTCTTGACTTCTGCTAGCTTTCCATTTCCTGGCTCTGATTCCCTCAAAACATCCCTTAGAGCCTCAAGGTGCCTGTACTTTTATAATATCCACTACCATTTAAAAAATTAACATGGCTCAAGGTAGTGCAAAGAGGAGTCTCAATGAAAACATAGAGCTAGTGTGGTAACCTGCACAAAATTTGTGTTCTCCTTGAAGCTTAGTAGGGCAGCTGTCAAGATGGCTTCTTGCCTCTCTTACAATAAGTTCCCATCTGGGTATGTCTCATTTTCTTGAAACCCAGAAGGGACTAACAACCATAGCTGGAGAATCTGATGTAATGGAACTAATGGAGTTAGACCTTCAAATATCAAATACCAATCTCTATATGAGGATACTTCTGCTGTTTTCTTTTCTCACTGCCCTTTGTATGTCTGTGTTCTTGGAGGGCAGAGGCTGTCTCAGTGCAGTAGGAGTGGGGGGCCCCATGTCCATATTCTCAGGTACAGTGTCCCCCTTTCCCTATTTGAAGTCTCACTGTGGTCCTGCCCCTGTGTGCTGACAGGGCTTGGCCTCCTTGGTGAGCAGACACTTTAGTACTAAATGTGGGTTCAATGATTGTGACTTTATTGAGGGCGAAGGTTGTGCTGCTTTCATTTGTGTACCTTGAACTACCTGGCCCAATACCTAATAGGCCCTCCATCAAAACTTATTGAGTGAAAGACAGAATAAATTATTTTTCTCAGTGGCAGTTTGAAGGTACCAAAAACAGGATCCAAAACCTGAAACCAAACCACACAGTAAATTACATAATCTGAGCATGCAAACGGATAGATGCCCAGTATAATTCATTAGGGTGTTAATTATGATGATGGAATCTATGCTATGCAAGTTCTTAACCCGGAAGTTGTGAATGCCTTAGTGTGGGATACAGATAAGAATATTGGGTCTACATGTCATTTTCTGGGATCTTGCTTTTTTCAACTTCAGATTGTGCTTTAATGTTGAGAGAAAAATGATAATCCCATTTGCCATTGGGTCATGCATCACTCCTGCTGAATTCTCCTGGAGAGATGACTTCACAGTTTCTTGGAGGCTTCCACTTATTTCACCCATCAGAGGAATGTTTATAGTTTTTACGTAAATTTTAATGGGCAGAAACATCTGTTCCCCATCCAACCGTGGTGTCTTGTGTATACATGAGAATCCCTGGCTGAGCACAAACCATGTTTGCTGCGTATTGGATGCTCAGGAAAATAATGTAGACCAAGGACAAAGAAGAGAGGCGTCAAAAGAGGGAGTGAGGAGGAGAAAGGGGAAGTGGTGAATGGGTGAGTGGGCAGGAAAACTCTCCCTGCGCCAGCTGGTGGCGCTATGTGCGGCCTGTCCCTCCTTGGTGGTCTGGCTGGCCCTGGTGGATCCCAGGCCTACCCCCTTCCTCTGGAGCAGAGCCTGTGGGTCTGGTGAGCCACTTAGCTCCATTTAATGGAGCTGCTCCCTCATAACAATTGTGGGCACCTCTTGCTCCTTGTATGGGAAAGGGCAAATATGCACTGGCATGTCACTGTCCCGCAACCACTTGGCCTTCAAGGCTGGCAGAGCTGGCTTCTCCTTGTTTGCTCCTGTACCTCTAGAGGTTCTTCCCCGCCTCCCATCACCTGAGCTCCTGCTGGAACTCTGAGTTCGTGGGTAGGACTAAACAGAGCGTTGGGGCTATCCTCCCATAGTTTGGAATTTGCAGAGGACTCCTGACCACTTTTTTGGCCCTACTTTTCACTCCCCCCGACATGTTCTCCAGCCACCTGAAATTACTTGTAATGCCCCAAATGCCCATACTTCTGAGACTTTTCTATTTTTTTTAACCTTGGAATGCTTCCTCTTTCCCAGCCCCTGTCCACATGGTGGGGCGAGAACATGCACAGAACACGTGCACACACCACCCTGCCAATTGCTCTCCGTACTTCAAAACTCAAACTGAAGTTTTCTCTGTGAGATTCTCTCTGACCCACTCGAGCATAGTTCATCACCCCCTCTTGCTGTCCCACTCTTCTGCACACATACTCTGTGACACTGTCTGTCATGTCACTTTGCAGTGATGGTTTTGGATATGAGGGCTCTGTCCCTGAAGTCAAGTTGCTTGGCTACAAATTACAGCTCCATCACTGGGCTGTGTGATCCTGGGCAGGTTACTTAATATCTCCATGCCTCAGTTTCCTAATTTGTAGAATGGGGATACTGTTAATAATAACCATAAACGTTTGTAGAGCAAATTAAATGAGATGATACAGGTAAATCACTTAGCAAAATACCCAGCTCAGTAAAGGGCAGCTATTACTATCAACTCCTCAGTTTTTCTTCCCGACCATCTTGTATGGGGACTGTTATGCACCCTGTATTGCTAGAGACTGGTGTATAATAACTCTTTCACATTTGTTTGTTGAGTGGCATTGTTGAACTGATGGCTCCCAGTGGCCTACTCAATCAGGTTCATGTTCTCTGGAATCAGCAGTTGGGGTTCAAATCTTAACTTTACCAGTTTATAGCAATGGGACCTTGGGCAAGTTAATTAAACTTTCTATGTTTTAGGTTAGTCAACTGTAAAATTTTAATTATGATAGTACCTAGCTCACAGGGTAGAGATAATCTACAGAGTGCCTAGAATATGGAAAGATCTCAAAAAAAGTTAATTCTCATTAATGTTATGAGTATTATTACATTTAATACTCATCTTAAATATCACTACTATAAAGTCTTTCTCAATCACTCTCTCTGGAAGGGATCTCATTCTTTAGCCAATCATCCAATATAATTATTAAATGCCAGCTATAATCCTGGCACCATGCTAGACACATGCTGTGCAGTGGTAAATAAATCATATATGATCTCCACCTTCATATAAGTTGGGGTTTGAGAGAGTGCTAAATCTCAATGTGTTTTCAAAGTTCTCAACCCAGTGAGATATAGATTAATGAGACACAGATAGAGATCAAAATGTGAGCTTACTTACAACCATGTAGGAAAGGTGTTAACTGCCCATGTCCTCAACCCAACTACTGTTCATTCTTTTGGCCTTTCTAGATTTATCATTGAAGAATTCTTGGGTCACCACAATTGGCTAAATCAAGGCTTTAGCCTTAGGCTGGTTTTGACTCCTTGTGTTAAATAGTGTCATTGATTTTTCTGTTGCTGAAGGAAGGAACCTCAGGGAAAACATCATGTTGGGTGGGAAACCAAATATACATTTGGCCAAAGCTTTTAATGCAGCTCTTGGATGATCTTCTCATGGATTTGGTAATTTCTGGGGAAAGGAACACCAGACTTTATGCTACTTGGGCATATGCTCCTGGTCTTATATAACTCCGTGGCTCTGGGGCTTAGGATATTGCTTAGTAATAACAAGTGCTCAATAAATATTTGTGTAACTCACATTGTTGAACAACAGTTTAGTTGAACATAAAATTCCAGTTTGATGATTATTTTCCCTAAACACTTTGATCTTATTATGTGACTGTCTACTTGCTTCTTGGCTATTTTTGAGAAGCCTGGTGTCCATCTACTTAATTGTCATTCCCCTGTTCCCTGGGGTACTCTCTGTTTTGAAGTTGGTATGTATTTTTCTCATCCATGTTCTTATACTTTTACTAGATATATTTAACTATAAGATATTAGTGTGGGGTTTTAGAAAATTATATAAATTATCACTCTTGCAGATATCCTGCAATTTGCTTTTTAAAGTCACCATTATGGTCTCAATATTTATTCAGGTTGATACAAGTAGGTCTAGTTCATTCATTTTCACTGCTGCATATTTCATTGCAAAAATACAGCACCTTGCATTTATTCATTGATGATCCTTAGGTGGTTTCTGATTGTTGCTATTACAAACAGTGCCTTAATGAGCATCCTTGTGTCTGTCTCCTGTGTGATATAGAAGATGCACACTGAGAAGCAGAATCGCCGGGTCACCAAGGATGTCCATATCTTGGATGTTGATGGTTGATCTCCAAAGTGGCCTCCCAATTCACACTCCCACCAGCAGGGCACAAGTACTCTCCTTCTTCACATTTTCATCAACCTTGCTGTTGTCAGGCTTCTGAATGGGTGTGTACTTGACCCCTACTTTATACATTGTCTCCAGTGTTACCATTCTCTTTTTACAGGTGAGAAAACTGAGGCTAAAGAGTGGCAAGCTCAGAGAAAGAATGAGTGAATGAGTGAATGAATGAATGAATATGGTGATTATTTATTTGTTATTTATTATTTCTTTAACCAGAATATAAGTTCCATGAACGTAAGTACCTTACCCCTAGCCCTGAGAACAGGTTCTGGTAACAGGTAAATGCTCAGTAGTTATTGTAATGAATGGAGGAACCTGGGCAGTGAATGTCCGTTTACTTCAGGAACCTCCCCTCGACCTTCTGAGATACAGTCTGCACTTAGCCTGCAGGAGTTTTGAAGGAGCAAGAAAGGCCTGCAGCAGCCTGGGCTAATGGAGCGGAGGAAGTGTGACAGCTAAAAATTTTTTCAGTGGAAAATTAAATCTGCCCAGCAGGGGTCTGATGAGAAGCTGGGGCCAGCCTGAAGGAGGATGCAGCTGGAGGGAGTGTCCATCTGGATCCCACAGGCCTCTGGATGTTGAGAGGTTATTCTTAGCCATCTTTTCTTCGGTCCTTATTTTCTCTTAATCAGGGCTCTCTTGATTTTGCAACTGGAATCTTTTTTTCCCCTTCTGTAAAGCAATGATTTTCCATATAGTAATTCTTTCCTTCTTTAGACTTCCCAGAGGGGTAAGAGGTTCTTTCTGGGCTCAGACACTTTGCACATTGCCTCCCACCCAGCTCCTCCCAATGCTTTTGTGGCTGGTTTAGACCTATTCTGTGTGCTGGATTTGACCCCAGATCCTTGTTTGGTTACAAAGGACTTAACCATACTACTCTCCTTACTAATTATTTTTTCCTAGTAACATCAGTAGGAGTACATTTCCCACCCTGCCTCCCTCTGCCTCATGTGTCCTGATTTCTGCTGGATTCATTTAACGTGAGCCTTAAGGGGCAGCCCAACCGATGGCAGGTGGCCAAGCTCCAGGCCTTGGCTCCTGCGTCATCATTATAATCACTCGCATTGACATGGTGCTCTGCGGTTAACAAAGCGCTGCATGCTCAGCTGCTCTTTAGTCCTCACAGCAGCAGAAGCCAAGACCTCTGGGGTTTGGTGACATCCCCAGGATCACCAAAGAGGAAAGGCCGAGGTTTGAACTTGCTTTTCTAATGCTGAATCCCGTATTTATTCTTTCGGTCCTTGCAGGGGTCACAAAGGCAAGTGCCTTTGTGGGCCAGGTAGATAATCTAAATGAGAGAAGCTGGCTGGGGTAGAAGACATCAGGGAGTAGTGGAGACTGTGGGGGAATTAGAGAACATGCTTTGCCTAAAGGCATCAAAATGCAAAGCATTTAAAAAGCAATAAAAACCAAACGCATTTATTTTACCACCTCTTCAGCGTCCAGTCTATAACTTCTCTTTGTTGGTGGTGAAGGTGGATGGTGTCACTTTATCGCTGAGTAGCACTGACTTGGTAGCATGAGGAAGCATGACCTTGGTTGCAGTAAGTCTTCGGTATAGATGAGGAAGTATATGTTAAAGATTGAGTGATTTTACGGCTTTTAGGATAGTATTACAGACCCAAGGATGTACGTATCCTGGGCCTACCCATCATCTTGTCTTCCCTAGAATTTTCAAGGGATGAGGTTCAAAGTAATATGACATTTTTGGGTGTGCAAGTCCCTTATGCCTCAGTCCCAGCCCTGGTCAAAAGTTCTCCCCCTCCTTCCCCACCTCGTCCTCCGTCTCTCATCCCTTTTTGAAATCATGGGGTAGTTGCACAGGTCTCTATCCTGAGACAAAGAGTGACAGTGACAAAGACAAGAGAGGTAGTCAGGTCGCCAAAAGAACCCCAAGTTTACCTTCTCACCCAGGCATAGGACCCAGAGAAAAGACAGAGAACAGCATGGTTCATGCCTTTAAGGAAAGAGAGACCTTCCCCATTGATATGGGGCCCAAGGAAGGTCATGGGCTTTGGCCAATCAAATAAAAACTCCTTCTCTTTTGAGGGGGGTTAGGAAGGGGCTGGGCTGAGGTGGGGCTAGCATGAGAATAGGGCTGAAGTGTATCCCTTACTCTAAACAACAGTGGATAATACTGTGGACCCAGAGTGTGCAGCTCTGCTACCTATTGGCTCTGTGACCTTGAACAAGTTATCTGGCCTCATTCCTCAGCATCTTCATCCATGAAACATGGGTAGATGCAGTGGTGACGAAGATGAACTGAGATAAGGTATGTGCATTGGTCAGTAAATATTAATTCTTTTTGTTTGGAGTTCTGTCTCCTAGCCCCACTCTTTTCTCTGTTAGCTAAAACCTGAGGAAGCCTTCAAATGCCCGCAGAAGGAATACAGATGGAATAATTCATAGAACAAGAAACTACAATATTCTGCCAATTTTTCTTCTTCGGAACTTGCTATTTGCCCAAATTCCCTGATTCCACCTTTTTTTCTCCATCTCTATAACCTCAGATGGTCTCAGTGAGCTGGAATCTTGGACGAGGCAGCTGGGACTCTGCCGGATAAGGCTTGGCTGTCAAATGTGCTTTGCGAGGTGTAACTGTGACTTTTGTCTAAATATTCACTCCAACTTAACTGCCATTCAGTTGAAACTTTTCCTAAGTAGTTGTTTTCTCATCTGGCTTCTTGTGGGACAGAAAATTTAAGAAGGCAGATTCTATTATTCAAACACAACATTGCTGTACTTACCGAATCAATAGGGGACTGAAAGTCCCCTCCCCCACCTTTAGAGTTGGTTTTCTTTCGCATGCCTCACATATACCAATGAAAAATAGTTCAGAGTGGATATTGCCTAGACATAGAATTAGGTTCTTATTAATGGGAAGAATTAAGTTCTTATCAATGGGCAAAAGTAGAATTGAGAGGTAGATGATATGCTTATGTACTCTGATTTATTTTTAGTTTTTACCGCACGTAATGTTTCTGTTGAGACCAGCTGACAGAGTCGGAGGCTCAGCATGGAAAAAGCATGGATAATTCTGAAGTACAAATGATTCACGTGTTACATGTATTTTAGCACGGAGCCAGCGGAAGACTTTTGGATGGTGTCCTTCCCGCCTTCTCTCTCTCTCTGTCCCTCCCTGACCCCCCACTCTTCTCCTTTCCCCACATCTGTAGCCATCCCCTCCTGGTTAAGCCCAGAAGGAAAACTCGATGGAAATGACGGAAACCATCCAGGAAATTATGACACCCAGGTTCTGGTTCCAGCTCTGCTAATTACTAACTGAGTGGTAGCCACCCCTCTGGGTATCAGCTTCCTCACATACAAAATAAGTAGGAGGTTGGCGGGGGGTGGGGGGGCAGGGCACATAGGACTGAGAGATCTCTAAGTTTTCATTCCTCTGTGGATTTCACCTTTGCCAGCTTGGGGCCTGGCATGTCTCAGCAGCTGGTCACTTGGATAATCCCCAGAGCAGATAAGTGCTGCAGGATAACGGAACATGGGCCCTATTCACAGCAGAGTCCAGCCACTCGAATAGATGCTGGTGCCTCTGGCTGTTTTCCGGAGCCACCAGCCGACCCAGAGAAGAAGCTGGCTGGAAAAGTGGACGGATGGATGTATTAGAAAGGCCAGTGTCATCTCCAAACACTGGGGAATGCCCATGTGCCCAGAAAGAAGTCACTGAATCCCTTCAGCTGGTGCAAAGAGCCAGGCAAGCCGGGCTTGGAATCCTGACGCTGTCACTTATCCGAGCTGTGTGACCTTGGGCAAGCTCTCTGGCTCTTTTGTCATTTTTCTCCTCCACAGAATGGGAGTGGCAGTATACCCACCTTGCCAAATTGTAGTAAAGTTCGAGGTACTGCGGAGGCCTAATAGTACCTACTGAGTACAGAGACTCAGAGGTACTCAGTAAATGGTAGTAGAAGTGGCTGTGGTATTACTACCCTGTGCCCTTTACCCACAGGACTCATTCGGGGGACCTGGGCCCCAGTTCTGGCTCTGGGCTCCTCCCATGGCTGGAGAACTGGCTCCAAGACCAGGCCCAGCCAGGCCAGGGAGCCTGGCACGGAGATGCTGCCGAGCGCGACGCTGATTAAATTCCCTGATTGAGGAGCCTGATTGGAGCGTCCGGGTCCAGAGCGGGAGCTCCGGCAACATTTAGCACAATCTGCTTGGATCCTTAATTAGGTTATTTTTCAAGACCCTTTCAAGGTCTTGTCCCCTTCCCTCAACTTCCTCGGGCCCCTTCTCTCTGGGTCCCTGTCAGAGAAGGGAAACAGAGCAGTGCGGGGCTCCCCTCCATCCCTCTTCCAGGGAGAAAGTAAAAGGAGCAGGAAGAGGCTGTTTTCCTTGCAGAAGGTGCGGCTAAGTCCCGACCGCTCAAGGTGGCAGCAGCCCCATCCGAAGGGCTAAATCTCCACGCGCGCCCGGCTGATCCCTGTTTTGTTTTCTGGCGAAACTGGGTTTCCAATTCAAACCTGCCTCTTCCTCCATCCTTTATCCGGACAGCTCGCAAGTGTCGTCCTGGGAAGCGCGATGAGGTGGCACTTAGTGTATTTTCTCACCTTCCTGTGTCCACCTGGTAAAAATAAAATAAAACAAAACAAAACAAAACAAAACAAAGGAGCCCGGGATTGAACTGTCGTTATTTTTTAAAAGGGGAGAGTGGGGTCACATGATGGCGAGTAACTGATCTAGTGAAGTGGCTGCAAGTCCGGGTTTGCTGCACAGCCGGCCCCTCCCGGCGGGGGCGCTGACGTCACGGAAAAGCCCCGGCGCGGGTCGGCCGGGCCGGTATAAACCGCTGGGCCGCGGCTGCTGCGGGCGGCGGGCTCCGGCGGAGGCACAGACGGCGGCAACGCGCGAGCACCCTGCGCTCGGCGGCCCCCGCATCACAGCGCTCACCGACCCTCGGACTCCCAAGTAGGCCAGGCGGCCCGCGGGGCCCTCGCGACTTTGGAGAGGGGTGGGGGGCTGGTTGGGGAAGGGGTGGGAGTTCCCAGCCCGCAGAACTTTCTAAGTTGAGAAAAGAGCCTTCGGAACGTGCTGTCCGCACTGTGGTTTTCCAGGTCGGGGGCAAAGTTTAAGGTGCAAAGGATGCCATCTGTCATCAGCAGGTTCCTTGCTTGAGTTAAGGAAGAGGGCCACCTCTTCCTACAGGCTGTGGTCAGAGGGCAGCCGTCAGGCTCCGGTTGTTTGAATTCAAGTCGGCCAACGGGGGCGCTGCTTTTGAGATTAAAAACCCCGGCTGATCATCGCGGTCAGGGTCGTGCTTAGGGTCGTCGACGGGTTGGGGTGTGGAGTGTGGGGGTGAGCGTGGGAAGGGGAGTGTCTGTGCATTTCTCGCTCTCCCGAGTGGATCTTGCTGATTCAAATAAGAATGCTTCTACTTTATCTCAAGGAGCCTGCGAGTACAGACCTCCGTGCAAGGGGGGGCGGGAGTGGGGGGAGCCCTGAGAAAGGGAAAGTTGCAGCGAAGTTGTTGAATGTCTTTGGGGAGAGTCTTTGACCTGATTTGCTTCAGAAAGGTGGAAACCTGAGTTGAATTAAAGAACTCTTGAAGCGGACATGGTTTGATAAGAGTGAAGCATTTTCTCTGCGAATTTGACAGGTCTGAACCTGAGCGGGTCATTTCCCTGCCAGAAGGACAAGGCGTGGGGCTGGGATGTTTTAAATGTGATATCCGTGGACAGGAGGGCAGAGCCGAGGCATAAACCTCAAACAAATGCTCCCCCCCCCACCTCAAATAATAGCTAATTCAGGCAGCTGGGGAGCATCAGGGCAACTTTACTAAACATGGAAGTTCCAATAATCGCTTGTGCAGTCCAGCCAGGGGGAGTGATGTCATTGTCACGTGTTTCCCACTGAGGCCCACTGGATGCTGGTGCAATTAAGAGCCATGTTTAGACAAGAGCAGCTAACCTGGCCAGCTGGTCCCCAGCTGCATTAACTTGTTGCTTTTCAAGCCGTCTCTGGAGGCGGTTGGTTCCTTCTGGCTGCGTCTGTGCCAGCTCTGAGTGGGGAATCCCCAGGCTTCCTTGAAGATGGAGGAAGCCCCAGGGCAGTGGGGGATATTAATGGTATTTTTTCCTCTTTGCAAATGACAGTGTGCCTGAGGAGCTGGTAAGTGTGTGTGTGTGTGTGTGTGTGTGTGTGTTCGGTTGAAAGCCTGTTGACTGCTTCATTGGTGTTCCTTGTGTTAGGGTTACTTGGGTCTCCCCTTATTTAATAAAACATCACTGGTGACTGTGTTTAAGCCCCCTGAGCTCTCACTCATGCTTCCTAATGCTGACACCGTGGCTGCTTTGCTCTCTAGGACCCAACGATGACTCTGAATAATGTCACCATGCGCCAGGGCACTGTGGGCATGCAGCCGCAGCAGCGCTGGAGCATCCCAGCCGATGGCAGGCATCTGATGGTCCAGAAAGAGCCCCACCAGTACAGCCAGCGCAACCGTCACTCTGCTACCCCCGAGGACCACTGCCGCCGGAGCTGGTCCTCCGACTCCACGGACTCAGTCATCTCCTCCGAGTCGGGGAACGCCTACTACCGGGTGGTTCTCATAGGGGAGCAGGGGGTGGGCAAGTCCACTCTGGCCAGCATCTTTGCAGGCGTGCATGACAGCATGGACAGTGACTGCGAAATGCTGGGAGGTAGGTGGACCAGCCCCAGCGGGCTTCTGTGGTCAGCAGTGGTCCAGGAGAAAGAGCAAGTAGGTGGGTCATTTATCTGCAGAGTTGGGAACTGCGATTATGCATTCTTGGCTCTGGCTTGGGAGCTGAGTCCCCACAGAAGCACTGGCATAAGCCCCTGGGACAAGAAAATGAAAATGCTCGTAGATAGAACCTGGGCCAGAAAGGGAATTTCTTAGATTCCAGCTCTAAAGGGACTGGGGAGACAGATTATAGAGGGCAGAGCCGGAGGGTCAGGATCCCACCTCTGGCTTTTGCCATTTCTGACCTGGACCTTTCAAGAACTGAGTGTAGACACAGCCTTTTTCCATGGTGATACCGAAAACCAAACCAGTTTGAAAAACCGTTAGGATGAATTCATTAGTATGTTTATTGCAATATTAGAGGCTTTTGAGGGTATAAAATCATTTAAAATGGATTTTAAATAGCACATTTAAAAAAAATTGAAATACAACAACGATGATACATATATTTGTATAGAGTCTTAACAGTTTTTCAAGACAACTTTCCCTGTACAATCTCATTTAAAATATTTATTATTTAAGCCTTGATTTCCAAAACTAATTTGAGGTGACACAATCTCAAAAATTCACGTACTCCTCAAATACGTGTAAAGCATAACACTACATTCTGGGAAGTAAGATGAGGGTCCTAATAGTCGATGGTTTTCATACAGTGTCTTTCAGCCACGGCTTCCATCTTAGACAAAGCCAGGGTCGCTGTGCGGCCCTGTTTGCAGCTATGGAAATGAAGGAAGAGTCTTCCAGTGCTTGTGCCAGTGGCATGGTCTGTCTCTACGCTCAGTTGCAACTCACAGCTGAATCACAGTCTTCCGGAGTAGGAAGATGTCTTAGTGATGACTCGGTTCTGCCCTCTACTTCATGCATAGAAATCCTACTCCTTCCTCACTACTGTCAGCCCATTTCTACTAAACGTTTATTCTTCCATTGTCCGGGAGTTCACTGCTTCATGAGGCAGCTCCGAACTGGCTTTAAATGATGACTCATTGATGGAACATTGATTTCTCTCCTCACTCCTGAAATCTCAGGGACGATAGCTAAACCCTATTTCAAGGGAGACAGAGGGTCAGTGTCTCTTTTTATGTAAAAGCCTGTGGGTGAGGGTCACTATAGGAGAAAGGGAGGAGGAACTACCATCTAGAATGCGCATTTGCAGAGGGACATGCACTTTATTGGGAGCCTTATATTTGCTACTGTTTATTTTGGTCCTGACATTATTCCTGTACTCATATGAGTAAACTGAGTCTTAGGGACTTTCCTAGAATCACCTACTGGGACAGCTGGAATTAGAACTCAGGATTTTATAATGTTAGTTTGGTGGTGTTCTTCTGTCATTGATAGGGAACTTGCTATGTGCCAGGCACTGTGCTAAGTACTTCCCACAAGTATTTTGATAATACTTACGAAAATTGAACCAATTTGGTATTAATATCCGTATTTTACAGGTGAAGGAATGGAAGCTTGTGAAGTCAAGCGTACTTTCCCAGGTTGAAAAAGCTAGTGCATGGTCTGGACAGCATTCAAAACTAGTTGTGGTTGAACCTAAATCCTGTGTTCTTTCGCTGTACTCAGCAGCCCCTGGATTTAGCATCCAAATGCTGTTACGTACTGTAGCACATTGGGCTGGGTACCGACCCCATGCCTGGCTCCGTGCTAGGCTCTGGGGCACCCAGTGATGAACAAGGTACACCATACATACCCTCTTAGGAAGGAGCTAAGTGTCAGTGGCTATAATTCAGAGCAGGATAAAATTATATGAATACCTTAAGAAGTAACACTAAAGTGCTTTGGAGACTGATATCAAGAAGAGACCAACCAAGAGTTTTTGTTTGTTCCTTTAGGAGGGCGGAATTGAAACAGTTAGTGGATAGCAGACTTTCAAAAATGTTTGTCCATTAGAGTGCCGTGGTATCTATCCAGAGGGCGGTATCCCCATAGGCATAGAGTATTAAGAAGATTGACCCATCCCTGAAACTTGGGAAGGCAGGCTTCTGTATCTGGGAAGCTTCTTTGTTTAATAGGGAGAGGGGGCAGTTGGTAGAGAGAATCCTTTCCTTATCTCCTCAAAGAGGGAATCTTGGGCAACAGGAAGCTTCTCAGCTGACTCATCCTACCTAACGTGTCCTATCTGAGTAACTAAATTTATACTGTCTAGGGTTACAGCCCTTACATAGAGGTGGCTATCGGAATCACTAGTTGGCTTTTATGTTTCCCAAGGAGAGGGTTTTCCACGGCATTTCACTGCATTGTTCTTTTTTCGGCATCAACCGTAAGAAAAAAAAACTACACAATACTCTCATCATTTCTCCAAATAAAGATGGATGTTGTTAAGATTATACTGCAGTAACCTTATGACTCTCTGTGCACACTTAATGCCGTTCATTCGTTCATCCATCCATCCATTCATCCCTAAACAGTTACTGAACCTATACCGTGGAGCTTGATGCGACACTCTGAAGGACATACAAAGAGTCATGGGGCTTCTTCCTTAAAGATGCTTACGGTATATGCCCTAGAGATCGGATATAAATCGATAGGATGTGATAAGTGTCTTCAAAGAGGTACAAGGGCAGTGCTGTGGGAATTCAGAGGAGAAAATAAATATTACTTCCGGCTGTGAAAATCAGAAAAGGGCTCATGGAAGTGGTGGTCTCTGAGCTGGACCCTAAGGACCACTAGGATTTGGAAGCCCTGAGGCAGGTGGAAGGCATTGCACGTGTGTACAGGGAGTACAGGAGAGAGCTCCGGACTCGCTGCCTGATGATGTGAGTTTGGACCCCAGTTTTGACACTGACTTAGCTAGGTGCTCTGGAGACAAGGAACTTACCCTCCTTGAGCTTCCTTATCAGTAAAATAGGGACAATAACGACTTCAAAGTGCATTAAGAGGATAACAGGTGATAGCGCCTGGCACATAGTTAAGTACTGAGTGAACGAACATTAGTTAGACCTGATTCTGAATCTGTTGTTTCCTTTCCTTGGGCTTATCTTCCACAACCGGACCTTTCATTGCTTGAAGTCCTCATCCACTTTGGTCCCTCTCGGCTGGGGCCCTGTGATATGTGCAGAGGAGACGTGAACCACTAGAGGAGAGGCCAGTATTCCTAAGCAGGAGTTCCTTTAGGGTTCCTTGGGAATCCTCTGCGCTCTGAAAGCTGAAAGCAGTTGAGAGTTTTGAGGGGAGAGGGATGCTGGAGCCTCAGAACTTTCGAGGGGCTGCCTTAGCCGGTTCCAGCGGGTAAGAGAACTCTTGGGCAGGTTCACACACAGCGCTTGAGCCAGTCTTCAGCAGGATGGCCCTCCAAGCACAGTGGGGGTCAAAGGCAGACAGACAAATCCAGGTGCGCTAGTCCAGGGAAAATGGCTGCAGACAACAAACTCCATCCCACACCTCAGGATGACCTCTCTTGCTACGCAGGGTGTGAGTACACACCCCTGGCTTTCACGAAGGGGACCAGAAAAATGAGGACTCCCCAGACCAGGTTACTGAAAAGCCTTATAAGCCAATAGGCCTTAACCCTTTCTCCATACACCTTAACCCAGGGCAAATTTTAAAGGACTCTTCTAGAATTTTATATTCTTTTATTTCCCCTCTTCTCACCCAGTTAACCCTTGAAAAGGCTGAAAGGTGGGGACTAAGGGAGGAAGAGAAAATAGAGCTTTGGTTGCAAGAAGGTCCTCTCCTGGTTGCAGAAGGCTCTCAAGCAGGATGCTTTGAGTGAGAAATCCTTGGGGCACGTGGCCAGGGGTGATACATAAGCCCAGGTGCAGGGCATATACACAAAGCAGGGCGGAGGTGTATTGCTTTAGGCTTTTGGATTTCCGGCACAGTGACTTTCAGGCAGAGGTAAGTCCAGTCAGAATGATGCTGTCAGGAACTTTCCAGAACAGCAAAGCAGTTTGGCCTTACTTTTGCAGCTGGAATCTTTAGTCCACTTTTTCTCTAGACTTCTTCTGCTACCTCGTAAACCAGGAGAAAGTTTGAGTTTGCTTTTCCCGTTAGCTATTGGGATGCAGTATGTTTCTGTCTGAACTACTAAGGATTCAAATGAATCTCTTGTGCCTGCTGTTGCGTGGTGAGTGATGAGCTGAGGGCAGAGAAAGTGCTTGTTTGAGTTTTCTGAGTGCAGGGAGGTCTTTCAGAGAAAAGAGAAAAACTCCGAGGTGGCAAGGGGCAGTCAGCTCCCCCGCCCCCTACCCCCATCTGTGCTGCTCAAGCTTTGATGATTTGCACTTGGTTGTATAAAGTTGCCTGTTGAGGTCATGAGGCCCTACTCTCCAGTGAGCCAGATTAGGCATTCCGCTGCGATCCCATTCATGATACATATTGTGGATGGCAAACATGATGGGAATAATGGATTTAAAATCCCCCAGTGGGAAACTGTTAACATCATTTAGAAGAATGACACCTAAAGAGATGGGAAAACGGACAGAAAGACAGAGCCATTCCTGGCTAATTTTATTCTCATTTGTCCATATTTTCTTTTCTTTCCCTCTCCTGATTCTAATTCCTAGAGGAAGAAACACTGAACCAGGAGCATTGCTTTTTATAAACCCCTCACTATTATGAAACAGGAAATGTCCTGGTTCCTACAATGCAGGGCTCTTAAGCTAGGATTTACCCACAGTAGGGAACGGCAAGTGTGACAAGAGCCAACTTCCTCCATCTGAAGAAGTGATGATAACAGCTAACATTTATTGCATCTCTACTTTGTGCCCAGGCTTAATATATGTAATTGTCACAGCCCTGAGGTGCGGATACTGTTATCAATCCCATTTCACATATGAAGAAACTGAGGCTCAGAGAACTTAAGTAAGCAGTCCTGAGCCAAATAGTTAATAAGAGATGGCACCCAGATTTGAATTCAGGTTTGCTTTTGCGCTCACAAGCCACAATGCTGTATTTATCATTTATTCATTCATTTGATAAGTATTTACTGAGCACCTGCGATCTACCAGGCGCTGTCCTGGGTGCTGGGGGAAATAGCAGTAGGCAGCACAGATGCAAGTCTCTGCCTTAACAATCTGGAAGGTGAGAGGGACAGAAAATAATAAACTAAGTAAGGTAAATGGATCCATGTTAGATGGCAAACAGCACAATGAAGAAAAATGAAACAAGGAAGGGAGTAAGGTTTACTGGTAGCCGAGAGGCGATGGAATTTTAAATAGATGGTCAGGGAACACATCCCTCAGAAAGAGATAAGGGAACAAGTCTTCCGATATTTGCGAGAACAGATTCCAGGCAAAAGGAACAGCAAGAAAAAATGGCAAAAAATCATTATGAAGATCATAATTCTCAAATGATAAAATTCAAAACAGGAAGCCTCATTGTGAAAATAGAGTGGGTATGGGTTCAATTGTGTGGAATTGATGGGAATCTCTCTTGCAAAAATCCCAGTTAACTCAGTTAATCCCCCCTCTCCCCTCTCCCACTGATTTTTCTGGGCTGGAGCTGCTCTGGCCCTTTGTACTGCATTCACCCTTCGCTTGCATTCCATCTGGGCTCAAGTGCGGGGAGGAAGGTTTCCATTACTAAGTAGAGCTGGAGACTGCACTTCTGTTCTACTTAAGATGGAAAAACAAGCCTGTTTATTCCTAGGGAACTGTATTTTTTTTTTTTTTTAACGAAGAAAACTTCACCAAAGCAGGGATAGTTTCAAGATTTTTTTCTTGCACATCTCAGAAAAGGAGAAATGTCTCTGAGCTGAAAGCTCCTGAAATGGCCAGTGAATGTTCAGTAATGACCCCACTGAAAGGTGCAGTGGGTTTCCATGGAAGGCTTGTGAGCTGGGTTTACAGTTCTGCTGGGCAGTTAATGTTTCTCATGGCACCGTCCATGGACTCTGAGTCAAAAGCAGTAAAGTGAGTTTATTCTCCTGATTGGTTTTACTATATAAAAGGTATAGAAATGATGAAAACAAATGCCTTTCATTTCAAGCCTTTAGTGACACGTGTTCAGAAGATGTAGGTGTTCTGCTTATTACTAAGCAGAATACTGGAGGAATATACGTAGAAAGTTGTTGAAGGTGATTAAAAAAATAATTTGCCTGTGTGAATGTTTACACAGTTTACTCTGTATATTTACACAATTAATTGCGTATTTAGTAAGTTTATTTTCTGGCATAATTTTCTACACCCTTTTACAGAAAAGTGTTGCCTATTTGCCTGCCTCCAGGATCACTGTTCTTTCTTTTCCAGAAGATACATATGAGCGAACACTGATTGTTGATGGGGAAAGTGCAACAATTATACTCCTGGACATGTGGGAAAACAAGGTATGCAGAGCCTGTAGCTCTCTGTAAATTCCTTCAGGGCCTGCCTTCCAACAGGCCGTTTGGGGCAAGGGTGACATTGCCCTTTTTGATGTTCCAGATGAGGTGGACTCATTTTCTTGATTAAAAGCATTTACTTCTGAAGAATGAATGAAACTGTTCTAAGGAACAAGTCGTTCATAAATGAGCTTTGACTAACAAGCAAGTTGCAGTGATTTGCCCTTAGTTCTATTCAAGAATACAAAAAAGTGTATTTGTTTTAGGGAAAGTGCCAGTAAGTATGGATGATAATTTTAAACTACATAAAACCATATTATATGAAGCTGACACTCTCACTACTAGTTTTCAACATTTGCTTTTTAAAGGTTTGGGGTTTCTGAGCCTCTTTGCTAGACCTTCAGTTTATTAAGAACCCTCCTATGCTAACAAAAGGATTCTTAATTTTATCACTTAGGGGCAAAAGAGTTTTATGGAAGCCAGGAGAGACTTATTTTTGGTAGTTTAAATAAAATTGGAAATATTTTTTGGCAGGCTCTTTGTATAATTTATCAACTCAAGCTGTAGGAGGAATCATAAAGTAAAACTTTTTGGCATCAGTGCTGTCTGAGCTAGGAGTCTTTACAGCCACAGACATCTTGTAGGCATGGAAGACTGATGCCTTTTGGAGAGCTGGAATAAGTTTTCTTCCTTTCTCATATCAGCAAGGGTACTTTAGGATAAACACATTGTCTCTTTCAAACTAACACCTCATTTACCAGGCAAGTCTGAGCTCATGGGAGATCTCGTTTCATCAGGGGGAGAATGAGTGGCTCCAAGACCACTGCATGCAAGTCGGGGATGCCTACCTGATTGTCTACTCCATCACGGACCGAGCCAGCTTTGAGAAGGCATCTGAGCTTCGAATCCAGCTCCGCAGGGCCCGGCAGACAGAGGACATTCCTATAATTCTGGTTGGCAATAAAAGCGACCTGGTGCGGTGCCGGGAAGTGTCTGTATCAGGTGAGAGGAGTGGTGCCGATACCATAGAAACTGTGTCTGGGTCACCTGCATTTTCCTTCCAACAGTTGTTCTTTCCTTCCTCTTTCTTGAAGCTGGAACCAGGGACCTATTAAAATGCCACATGGAGTTTTATGCATACTCTCCAAGGTGCCCATGTTCCCAGCAGATCATCTGTTCTACCTGCAGGATTCCAGTCTCCCTATCCCCAAGGCTTTCCCTGGAATTCCTTTAGGGAAGAGGTCATGCTCAGGGGTTTACTGGCAGTCCCCAGCCTTTTCTCCTCGTCCTTTCTATTCTCCAGGGAGATCTCAAGAGTCCTGGGAAGTGAAAGTAGCATCTTCAAGGAAGAAGGGCGGGAACTTTGAGTTAGGGGCACTGTGAGAGTCTCACCGAGATTAAGAATTCTACTCTGGTTGCCTCTGGTTCCTGTAGACCCTAGAAACACCCTCGCAGCCCTTACCCTTTGCTTCCTAAGCTTCAGTCAAGGCATCAGTCTGATGGTGTCACATATCCTTTGTCGTACTTGGTTCAGGGATAATTCCTATTTGTTGAGTTGGCACCCAAGTGCATTTGGGGGCCCTTAAAATTTTATTGGCCTAATACAGATTTGGTACGTTGGGTAAAAAAAAAAAAATACTGCGTTGCCAGGCTCCACCCAGGAGAAAAGAACCCTGTTGAATTCTTAACAGACCCAACCAGCTTGGGAATGTCTTACTCTTAGGAAATGACTGTCTACAGTCGTCATTTTTTTCCAAACCAAAACTTGGACACCTGGTCATTGAACACAATAGAACATCTGAAAGTGAGACTTCCAGAAAAGCTTGTTTGGATAGCTTGCCGTAATTGTATTGTACTGTGTGAAATTCTCCAATTTTTTTCAAAATATCTCATCAAAGCTTAAAAAAGTTTTTTTCAGAGAGGAGAGTCAAACAGTCAGATTCTTATTGTCAATTCAGGAAACGGACTCAGGAGAAAGAGTAAAGAACATGAACTTGAGAGTGAAGCAGGCCTGGATTCACACCTGCCACTTACAGGCTATGTGAACTGCCTCAAGTTTTTAAAGGACCACCTCTCTCCCCTCCAGTCTCATCACCTGTCTGAAAGGGATAATGTATTCTTAAAGATTGTTGTAAACATTAAAAAATGTTTGTAAAGTATTCAGCCCAGTTCCTTATGGGAATAAATTTAGGCTATGGCTTTGACTAATTAATATTCCGATATTTGATGAAATTGGACTTTCACACAGTGAATTTGGTGGGCCAGATCTAAAGCCCATCTCTCCTGTTTCCAGGAATCCTCGTGTGAGAGTCTTTTCTTCTATTTAAGCCCTGGGAGGACATGTGTCCCAGTGGCCTCCTGTATCCATCGCATATATGACTGACTTAGAGTTCCCTCGAGGACCATTTAAAATTAGGACTCATCCAGCTTGGCTTTCTGTGTGTAGGGTCATATTCTGCGGCCCGCCTGACTTTCTTCTCCCCCCCTTTCCCCACCAGAAGGGAGAGCGTGTGCCGTGGTGTTCGACTGCAAGTTCATCGAGACCTCTGCAGCTGTCCAGCACAATGTCAAGGAGCTGTTTGAAGGCATTGTGAGGCAGGTCCGCCTCCGGCGGGACAGCAAGGAGAAGAATGAGAGGCGGCTGGCCTACCAGAAGAGGAGGGAGAGCATCCCCAGGAAAGCCAGGCGCTTCTGGGGCAAGATCGTGGCCAAAAACAACAAGAACATGGCCTTCAAGCTCAAGTCCAAATCCTGCCATGACCTCTCTGTGCTCTAGGCACCCGGAGTCATCCAGTGTCCCCCAGTGGACATCACTGAAGGCCATTGGGACCCATAATCTATATTAGATTGGATTCTTAAGTATTGCTAGATGTGGCTTCCCCTGTTGTTAGCTGGGAACTAACGTGCTAGGCTGATGGGCAACAAAATGCATGAGAAATGAAAGAGCTTTGTGAAGTCTCAGTATTTATTTACAGGAAAAGCCTGACCTTTGCTGCTTGAACACCCAAGACTCATTAGGGGACGTGGCTGGTGTTCACATGTGTTTCCTCTCTCCTTTGGCTAGTAGAGAATTGAAGCCTACAAAATAATGCCTAGACAAGAATTTTTCATTATTAAAATTTTGCCTGGTGTTCTGTTATGTGAATTTGAGGCCAATCAGTGGGTCATAAACAAATATAGGAAAGCCATCAAAGGAATTTTTCAAAGGAGGGAGAACTTCTTTCTCTGTACCTTATATTTGTGGAGCTGGGATGGCAGAACTGGGTTCATCACGATCATCACTGTTATTGCTCCGTGAAGCTGTGAAGAGAAATGATGGACTTGCTGGAAACGAAAGCTTAGTAAACAATTTTTGTTCAGTGCCTCCAGTCAGGGATCCAGAAGTCTATAGAATTGGGAACTGCTACATGTACCACTAATGGGTTCAAAAATTATATCTTTACTACTGTTGTCTTATCATTTTTTTATTTGAAGGAAAATTATTTTAATCAAATTCTATTTAGTCAAACCACATTTTATGTTGCATTATTTTTAAAATCATAGGGCCATCATAAAAAAATATTTTTAAAATCTAAATCATTGAGAACCTGGAGTGCAAAATACCAAATTTTTAAATATAATCGAAGGTCTGAAGTTTTATAAAACACAAAACATGAATACTTCCAGCATTTTGGGTTGACCCTTTTATGCCGCAGCTCTGCTCTATTTATTATTATTTTGCAAAATAACAACCATTTTAACATTTGATAAAGCATATTTATGAACGTTTCTTAGTAAGAAAAATGCCCATTTTATTACCATTTTCTATCTTTTTCAGACTATTCAAGTTTTTACTTATATGTCTTATAATAAAATAAATAAAATCTTTGAAAAAAAAGGCATTCCTAAATGTTTTTCCTCCCAAGATGATTATGATCATTTTGATGTAGCTTCTAGAGCAAGCACATTATAAAGAAACATACCTATTATTTTATTTCTTCTCTTCATTGGCAAGAGCCCAGTCATTATCTGTTTTAAAGAGTATCCCTGACATCTCTCCTTTGACATGTGATTCACAATAATGCAAAGTGATTTTCGGCTGATACAGTTAGGAAGTATTTGAGGTCATGTAAATGCCAAGTTATAGTAAAAGCGAGATTGACCTTTACTTTGGTCTGGCAAATTCCTGACTCAACAGATGGGCTTTGCTTTGCTCCCCAAAGGCTCATGGTCCTAAGCTTGAGTAAAGCATTAGAGAAAATTATAAAGGATTAGGGGGGAGAAAAAGGAAACTGGTGATTTTCAGCCTGAGCTCTAGCCAGGCAAGGCTTTTAACCAAATTCTCCTCCCTGACATTTTTACAGCTGGACGTTAACACGTGGCTGCTTTCCAGTGGTGCTGTGTAGCCCTTCTGCTTCAAGGGTAGGACTTCCTGCTGTTCCCCATTCACACCTCTGGCCCCCCCAGCACGCTCTTGCTCCCTCAACTCCCTATCTTTCTGAGTTGGTAATCAGACATACACTAGTAGTGACAATCAAGGGATCTTGCATATCGCCCAAAGCGACACAGTTTTACAAGGGGTCTCTGCTCTATTTTGTTGGCCCTTTCTCCTCCTTTTTCCAAGTTGGGAGCAAAGGTTCCCATCTCTGCACTTTGCATCTTTGAATTGGTCAAGGAAACAGTACAGGGAGGTGATAAGAGTAAAGATTCAGGTTATACGGGCCTGGGATGAATCGTGGCTGTGCCATTTTAACATGTGTGTCTTTGGAGTAGTTAACGTTTAAAGCAGCTTCTTAACTATTAGTTTCTCATCTGCAAATGGGGTTGCTAATAATACCTACCTTGTAAGGTTGTGAGGTGGATGTCTTTCAGCCTGCCATACCGTACAGAGCTCGAGAGATGGCAGTTTTCATTGTCACACATCTTCCATTCTGCATCAGTTGGTTAGTTTTTTGTGTCTGGAAACTCAAAATCAGGGGCCACTATTGTCTTTTCCTTTTCATTTCTTTACTCTCTGCAATACAGTGCTTTGCATATATTGAAGCTTCTTATAGTGTTTCTTCTTGAATGGTTCCTCTCAGTGGCCCCACGAGGTTGACAGGACATTTTATAGCAATCAAGTCCAGGGGGATATTAGTTCAGATGTGAAATGTCTGGGCTACGACTGGGGTCCAGATGGAACTCGTTTGCTTCTTCTGGTATCCAAAACCATTTCCTATACACATAGCTCTTTTCATCCTCATGGACCTTCCCCCCCCGCCCCACCACACACACACCACACACACACCCCTCCACACAGCACACACATATGACATACACATAGAGCAAACACAGTACACATATGTCCCACAGCACACACACCACGTACGTACCTCACACACACCAACACACACAGACACACACACATTCTTTAAACTCTTCTCTGTTCTGCCAGATTCAACTGTCCTCCTCACTTTTCTCAGATCTTCCCAGACAAATGGCCTGCAGCTCCCAAGCCTCCTGAGCTTCCGGGCCTGTTGAGGATTGTCACCCCAGAGCTCCCCCAGCTTGAGCCAGGCACACAGTTCTGGTTGCAGTCCAGTCTGAGAGGTGTTTTCGTTCAGAGCTATGGCTCGAGTCAGACAGATCTGGGTTTCAATCTGGTTTCATCACTGTGGATGTGTGACCAGGAGGAACTTGCTTATCCTCTCAGCCTCAGTTTTCCCATCCGTGACGTGGGGATGACAATATCACCCACTTCACAGTGTTGTGGTGAGAATAACGTGAGACGGACAAAAGTTCTCGCCCCAAGAGAACTCCCACTACTCCAGCGCAGCATTCTCGCCTTCATTCGCTCACACCTCCTTCAGATGTTACCGGGCACCCAGGCACCATCAGGTGCCGGGAGTATAATGATGACTAAGACATTGTCCTGGTCCTCAGAGGCCTCGAGAATAGTAAATTTGTCCCGTAAAGCCAAAGAAGGTGGCGTTAGAGATAGGAAGAAAATGAACTGTGGGAGGGTTATACCTGGAAGGCACTAGATTTGCTGCCATTAGATAAAATTCAAATGAAAGAAAAATATTATTAAAATGATTGGATTCAGTGTGGAAAAGTAAATTGGGCTATTTTTTAAAATTCCATTTTGGAGAATTAGGAGCATTGGAGAAAAGTTGCATTTTAAGCATCCTACATTTTCGCTCAGTACGTGAACTACTCAATACAGGGAACAAGGCAAATAAAATCACTTGGCAAAATCCATGGAGTGTCTGCTTGTGCAAAGGTGCTGTGGAGAATACACGGTGGGAGAAGGCAGTCTCGCCTTTAAGAAGCTTATGATATAGTTATGACCTATTGGTGGGAGGGGGGCATGGTGTGAATGAGGACAACTGCACAAATAACTAGAATATGACATAGAAGATAAGAAGGGGCCGTGGAGGCAAGTGAAGTAAGGTGGTTGGAGCTCGGACGGGAAAAAGGATTCCTTGCTTGGCTGGTGCAATCCTGGAATGCTTCTTGGAGGAAGTGGCATCGAGCTTCATCTTGAAGACTACTCAAGATTTCCACAGGTAAGATTGGTTAAAAGAAAGAAAAATGGAGAAGTTGGCCTATGTAAAGAAAATAACATGAGCAAGGGCAGAGAGGCAGGAAAGAGAAAAATCTGTTGAGAAAAATACAAGAAGTCCAATTTGACCAGGAGCTTCCTGGAAGGTGGTTATGTAAACGGTTAAATATGTGAGGCTCGGAATCAGAAAAATGTCGTTTCACATTCTTACTTGTTAGGTGTAGTGGGTTGAATTGAGCTCCCCCAAAATCCATGTCTACCTCAAAATGTGACCTTATTTGGAAATAGAGTCTTTGTAGGTGTACTTAGTTACGGATCTTGAGATGAAATCATTCTGGATTTGTGGTGGGCCCTAAATCCAATGAGCGATGCCTTTATAAGAGAAAAGAGAGGGAGACAGATTTGGACACAGAAGAGACACGTAGGGAAGAAGGCCACATGAAGACGAAGGCAGAGATTGGAGTCATGTAACTGCAAGCAAGCAACGCCAAGGAATGTCTGGTACAACCAGAAGCTGCCGAGGGAAGGAAGGATTCTCCCCTAAAGCATTCTGAGGAAGTATGGCTCTGCTGACCTCATGATTTTAGATTTTTAGCCTCCAGAACTGCAAGAGAATACCTTTCTGTTGTTTTAAACCACCAAGTTTATGGTAACATCAGGAACCCTAGGAAATGAAATACACTGGGTTATTTAGGGCAACTGAGCCTCTATAATCCTCAGTTTCTTCATCTGAAAAGCAAGGATAATACCCATCTCAAAGGATTATCACGAGGATTAAATGTAAAGCGCGAGAGTGACTAACCAGGAAGATAAGAGGCGAGCAGTCATAGACTACGTCAATTTTCAGGCTGAGAAGTTTGGACTTGGTTCAGAAGGCAATGCAGTTTTCGAATACTGCCAAGTAGGGTGTGACAGATGAGTGGCGCCGCTTCGGTACATGCCCCACGAGAGCTGACCTGGCAGGAACCAAGAGGCACAAGACCATCCCCTCCCCGCAAGGAGACCGTTGAGGAAGCCTCGGGAACACCTGGCCTAGTGTACCGAGTACTGTGCCCTGGGCAGAGGAAAGGAAGCCGTCCAGCAGGAGAAGCATTGATGTGTCCCTTGGATTTATGAGTACACATATCCTGCAGGGTTCAAGGTTTTGTACAAGGAGTGCTCCCAGCGCAGTCAGGCCTGATACCTCAATAGCCAGACAGCAATGCAAATGAGAGAGAGAGAAAGATAGCAGAACGGGGCGGGCCCAGGTGTCAGCTGAGGCCCTGGGTTACAAGATTATACCGGAGTAAGGGTGAGGATTCTGACTTTGTGACTGCCTAGGAAACGGCCACAACACAAGAGACCCGAGACCATCAGTAATGGTCCAATTTAACTCCTGAAGCTCTAAGGAAGTAAATATTATACACCTGCTTGCCCTGTCATGTGACTAGGGAAAAGGATGGAAACCAAGAACTTGAGGAACGCCGTTGCACACGCACGTGACTCTGCATGAGTGTGCGTGTGTGTGCATGTACGTGTGCCCGTGCGTGTGTGTGTGTGTGTGTGTGTGTGTGTGTGTGTTGGGGGGCAGAGGTGGGAAGGAGAGGGCTCACAGCTAAGGGAGTAGAGCTCTGCAAGTAGAATAACCTCAAAAGTCAGCTAGACTCTCATCTTGCTCCACTTTCCAGTGTATTCCCAAAATGCTGCTGCTGTCAGTGGTCTTACTTACTTCAGCGTCTGTCAAGGAAACTGAGTATTTATGAGGTGTGTGCCCTTTCAGAAACTCAAAATGATTTGTAACTTAAGTTTGCTGAGATCGTGGTCACATAAGTGGAAACAAAAGTGAGCCTGCGTCTTCTGTGGTGCTGATGTTTGATCCGAAGTAGAGAAGCGACCTCTTACTGTCGGACTCTCGGAAACATGGAAGTTCAGGCGGCCTGAGATGTACTCGATCTAGCATCACCCAGAGGCCTCACGGTCGTTGTTTGACTTGCAGAAATCTGGCTGCCTTGTGGGTAATTTGAGACCGTTTTGAAGGGCACTTTCTTGTAGGGTATTTGTAATTTTAGCTACATACACATACACATATACATACCTTCCTACCTACATATGCATGTATATGTACACACACGCACACATTTACAGCAGCCTCATTTGAAGAGAAACCATAATCGTAATACCGATGGCAGATGTTTTAAAATAAATATCTGATGAGGGAACTATAGCCCTCACGTGAATATCGGCAAAAGGTACCTTATCAGGACTACCACAGACACAAAGACACAAAGCCTGTTGTGAATATCAGAAAATGGGCAAGGCAAAGAGCTGTGAGGACTGCAATTCGATAGTCGGTTAGCTTTTATTTGATTAAAAAACACAGTCAGGGCTTCCCTGGCGGCGCAGTGGTTGAGAGTCCGCCTGCCGATGCAGGGGACACGGGTTTGTGCCCCGGTCCGGGAAGATCCCACATGCCGCAGAGCGGCTGGGCCCGTGAGCCGTGGCCGCTGGGCCTGCGCGTCCGGAGCCCGTGCTCCGCAACGGGAGAGGCCGCGGCAGTGAGGGGCCCACGTACCGCAAAAAAAAAAAAAAAAAAAAGGAATTCTGAGCTGAGGTGGAAAAAATAAGTGAAAACAGGACCTCCAGAGGTCTTTCAGACAAGACCTGTCACACTGTGAATGTGCCACCTGGGGAAGCAGACCGGCGGCTGGGTGGTCGTCCCAAGTGCACCTTCACCCAGCATTGCAGGAGGGCGCATTTTAACTGTCCTGCATGCATTATCGGAGACATGGCCAAGACGACGTTGTCCATAAGGATGGTGGTAGCTAATCGTTATGACTTTGCTAACTTAACGTTTGTTAATGCAGCACAGAGTGCTGGATGGTGAACCCCAGTCAACAACGGACCACAAGACGAAGTGAAATAGAGAAGTTTATTACTCACAGGTCCTGGAGGAAGCACAGAGCGCCTTGAGGGGCCACACAGGGAGGTCCAGGCAGGGTGCAGACAGAGTGGCAGGACCTGCACACACACCTTTATTAAGATCCCAGGATGGAGGGCTTTGGGGTTCTTGGGGCGAGGCTGGATGGGTCAATTCAAACAAAAGAGCGGGAGTTTTGGTAAGCTCCGCGGCGGTCTTATCTAAGGGGTGCGGGGAGACTGTGCTCACAGGGCTACTGGGAAAGCCACATCAGGGACTTACATTTGCTTATGACTCCGTGGGCTATTATCTAGGGCATGCGCTTGCATGAGGGGGTTCGTGTCAGTTGACGGCCTCCCACAGGTCAAATAAAAATGGCCAAATAAAATGGATGCAGAGGCAGCAATACCCTGGAGTAGAGTAGCTTAGCCAAACTCTGGACACGAATGTTTACTGAGCTCCCTTGGTCCCACGGCAGTACACGTAGACCTTTTGTCTCCAAAAGATGACTCCAGGTTAGAGCATGAGACGCCCTCAGATGGCAGAGGGCCTCCTTTTTGCACAGAGAGAAATTGAGGCCCCGACAAGTGCGATTTGCTCAGTGACCCAGTTGGGCCAGAGCTCAGGGTTCCTGATCCCATTTCAATGCTCTTTCCACAAGAGTAACTGCCCTGCCACCTTAGTTAAAAGACTTAGATACAGGTCCTGGCTTTGCTAATTATTAGGGAGCCTCAAAATCCTCATACATAAAATAAGAAAAATGATACCAACCTCAGTGTTTTTAAGATGACGGAATGAGATGAGTAACAGTGCTTTGCAATCTCTAAAAGGTCTTAAAATCTCTACAGGGTTATTAAAGTGCTTTGCACGTATGAGGTGGCCTTAGGGCTTGTTTGCCCGTCAATGGCTTCAACAGTGTTGGAGGGAGAATCACTGGTGTCAGTCTGCCTGGCACATGGAGAAGGTCTTCCAGAGTAGGTGGGCCTCTCAGTGCCCACCCACGGCGGATTGCACCCCCCGGTGTAGACACTCACCTACTTTGCTGACATATTGGACTGGCCTTGATCACTGTACCTTGGAATGTCTAAAGCCAGTTAAAAAACATTAGCAGTTGGGGAAATGCCAATGCTATCTCTTCTGGCAGCAAAAGGAGAGAACTGGTAATTTGATTTTCTTTATTGCGTCTTTGAGCGTGTCTGTACAGACTGGGCAGTGAGAAATGCTATTTTAGGTGTGGAAGATGAGGACGGTTGACTCGTAAAAAAAAATCAGATTGATAGTGACCTTGTCCATTTACCCGCTTTTAGGTGCAACAGTGTTCCACCCAACAGACAATTGAGACCCTAGGGTTTCATAGGTGCTTCGGGTTATAACTGTGAGTATAGGAAAGAAGACAGACGTGGACACATGGAATCCACCCGCTTTATGACTGAGAAGGAAGATGCAGACCGTGCAGCCGTGTGAGAGGGTGGCTGAAAAGATGAGATGAACCGAGAGGAGGCTGGGTTCTGAGTCCATCTGCCTGGGTTTGAATCCTGGCTCCACCTGTTCCCAGCTCGGTAACTTGGGCAAGTAACAATCTTTCTCAGGCTCGGTTTCGTCATCTGAAGGAAGAAACTGAGTAAATGAATTAAGATGATCTACTTCTTAGGTTTTTGCAGGGAAAGTGCATAAAAAGTGCAGCCCCTGGCACATGATGAAAGCTTTTAGCGATGTTTAATTATTTTCTTTATTCGAACAAAACCCAAGAGCCTTCAGAGACTAGTCTTAGGAGGGAAGCCTGGAAGTAGGGAGGGGCTGTCTAACAAGAGACTGTCCTACTCTGTTATTGTAAATTCCCATTTTCCCATTGGGCTGTCAATACAATTCTGATGGGTAATCCAGCCTGAATGCCCTGGCCAAAAGGTGGACCAAACTCTCTGCCAAAAGAGTTCCCCTTAGCAGCTGAGAACAGGCGAAACATTTCAAAAAGTAAGTTCTGAGGTTGCTAAGTAGCCTGTGTTCAGCATGTAAACAGAGGCGGAGGGAATTAGCCCGCAGTCCCTGAGGATGTATGTTGGGGGCATATTGTCTCAGCCCTCTTGCCTGGATTTCTTGTTTCCAAACTTCCAAGCCTGCCTCCAAAAGAGGATTCCCTAAGTTCCCCCACTCAGGAACTACCGCCTAGATATCTTGACATCAAGCTCCAGGGAAGCAGATGCCTTCTCTGCTCCCTGCTGTTTAGTGTTTTCCCTCTTAATCCTAGTTTACTGAGTGAGATACAGGCCTCTTCCCTCCCTAGATGCCTGGCCCGATGTGTCTCTTCCTCATGTTAGGTGAGATCCTTGCCCTACTGCAATGTGGGGTTTTATCCTTGAAGGTCCAGCCTCCACGCCACATGCCAGTGTTTCCCATGGTGTGATCTCTGGTCCCTTGCACTCTGCGGTATTCAAGTGAGTTATGGTGAAAAGGGAGAATTCCACGGTCGAATGTATTCAGGGAAAATTAAGCCATAGAAAGTAAAATAGGCTTCTTTTAAAAAAATTGTAGTAAAATATACAGAACATACATTTACCATTCTATCCATTTTAAGTGTAGATTTCAGTGGCATTAAGCACATTCACATTGCTGTGTAACCATCACTGCTATTCATCTGCAGAACTTTTTTATCTTTCCCAGCTATCCATTAAACATTAACATCCATTCCCCTTCCCCCAAGCTCCTGGGAACCACCATTCTGCTTTCTGCCTCTATGAATTTGATTATTCCAGGTGCCTCAGATAAGTGGAATCATACAGCATTCGTCCTTTTGTGACTGGATTGTTTCACTTAGCATAAGGTTTTCAGGATTCATCACGCTGTAGCATGTGTCAGACTCACATTCCTTTTTAAGGCTGAATAATATTCCATTGAATGTATCCACAAATGTATTCCACATTTTTTTAATCCGTTCGTCTATCAAGACACTTGGATTGCTTGTACCTTTTGATTATTATGAAAAATACCGTCATGAACATGGGTGTACAAATATCTGTTAGAGTCTTTGTTTTCAATTTTTTTGAGAATATACCCAGAAATGGAATTGCTCGATCTTTTAGGATTTCTATTTTTAATTTTTTGAGAAATCTCTATACCATTTTCCACAGTGGCTGCACCATTTTACATTCCCACCAGCAATGAATGTACAAGGGTTCTGATTTCTCCACATTCTTCCCAACACTTCCTATATTCTGTTTTTTTTTTATAACAGTCATCCTACTGGATATGAAGCAATATCTCAATGTAGTTTTGATTTGCATTTCCTTAATGATTAGTGATGTTGAGTGTCTTTTCATGTGCTTATTGGCCACTTATATACTGTCTTTGGAGGAATGTCTATTCAAGTCCTTTGCTGATTTTTTAATCGGGTTTTTTGGTTGTTGTTGAGCTGTGGGAGTTCTTTATATATTCTGGATAGTAATCCCTCGTTAGACATATGATTTGCAAATATTTTCTCTCATTCCATGGGTTGTCTTTTTACTTTGCTTATAGTGTCCTTTGATGCACAAACATTTTAAATTTTGATGAAGTCCAATTTACCTATTTTTTGTTTTGTTGCCTGTGCTTTTGGTGTCATATCCAAGAAATTATTACCAAGCCAGTTTCATTTGCCTGACATGCAGCAAGCCAAATGCTGAAACAGAGAGGTTTGCAGCAGAGAAAGGGTTTATTCACAAGGCAGCCAAGTGAGGAGATGGGAGAACAAGTCTCAAATCCACCTCCCCAAAGGTGAGGGCCTTGGGATATTTATGGGGTAAGGAAGTGAGGTGGTCTGAGGAATGGGGAAAGATGATTGGAGGCAAGAAAAAGGTAAAGTAACTGGTGTTCTGTGGCGTATCTGAGTTACATGCTCCTTCATGGGATGCACGTTCAGGAAATGGCAGCATTAGCATGATCTAAGGGTGGAGTTTGGGGCGCTCTAACACCAAAAGTCATCCATCAAACACTCGCGCAGTCCCAGCTGGATGGTTGGTCATCAAAATCGGTTTGATCTGAGCAAGACTAGCTCCATGTTCCTGAAAAACAACTTCAACAACTGTTACTGTTGAGAACCATACATCAGAGGCGTTATCTATCTGGGACAGTTAAAGGAGTCTTGTGATATATTGTCTAAGCTCCATGAAGCTTGGAGGGTATGCAATATGCAAGAACAATTAAGGTGAGCCTGATCAGTGCAGGCAGGTTACAGGATATTATTTATTAAGCAAGTTATGGTTTAAGAGATCTAACTGATGACTGCCTTTGGTTTCAAAATCCTTGCGGAATCCAATGTTATGAAACTTTTCTTCTATGTTTTCTTCTAAGAGTTTTATAGTTTTAACTCTTATGTTTGGGCCTTTGATCTATTTTGAGTTAATTTTTGTATGTGGTGTAAGGTAAGGGTACAACTACATATATATATATATATATATATATATATATTTTGCATGTGGGAAATAGGCTTCTTGCATCATTTAGAATTCATTGGTTGCAAGCAACTGAAACTGAGATAGACTGATTATTGGTATAATTCTAGAGAGTTCATATGAATTAAGGGAAGCTCTGAATGGTAAAATCTCTGGAAGTACAGAATATGGCAATGATTTAGGAATCTTAGTAACATGAACTCATAGACTGTTTCTAATGATGCTGTGATCTGAGAGACTTAGTTCCAAAAATCTTATGTGTATCGTATTTGGCTGGGAGGCCTGTAAGTGGAAGTGTGTGTTTGTGTGTGTGTGTATTGAGGATGAGGCAGCATTGTTACTGAATTATCTCAACAAACAAGCCCAGATGAAATGCAGGGTTTGGGTGGGTGGAAGGGAGGGAGGGAGTGATTCCCCAAAGGAAAACCAGAATGTGGTTACAAAAGGAAGCGGGAAGGGGTACTGACTAGGACAAACAACAATAAATAACCTACTTTTCATCACTGAAAACTTTCTCAGAAGTTGACTGATAATGAATACATTGTGAATCTCGAGAAGGCAGGAATAGAATATGGAATGTTTCCCATATCTATTTGTCTAAGATACTCTTCAGTGCATCTTACAGGATTGATGTTCCATAGAACATGTTTTGGGAAATTCTCTCATATGTTAGTAAAAAGAGCTCTGTACTTGTACAATAGCAAGTTCAATCCAGGTTGACTCTTTTCTTCAGTGTGTAAATTAGACACAGCTTAAGTAAAGAGCAAGGACACATTCATGTCACATACATCCAAGCACTGAGCTGAAGTGGGTCTGGACTTCCCAAGTTTGTGCTGGGAAGCTAGGGGTCAGATTCAAGTAATCCTCTTTCATAAACTCACAGATTTAATGATGACTTCACATAAGCCAAGCAGAAAAACAGTTCATAAATTTTTTTGTGTGTACCTATTATCTATGTGATGGGAATACGTTTCTCTGTGACACTGAGATGTGAGAAATGATACGTTTCTTTATTTTTTAAAATAAAATTAAATCTTAGTTCAGCACTTTCTCAGCAGGGCTGATCTTTTTTGGGAGACCACCACTCCTTTGGCTTATTCATGATACTATGGGACTTGTTCAAGGCCCAAACAGCTGGTCTCTAGGGAATGGTTATCTTCATCACTGTTCTGCTTTCTGATACACAGTACCTCCACTACGTGTTGAGCCCCCATGTATTGGGCACTGATGCTCTAGGTGGGCTCCTGAGATGCCCCCCCTACAGTGCTCTTCACTCCTGACCTCAAACTCGGCATGGGGCTCTCAGTGTGGCTTCCCAAATCTCTTAGCATTGGCTTCTGCAGGCACCCATGAAGCCAAACCCAAACTCAAATCCTCTTGTGTGTGGAGTGGCACAGTGGAATGCTGGGGTAGACCTGCAGAAGGCCCCTCCCCTCCCCAGGATCTGGGATTCCAATCCCATTTGACACTGAGTCATTTCTCTTTCTTACTTCAAAGCATCAACACCTCCATCTCCTCCTCCTCTGGCACTTAGTGATCCAGCACTTGGGGTAAGGGGAGTGCAGCCCAGTAATCAAACTTCAGTCTCCTGGGACTTTTGAAGATCCCAGGGCTCTGTCCCCAGAGGTTCTGATTCAGTTCCAGAGCGGTGGGACCCAGAATAAGCTCCCGGGAGAGTCTGATTCAGCAGGTCTTCTGACCATACTTTATGGGCACTGGCCTAGATCTGGAGACAAAAGCCTGACAAGACTCCTAGTGGTGGAAAGAGCTCAGTCTTTTGAGATGCCATAGCTGGTCTCCTAGTTTCCAAAAATGGACAGCATGCTTCTAAAGTAGCAACATACAACCAATATGGTTCAATTTCCATATCCTCATTGAATTTGCCATGACTCACCTCTGTAGAGCTGTATTTTGGAAATCCCTGTGAACAGAGAGAAGAGAGTCTCGCTATTGTGGCCTGGCAGGTCCTAGCAGGACCTTGGCCAGGTGCCTGGTTTGCTAACTCTTGGTGTCTGACAGGCTGTGGGCTTGAAGTGATAGGAAGCAGATCAACGTGAGGGATGGACAGGGGCCTGTGTTCACGGGCATGGCTTGTCTTCCCCAGGGCAAAATTGTGAATCCGTCATTTTGTGACTTTCAGAATGGTCAGAATGGGTGCCTTTTTATTTTGTTGCCAGTGCCCCCTCTTCCTGCTCCTCCAAATTCCATGCAGGCATCTGTATTTCTATTGTTTCACAAATCCTCGTGTTTGAGAAATGAATGGCTGTCCACCAGGACTGCAGCAACCCCCTCAGCTCAGGGAAGGAGGGAATGATGGTTTCTTTTGGTGTTGTTTGTTTTTTGCATTAGTAGTTTTGTATTTGTTTTCTTTTTTTTAATTAGTTATCTATTTTATATGTATTAGTGTATACATGTCAATCCCAATCTCCCAATTCATCCCACCACCACCCTGCACTTTCTTCCCTTGGTGTCGATACATTTGTTCTCTACATCTGTGTCTCTATTTCTGCCTTGCAAATCAGTTCATCTGTACCATCTTTGTAGATTCCACATATATGCGTTAATATACGATATTTGTTTTTCTCTTTCTGACTTTCTTCACTCTGTATGACAGTCTCTATGTCCAACCGTGTCTCTACAAATGACCCAATTTCGTTCCTTTTTATGGCTGAGTAATATTCCATTGTATATATGTGCCACATCTTCTTTATCCATTCATCTGTTGATGGACACTTAGGTTGCTTCCATGTCCTGGCTATTGTAAATAGAGCTGCAATGAACATTTTGGTACATGACTCTTTTTGAATTATGGTTTTCTCAGGGTATATGCCCAGTAGTGGGATTGCGGGGTCGTATGGTAGTTCTATTTGTAGTTTTTTAAGGAACCTCTGTACTGTTCTCCATAGTGGCTGTATGAATTTACATTCCCCCCAACAGTGCAAGAGGGTTCCCTTTTCTCCACACCCACTCCGGCATTTGTTGTTTGTAGATTTTCTGATGATGCCCATTCTAACTAGTGTGAGGTGATACCTCATTGTAGTTTTGATTTATATTTCTTTAATAATTAGCGATCTTTTCATGTGCTTCTTGGCCATCTGTACGTCTTCTTTGGAGAAATGTCTATTTAGGTCTTGTGCCCATTTTTGGATTGGGTTGTTTGTTTTTTTAATATTGAGCTACATGAGCTGTTTATATATTTTGGAGATTAATCGTTTCTCTGTTGATTCTTTTGCAAATATTTTCTCGCATTCTGAGGGTTGTCTTTTCGTCTTGTTTATAGTATCCTTTGCTGTGCAAAAGCTTTGACGTTTCATGAGGTCCCATTTGTTTATTTTTGGTTTTATTTCCATTACTCTAGGAGGTGGATCCAAAAAGATCTTGCTGTGATTTATGTCAAAGAGTGTTCTTCCTATGTTTTCCTCTAAGAGTTACATAGTGTCTGGTCTTACATTATGTCTTGAATCCATTTTGAGTTTATTTTTGTGTATGGTGTTAGGGAGTGTCCTAATTTTATTCTTTTACATGTAATTTCATTCCTTTTACATGACCAGGAATGATGTTTGTTAATTCCAAAACTTAAGGCCAGGTGGTGGGTGATTCGGGGCCCTCCAAGGATGGGTTTCAGAAGGCAGCAATCAGGGCTTTGCTGGGAGTCTCTCAAGGCTTGGATCAGCCTTGCTTCTCAGAGGGTCAGGTGTGAGGACGAATGACCCGTGTGCCATGTGCAATAAGCTGGGACCAATGAGAATGGGCAGCGGGAATATTCCTGGTAGTGAGGATGGTGTTTTCTAGAATGTGAACCAGGAGGCAGGCCACTGGAGGCCTGGGACAAGCCTCAGCTCTTCCACAAATGTCTCGTCACCTCTATGCTTCAGGATATTTTCCTCTAGAAAGTAAGGAGGGTTGGGCTAAATCTATTAATTCAAAAGTAAATGTTTACTGAGCTTTGATGATGCACCAGGCTGTGTGCTAGCGGGCTGTGACATTAAATAAAGCCTGATGCATGCTCTTGTGATGATGCTTTCCAAGGTCTCCTGACGCTCCTGCATTCTGTGAGTCTATAAACGATGCCTACTCATGGCAGCCCTTGAACACTGAGTTTTCACACGCATTATCACGACTGCACTGTGAGATGTGTCATCCTTCCCACTGCATGTGGGTCAAGTGTCTTGTCTAAGGAGACACTGCTATGAAGCAGCAGAACTGGATTTGAATCCTGATTTTCTAGTGTGTCCCATTGTCCCCTCTCCCCTTACTGCCACCCTGTGATTTTCCTGACTTTAGGGTTCAAAGTAAGGAGGAGTAAACTGGATGTGAGTGAAGCCTGGATGGATCCTTATGGTGGGTGGCTGGTAATTGGAGAACTAATAGCCAATTGATAGCTGACCCTCCAGGCCCTGGATTTTAATTATCATGTAAGCAGCCATGATAAGCTTAGACTCATTCATTAGCAAAAGGAAGTGTGTGGGATGTGCAGAGGCTTCAGAGGGACCTTTAAGGTAACCAACAGCTCAAGTAGAATAAGCAGAACAGCCTAGAGATGAATCTGCAAGCTGCAGGGCCCTAGGAGAGGGAGCTCTGACGGCCGGTGAAGTCACCGTTGCATGACAGATGCTAATGGACAAAGGTCATGGCCTCCATGGAGATGGGCATGAGGCATGCTCTGTGAGTCACTCACAGGCTTGCCCAGAAACCCAGGGACCCGAACCAAGCTGTCACTAGAGCCGCCCTCCTATAAAATACATGATTAATTATGATAAAAGCTTCTTACAAATGTAAGGCTCCAAGCTGGGTTTGCAGTTAGCATGAAGAGACGGTGCTTCACATTCAATTAATTTTTATCTGAACTGCCCGATCTCTTGCAGCAAAGCTTGGCCGCTGCTGTAAGGATTACATTCTCTGCCAGGGCCGGGGGGAGCTGCAGCTGGGGGTCCTTCCAGACTGGAGAGTGTATTTGTGAGATGTGCAAACCGAGAAGATGGGGGAATAATGAGATTCACTGTCCTCTCCCCTCCAACCCCCACCCCCACCCCGGAGACCTGGGGAAGTAAAATCGAGCCTGTTCTTTTGGAATTTGAAAGAGAAATCAGGTGGCACAGTTTTTTTTCTCAAGAAAGCATATTTTATCAATAGATGCAGAAAAAGCTTTTGACAAAATTCAACACCCATTTATGATAAAAACTCCCCAGAAAGTGGGCATAGAGGGAACCTACCTCAACATAATAAAGGCCATATACAACAAACCCACAACAAACATCATTCTCAATGGTGAAAAACTGAAAGCATTTCCTCTAAGATCAGGAACGAGACAAGGATGTCCACTCTCACCACTATTATTCAACATAGTTTTGGAAGTCCTAGCCATGGCAATCAGAGAAAAAAAAAGAAATAAAAGGAATACAAATTGGAAAAGAAGTAAAACTGTCACTCTTTGCAGATGACATGATACTATACATAGAGAATCCTAAAGATGCCACCAGAAGACTACTAGAGCTAATCAATGAATTTGGTAAAGTTGCAGGATACAAAATTAATGCACAGAAATCTCTTCCATTCCTATACACTAATGATGAAAAATCTGAAAGAGAAATTAAGGAAACACTCCCATTTACCATTGCAATGAAAAGAGTAAAATACCTAGGAATAGACCTACCTAGGGAGACAAAAGACCTGTATGCAGAAAACTCTAAGACACTGATGAAAGAAATTAAAGATGATACCAACAGATGGAGAGATATACCATGTTCTTGGATTGGAAGAATCAATATTGT
>NC_041228.1:41992993-42001887 GCF_002837175.3 Physeter macrocephalus
AATTTTCACTGCAAAGTAAAGGAGCTGTTACAGTGGAGGATTACTGGACTGAATGTCAATATTATGACATAGTATGAGTGTGTTTCGTGTTTGGTAATTGCAATCATTGTTGCTTTTGTTGTGGTCATCCATTTACAATGCTTGGTGTCAGTTTATGTATCTTTTTTAAAAATAAAATACAATGTGTGTGTGAGAAAAAAAGAAACAGCAACAAAACAAACAAACAAAGAAAGCATATTTTTAGGGGAAAATTTCCAGCATCCAGAGATGATGTTGACCCTGCACTGGCAGAGGGAGGGGGCAGGAACACAAGCTGTGGGTTCCTGATGTTTTCTGTGATGCCCCGGCTTTAACTTGCCCATGTCTTGATTTTCCCCTCCCTTGCACCACGAGGAGGGTCGGCGCACACGCTGGAGTGGGTGAGGCTTTCTCCGGGCTGCACAGCCAAGCACAGGCTCTGGCGAGAAGCGCCGCATCTTGGGGCAGAATTGGCCCAATGGGTTGAGCAGGGAATGCTAATGTGACCCCCGGGCTGGTCTCCTGATCTGAGGGCCCAGTCCTACCACATGGAGGAGGACGGGGTGGTCACAGGAACCAGGAAGCACTGGCTCTTGTTGAAAGCAGGGCGGATGGGATGGGGGAAGCCAATGGAATTGTTCACCAGAGAGAAAAGTCCGAGACGGCTGGTTGGGATGGCACTTGAATGGGCTGGGAGGATTTGGACCTCGGGATTTGGGGTCACTTTATTCAACCTTTACATAAGGCTGGGGTACAGTGGAATGCCACATCCTGGGAAGCCTGGAAGTTTTGAGTTTCAGGACGAAGGGTTCAGAACTCCTACCTTCTAATCAGATTTACTCAGAAAACTTGAGTCAGACAGATGCAGTTCCACCTCCTCCCTGTTGAGTCATCTTCGGGAGGTTATTTAACTTTCTAATCCTTACATTTATAATATGAGAGTAATAAATATCTCCCTGTTAGGACTGATGTGAGGGTCAAATGGAATAATACCAGCATACCCAGGGGTCAGCTGCTGGGGTGTCCTGAGCCCTCTAGCCTGAGAGACTCACTTTTTCCTTGATACCCTGAAAGTCTTACCTGAGGCCCACTCCACACACTGTGGCTGGTCCCATCTCCCCTCCTGCAGGGCTCTCAGAATTCTTGGGGGGATTTTGTTTTCCTCCTGATGATTTCTCACTCTGATTTCCTGCCTCCAAAGAATTTTCAGGCCCCTTCTGCATCTTTCTTGCTGTAACTGCCCTCCTGTGACTCCCTGATCCCTGTCCCTTTTATTTACTAGGAAAAGTATCATTACCATGGTGGTTCTAGTTGGGGGTGGTTCAAGAGGGTTTATAGCACAGACCAGACAACAACCTAAAGCTGAGTGTTAGGTATTACCCTTCTAATGTCTCTCAGCCATTCCACAGGCCATCTCACTAGTCATCTGTATCAGTTAGCTATTGCTATGTAACAAACTACCCACAATTTTTGGTCACAATTCTGTGCATTAGCAATTGATGATCAACAATGTGGTTCTTCTGGTTTCAGCTAGTCTCTCATATGGATCGTCAGCTGTGGTCAGTTTGCTGATCTTGGCTGAACTCTCACATGTCCGGGGGCTTGGTTGGGACATATAAGCTCTATTTCATGTGGTCTCTCAACTTGTAGCAGTTAAGCCCAGGTTTGTTCAACATGGCAAGTGAATGGAAGCATGCAACGTCTCCAAGATGTAGGCCTACAGTTGGCACTCTACTACTTTTACTGTAGTCTGTCAGTCAAAGCAACTCATAGAATCAGCCCTGATTCAAGAGGAGACAAAAAGGAATCTCCTTTTGGAAACAAGGAGCTGCAAAGCCACATGGCAAAGGTGTGGATACAGGGCAGAGTGAAGTACTGTATCTATGTTTTGTAACCTATGGCTCCATCTTTTCCCCTCAGGGTCTCTCCTATTGCCTTATTGTTGGATCTTCAGTCTCTCCTCTGGACTGTCTGGATCTCTTTCCAAAGAGATCTCTTCTCCCTCTTATAGGTTCCCCAGCTCTTCTTCCTATTTGAAGAAGACTCCAACTTCTTGTAACTTTATTATGCAAAATGTTTATTTTTCTTTGTTGACAATGTTTTCCTTTCCAATCATGTTCTCACCAAAAATAGTCCTAAGTGTGTTGATTAAAGTATACCAGTGGTTCTCAACCTGGGCATCGGAGTCACCTGCAAAACTTTCAAAAATTACTGATGCCTGGGTCCCACCCCCAGATGTGGGGTAGGCGTTGATGTTGGTATTTTAAAAAAATCTCTCCAGGTGGTTCTAATATGTAGCTGTGGTTGAAAACCACTGGAATAAACAAAAACACTGTGTATCTCTGAGATGAATTTTGCTCCTTCTTTAAAATGTGGACATCTTAGAAGCTGGATTTTTTCTTTTAATGAGCAAATTCCCTTTTCATACTACACTTGTGTAGTGTCCAGTGTATTGCAGATGGATCACTAAATATGAGCCATCATCAGTGTTACTATTGCCATCAGGGATAGGACAGTGTGTTGGTAAGGAACGTGGGCTCTAAAGTCAGACCATTTCACCTCTCTCTGCCTCAGTTTCCTCATCTATAAAATGAGGATAATTAAAATTCTTACTTCATAAATATCTACTTACCTCATAGGACTGTTGTGGGGATTGTCTTAATGATTGAACTTAGACACAGAGTAAGTGTTCAATAAATGGTGGGTACTATGTAATTATTGTTTTATTCTTTCAGCACCCCATTTTTTTTAAACTGAGCTCAGTTTCCTTTCTCTTTGGACCAGTTTCCAAATCAAATATGATGACAATGGATGGGGAGAGGTGGTGGTGCAGTTACAGTGGAGCGTGCTGGGGTTGGAGGATGCGGAAGAGAGACATTTCCATTGCTCGGGGGAGCCCTCAGCTCTGCCAAGTCTAGATTAGTCACAGCATTAAGAAAATTCTCTCACAAACTTGGGAATTGTCTTTCTTTTCCAAGCTGAAGTTTTCTTCAGCCCAAACATTCATTTTAATGGAGGGAGCTTCAAACTTGTGCAAGTACTTGAGTAGTGCATAGTTGGCACATTTAGCTAATTCAGATGTCCTGAAGATAATAGATGTGAAGTAGGATGCGAAAATCTGCCAGTAGCCTGGACCGGGTCTGAGTGTCCACCTGGGTGGTGGGGTACAGTCAGCACACTGAGGAGGTGGTGGGTAGGATAGAGGACGTCTTGGAATCACAGAGAGTGTCAGCGGGACCCTTTGATGTCTAGACCCACATACAGGCAAACAGTCTTAGAAGAATTAAACATATCCAAAATCACATAACTGTGACCGGTAGAGTTCAGACTAGGGGAATCATGTGGATGTTAACTGTCACTGTGTCCTTCCTTGTGCCAGGCTTGTGCTGGGTCTCTATCTTTACGACCTCAGTTATATCTCACAATTCCAGGAAGTAGGGATTATTGGCTACATTTTGTATCTGAGAAAACTGAGGCTTCAAGTTACGATGCCGCAGCAACTAAATGAAGATTTTGGTCACCACACAGTGAGCCTGTGACACCACAAGGACCGTTTAAGGCATTGGAATGATTGAAAAAAAGAAAAACTCCTATAAAATTTCTATTCACCCAGAAACAAATTGCTCACTTATCTGCAGATGCAGAATGGAATTATCTCCATGGTATGATTGTAGGAAGACCGTAAGTTAAAAAAAAAATCCTTTCCAAAAACTGAAAATCAGAAAACCCAAATCTCACTTCAGTTTCCTCTCACCTTACTCATTGATATTGATAAATAAATTAGAGCTCAACTTAAGGCTTTAATTTCTGATACAATGAGATCATTCTTGAAAGAAGCTAAAACTCAGTGTGACCTGAAAGAGGCAACATGGTATAGGGTAATGAGCAGTGTGATCTCATATTTTAAAGAACCAATTTGGGTTAAAACTTGGCCAGCCCAGAACAAGTCACATATATGGAAAATTCTGGAGGAAAGGGCATGGACAACATCTTATTTTTTGGAAAAAAAGTCCAAATTATAAAATATTTAGAAAATATACAACTTTATTATTATTATTTCTAAACAAATGTATGTGACATTTTTGCACTATAAGATGGGGATAAGGAAAAGATAAATCTCAACAGCCCTATTAATGTCTCACAGGCATAAAAAAATTACAAAATTAGGATGTCATGTAGTAGAGTGGCTAAGTTTTTAGACTTGAGAGTCACACTTCCTGGTTTCATATCCTGCTTGTATCATGTTACTAGTTATGTTACTTTGTGTAAGTTTACTTAACTTCTCTGGGGTTGGGGACCCCTGAGTTAATGTATTATTATCTTCTTCCCAGTGCAGCATTCTCTTAATAGAAATCCTCTCTGAATTGTTACCTTATTGCTAGTAATATGTTTTTTTATTTAAGGCAACCACTTTCCTGGTTTCTGGTCATTATCTTTGCATTGGAATGTCTGGGATTACCTGTTGACAACTTTAATTTACCACTTGCCCATGGTTGCCTTGGCTTAGACCAGCTGCTCTTGCATTGTTTTTCACATTAGTCATGATTTGCAGTGCTTTGGCAAATGTACACTGGCCCATTGTTTGCAGCAAGAGGCACTGTGGAGGGGAAGGCAGTTTCTCCTGTGTCATTCCCACCAGAAGGTGGCCATGGCATAACCGCTTGCTCTGGACATGTCTGTTGGGCGTGTAACTCATGGACGGGTGTGTTATTTTCATGTCTGCACCCAGTGGTTTTGCCAAGCACTCATCCTCTTACCTACTCCTGATTCTCCTGGAGATCAGGCACTGCACTAAGGCAGGAATAGGGTTATCTGGGGGCCATACGGAGAAGAAAGAGATAGACTGCATTCTTAGCCAAAATACCACCACAGACTTTTTTAAAATTAATTTTTATTGGAGTAGAGTTGATTTACAATGTTGTGTTAGTTTCTGCTATACAGCAAAGTGAAATCAATTATACATATACATATACCCACTCTTTTTTAGATTCTTTTCCCATATAGGTCATTACAGAGTACTGAGTAGAGTTCCCTGTGCTATACAGCATGCCCTTATTAGTTACCTATTTTACATATAGTAGTGTGTATATGTCAATCCCAATCTCCCAATTTATCCCCCTCCCCCATCCCCCTTGGTCCAACACAAACTTTCAAAAGCAAACGGCACAAATGTTTCTATTACAACGTTCTTGGATTGGAAGAATCAATACTGTGAAAATGACTATACTACCCAAAGCAATCTACAGATTCAGTGCAATCCCTATCAAATTACCAATGGCATTTTTTACAGAACTAGAACAAAAAATCTTAAAATTTGTATGGAGACACAAAAGACCCCGAGTAGACAAAGCAATCTTGAGGGAAAAACGGAGCTGGAGGAATCAGACTCCCTGACTTCAGACTATATTACAAAGCTACGGTAATCAACAATATGGTTCTGGCACAAAAACAGAAATATAGATCAATGCAACAGGATAGAAAGCCCAGAGGTAAACCCACACACCTATGGTCAACTAATCTATGACAAAGGAGGCAAGGATATACAATGGAGAAAAGAGAGTCTCTTCAATAAGTGGTGCTGGGAAAACTGGACAGCTACATGTAAAAGAATGAAATTAGAACACTCCCTAACACCACACACAAAAATAAACTCAAAATGGATTTAAGACCTAAATGTAAGACTGGACACTATAAAACTCCTAGAGGAAAACATAGGAAGAACACTCTTTGACATAAATCACAGCAAGATCTTTTTTGACCCACCTCTTAGAGTAAGGGAAATAAAAACAAAAATAAACAAATGGAACCTAATTAAACTTTAAAGCTTTTCACAGCAAAGAAAACTATAAATAAGACAAAAAGAAAACCCTCAGAATGGGAGAAAATGTTTGCAAATGAATCAGCAGACAAGCATTAATCTGCAGCTCAATATTAAAAAAATGAAAAACCCAATTAAATAATAGGCAGAAGACCTAAATAGACATTTCTGCAAAGAAGACATACAGATGGCCAAGAGGCACATGAAAAGATGCTTAACCTCACTAATTATTAGAGAAATGTAAATCAAAACTACAATGAGGTATCACCTAACATGGGTCAGAATGGCCATCATCAAAAAATCTACAAACAGTAAATGCCAGAGAGGGTGTAGAGAAAAGGGAACCCTCTTGCACTGTTGGTGGGGATGTAAATTGATATAACCACTATGGAGAACAGTATGGAGGTTCCTTAAAACACTAAAAATAGAATTACCATATGACCCAGCAATCCCATTACTGGGCATATACCCTGAGAAAACCATAATTCAAAAAGAGTCATGTACAATAATGTTCATTGCAGCACTATTTACAATAGCCAGGTCATGGAAACAACCTAAATGCCCATGAACAGATGAATGGATAAAGAAGATATGGTACATATATAATGGTATGTATAATATTCCATTGTACATATATACAATGGAATATTAGGAATGAAAAGGATTCCTTAAAAAGGAATGAAATCGGGTCATTTGTAGAGACGTGGATGGACCTAAAGACTGTCATACAGAGTGAAGTAAGTCAGAACGAGAAAACCAAATATCATATATTAATGCATATATGTGGAATCTAGAAAAATGGTACAGATGAACCGGTTTGCAAGGCAGAAATAGAGACACAGATATAGAGAACAAACATATGAACATCAAAGGGGAAAAACAGGGTGGGGGTGGTGGTGGGATGAACTGGGAGATTGGGATTGACATATATACACTAATATGTATAAAATAGATAACTAATAAGAACCTGCTGTATAAAAAATGAATAAAAAAATAAAAGAAAAACAAGTTATGCAAGTGAAAAAAAAAAGAAGAAGAAATAAAATAATCGTACCTGGAAATTGATATGATGATGCTCCCATCAGTCAAGTGACCTCTTTGGAGGGCTCCAGAAGACCCCTGGTGCTTGGCATTATGATGTAGATACTTCCTTCCTCACTTTGTGATGAATCTTGATCAAGTGTGTGTGTGTGTGTGTGCACGTGTGTGTGTAAAAGAGAGAGAGAGATTGTGACAGTTAAGGGAGAACCTGGCTGGGCCATGCTGCCCAGATATGTTGTCAAACATATGTGTTTCTGTGAGAGTGTTTTTGGCTGTGATTAAAATTTAAATTGGTGGGCTCAAGTAAAGCAGATTGCTCTCCCTAGTGTGGTGAGCCTTACCCAATAAGTTGAAGGCCTGAACAGAACAAGATTGATTTTCCCCTGGGCAAGAATTCTGTCAGTCGACAGCCTTTGGACTTGAACTGCTCTTCTTGGTTCTCCAGCCTGCTGGCCCACCCTGCAGATTTTGGATTTGCCAGCCTCCATATTGCATGAGCCAATTCCTTAAAAGAAATCTCTTGCTATTGGTTCTGCTTCCCTGGAGAACCCTGACTAATTCTGGCGAGACAATAAGAGTATCAGTGTTCTCTGCTGCTTTGTATCAGCTGAGGGACTTCACTTGACAACCCTGCTCATAGCACTTTTTTCACAAAGATTCTGCATTTTAGAAATACTGTAGTCTTTTTGTCTTGTGCCTGCTTTTCAGTATTTCCTTACTTGGGATAAATTAAAAGCATAAAACAGGGAATAATATGGTCATTATTAGACTGTACTATGTTCAAGGGAATCTTAATTCAAACTAAGACCAAAGACACACACCCACTCCTCTTCTGATGACAAAATAAAAGACAATATAAGCCAGTTTCCATCAACGTAGTTCTATTATAAGGACCTACAAGGCAAGGATCATTTTAATAATTATAATATGATAGTAATAAACAATAGCTGCCACTTAGGAGCCCTTACCAATTATTGGGCATATACAGGACTTTACATATATTATTTCCTTAAACATGATAATAGATTTGGGCAGCCTCCCTAAATGTACCAGGGAATCACTGCAGGCTCCCAAGTTGTAGTGTTTAGTATCTCCCTAGAAATGATACATTTTGAAAGGGCTATCTCCAGATGATTTTCTACCAGATTCTTTCCAGTTTCATTTTATCTATCTTCAACTCTTCATGTGGTAGAGTAAATATGTACAGTGGAGGTTTTGTTTATCTACATCCAATGACAGAAAAGCCAGCATCATCAGGGAATATGTTTATTCTGGGTAATCAAGTATTCTGGTTATATAGATTTCACATAACCATATGCAGCTGAACAGTTGTCAGATAAATTTAATTCAATAAGATATATTTAATGCTCTGCCTCTGGAATGTAATTGCATTTTGATGGGTCATAAACCTCTTTAGGATATCTCACTGCCTTTGGGTCATCTTCACAGTCATCAATTCTCACTGTATTGTACCACTACTTTTTTTTTTTTTTGGCAGGGGTATAAACTTTATTCCTAATATTTTATGTCATAAGCTGGGCAATAGTAACATGGGAGTTTAATATATAATTTACATCCTTCATGTCTAAACTGTTTTCAACAAAAAACAAGAACAAAGATTCATGCAGTCTCTGCTTCCAGAGACACCTGGTTTTGAATCCTGGCTCTGTTACTTACAAGCTGTGTAATGCTGAGTAAATCACTGAACTCCCCTAAATGTTAGTTTGCTTTTCTGTGATTGGGGATGAAAATAGAAGCTACCACATAGGAATGCTATAGAATATTGAAATAACAGGATACATTTAAAGCTCTTAGCATACTGCCCTGTTCTAGAATAAGTGCCAAAGAAGAATAACCTCTGCTTAAGCATGCTTTAAATAGTCTCCTTGATTTTTTTTAGGCTCTTTATTTTTTTTTTGACATCTTTATTGGAGTATAATTGCTTTATAATGTTGTGTTAGTTTCTGCTGTATAACAAAGTGAATCAGCTATACATACACATACATCCCCATATCTC
>NC_041228.1:42002178-42011635 GCF_002837175.3 Physeter macrocephalus
GCCCAGTAGTGGGATTGCTGGGTAATATAGTAGTTCTATTTTTAGTTTTTTAAGGGACCTCCATACTGTTCTCCATAGTGGCTGTATCAATTTACATTCCCACCAACAGTGCAAGAGGGTTCCCTTTTCTCCATACCCTCTCTAGCATTTATTGTTTGTAGATTTTTTGATGATGGCCATTCTGACCGGTGTGAGGTGATACCTCATTGTAGTTTTGATTTGCATTTCTCTAATGTGTATCACTACTTTCTAATCAATAGGATGCTAAATAAATGAGCCTTTATTGCATTACTTGCCACAGGGGAAAAGGGGCTGTGTTTGTCTATAAAAATATCATTTGAGGTCTCTTTAAAAGTGTTATAAGGTAATGGGAAAAAGGAGCTGTGAAATATACTTTCTCCTTACTCACTGCCCACCAGCACCTGTCAGGCTCTCTGGATGTTTTTGTCCTGGATTTGCTGCCCGGATAGGCAACAGAGGCAAACATTGCCTTCTGAACTCACTTAACTTCTGTAACAGGTATTCATCCTTTCCCTGATGGTGCTGTTGCCCTTATTTCAAGGGGTAGGATTTTCACCCAGGAAATTCTCTGTGCATGACACCTGCAGTGACACCAATCACTGGTGTCCACAAAGTGCCGCCCAAGGCCCGCCAAACCCAGACAGTGGAGGAAGGGTTTTGCAGGCAGACTTCCTTAGGTTCGAGGACAAATGAAGTCACTTGCTGGCTGTGTGACCCTGAGAGGATAATTCGACCTCTCTGAACCTCCTTTTTCTTATCTGTAAAATTGGGGTGATAATTCCTGTGCCATGGGGGAGGGGAAGGACTGTGAAGATTCAGTGAGGTAATTAATATAAAATGCTTAGTACGTGGTCTGGAATGATAATTCATGAACGGCAGTGAGTCTAATTGCTTGTAAACCCGCCATCAGCTCAGATTTCCCTGACCATTGGAGACACAGAATCTCAAATCACGCTGTGAAAGGCTAAAGACATCCCCAAGATGTCTGCAAATTCCTGAGGCTTAATCTCAAGTGGGCAGTCTGCCCCTTTCCCCTACACCCCCTTTGCTTCCAGGTCACCAGCTCCTCTGTCTACAAGCATTACTTCTGTTTAGACACTAACAAAGGAGAACAGTTCTTCTGTTTCAATACTAATATTGTAGTACTTTGACCTCCAAATTTACCTTCCAGTTCAGGAAACTTCATTTACTTTTTCTGAAAGGCCAGATTCAGAATGTGAAATTAGAGGAACAGCACATGGGGTTACGGTGGAACCGTCTCTTCTCCGGCAGGTTTCCAATGAGAATGTGCTCATCACTGTCTCTAAAGAAATAAATGTCTTGATTTTATGAACAAAAAAAATCACCGCTCACCCATTATTGACCCAGATCCTTTGCTCAAAACATGATCAAGAAGGTAGGGAAAGTCAGTGTGTGTGTGTGTGTGTGTGTGTGTGTGTGTGTATATGTAACAAATTTTTTCGTTTTAAAGTTTTCTAATAGAACATGTCAAAATAAACAAAAGTGGAGAGAATAATGTAATAAACTCCCATGTACCATCATTGCCCAGTTGCTTTGGCAGTTATCAGCTCACACCTAGTCTTGTTTCATTTCTGCTGCCCTCTACCATACTACCCTCCCCGACAGCCGGAATGGATTCTTTTGAAGCAAGATAGCAAACCACGTCATCCATAACTCTTTTTATGTGTATTGCTAAATGAGAACCTTTTAAGAACTGAAACCACGTAACCATTTTCACACCTAAAAATGGACAACAAAAGAATTTCCCTATGTATATATATATTTTTAAAAAAAGAATTGGTTTGGGGAATTTCCTGGCAGTCCAGTGGTTAGGACTCTGTGCTCTCACTGCCGAGGGCCTGGGTTTGATCTCTGGTTGGTGAACTAAAATCCCACAAGCCTCGGGGTGTGGCCAAAAAAAAAAGAATTGGTTTGTTTCAATCAGGTCCAAATAAGGTCCACACCTTCTCTTAAATTTCTTTTAATCTATAATCTTTTAATCTTTTTTTCCTTTTCAATTTATACATGGAAGAAACAGAGTCATCTGTTCTGTAGTTTCTCACGTTTTGTATTTTGCAGCCCTGAGTGTCATTTCATCTGTAACTTGCTCCTCTGACCAACATTTCCTATAGAGTAATTCTTTGGACCTACAGTTTAGAATGGAAGGTTTGATCTGACTTAAGTATAATTTTCCATCAAGAATTCTTCATAAGTGGTATTGCATACTTCTTTCAGGAGGCAAACTGGGCGACCAGTTGTCTGTTTGTCGTAGTTTATCATCTTTGATTAGATCCGATTTTTCAGTAAGGATTGCAAAACGGTAATATTCTAATTCTATCATTCCTTCATTTATTCACTGGAAGACTTCTAGAAAGAGAAACTTTTCCTTAAAACTATTTGGTTACCCTGAGATACAGTTTGTATGGCAAGGGCAGGTTAAATCCTTGATTCTTACATGTGTTCAGAATAATGAATTTGTTCTCAGGCATCCTCCAAAGGTGATCAATGAGTTTTTGTTGTCAAGTATAATTACAACCTCATGGATTTTAACATACTTGATGTGTTTCAGTTCATTGCAGTCATTATTCTTGTTGGTTTTCAAAAATTTCCATCTTTTGCCTCTGAGAACCTCTTTCTGTTTGCTTCTGAATCCTTTGATACAACCCCAGTATTTTTTGATAACTTCCTTGCTGTCTATTATGACAAATGTTCTAAGTACATTTTGTACATTTCCTGCTCCAGATCTAGAATCAGCAATTTCTCCAAGGAGGCTTAGTTCCTTCTGTGAAAAACAATATTTAAAGATCACAAGCTGGCTTTAGGGCTCCTCACTGCTTATGAGTTGGTCATTGTTTCTAGGCTGTTTCAGTGGACCGAATGATAAAAAATATTTAGGAGAAAATACATCATGATTTCCTGCTAATATTTTGAATTTGAACTTAGTACTGCAGGACTTTAACTTCTTTGATTTTGTATATTTCCACTCTTCTGCCTAAAATCTTGGTTCCAAACAATATTAACATAATTACTTTTGACTTTACTATCTATGTTTCAGAATGATGATATTAATATAATTGCTAGCAGAATGATTTCTGAAAACAGTTCAAGATTTTTAAAGTGATTTTTGTCCTTAGGTTCTAACCCACTAGGGTTCACAGAAATATTACTGTTTGTTTTTTTTTTCCTTTTTAAAAATTTTGTTTTATTTTAATTTATTTTTGGTTGTGTTGGGCTGCGCGCGGGCTTTCTCCAGTTGCAGCAAGCTTGGGCCACTCCTTGCTGTGGTGTGCGGGCTTCTCATTGCGGTGTCCTCTCCTATTGCGGAGCACGGACTCCAGGAGCACGGGCTTCAGTAGTGGTGCCTTGCAGGCTTCAGTAGTTGTGGCACGCGGGCTCAGCAGTTGTGGCTTGCAGGCTCTAGAGCCCAGGTAGTAGTTGTGGCGCATTGGCCTAGCCACTCCACAGCATGGGAGATCCTCCCGGACCGGGGCTTGAACCCATGTCCCCTGCGTTGGTAGGCGGACTCCTAACCACTGTGCCACCAGGAAGCCTGATATTACTGTTTTTAAATTACTTGGATTAGTTCCTCTCAGGTTATGCTTCCGACTCAATACGCAGCGAAGTTCATTTGTTTAATTTGCTTTCTATTTTTAGGAATAGCTTCTCTTCATTTTGATTTAATGTTGTTTTGTAGTTATGTAAAGAATTTACATGGTTCCAATGTCAAATCTATACAGTCAGTTACATTCAGAGAAGTTCTAGCTTCTGTTCTTATTCTCTCCACTTTAATCCCTCGCTTCCCCTAAGGTAACTATTAAACAAATATGGTTTATCCTTCAATTTTCTGAAGTATAAGCAAATGCACACTTACATGTGTTTATATATGTACATAATTTTATATACATACAAATATATAAATTTGTATCTTCCCCTTCTTCATTATTAGATAAATGGTATCATACTATATATACTTTTTTCAATCTTGCTTTTTTCACTTAATAGTTATCCTAGAGATTGCTCCATAATGGTATATAGAAATCATCCTTGTTCCTTTTAACTGCAAATTGAGTGGGTGCACCACATTTTATTCAACCAGAACCTTATTGTGGATATTTTGGTTGCTTCTAGTTTTTTTGGGTTTTGGTAATAACTAGTGCTGAAATAAATAACCTTGTACATACATGTTTGGATAATTTTTCCAGTGTATCTATGGGATATATTCCTAGAAGTGAGATTTCTAAGACAAAGGGTAAATGTAATTTTGCTAATATTGCCAAATTCCCATCCACAGCGTTGTTAATACCATTTCACATCCCTGCTGCTCCCACTAGCAGTGTATGAGAGTAGTTCTTTCTCCATAGCCTCTCCAACAGGACTTGTACTTTAAGTTTTTATTAATCTGATAGTTAAGAAATAGTCTTTAACTTACAATTTTTTTTTTAATTTTTAGTGAGGTATAGTGTTTTTCTCATACATTTTAGGGCTATTCGCATTTCTTTCCTGTAAACTAGTGTTCATATTGCTTGTCCATTTGTCTACTCTTTTGGGTCTTTTTTGTTTCTATTTTTAGAAGCTCGTATACATTAAATATTTCAAGTCTTTCTCTGTTATATGTTGCATGTGTTTTTTTCCTAGTTTTTCATATCTTGATACTTTGTTCTTAGTGTTCATTTCCATGCAAAATTTTAGAAATTAATATTATTAAGTTTATTAGTCTTTTCATTGATGCTTCTGGATTTTGAGTTAGGAAAGTTTTTCCGTTTCCTGATTGTAGAGGAATTCAGCCATGTTTTCTTCTGGTACTTGTATGTTTCCATTAAAAAATTCAATCTGTGGTCTACTTGAAATTTACCCTGATGTGAGCATCCTGGTGTGTGAGCATTCAATCTTTCCCATATTCATTCAGGTTTTGGATCAGAACTGGGTAGCAGCAGCCAGGCAAGACTCAGCTGGTTAGAAGCTGGTTAGAGCCTGGAAGTCAGTTATTCTAAGTTGTTGATTGGAGGCAGCTATAGATCATTTGTTCAACTCATGAACTTCTGTGTTCAAAGTCAGAACTCATGAACTCCTAGTTAAGAGCAGAACTCACCAACTTCTGTGATTAAGAGAGCAAAATTCCTCAAATTGTCTACAACAAATGGGTGACGTTAAGAGTAATTTGCATGGTGCCTCTTCAGACTTGAGTACAAATAGACTTGGAAAAAGCCTCCAAGGACCTAACCAATACAAGAGGAAAAGAGAAGTTACCACCTTCCTCATCCTCAGGAGAGCCTTAGTGAGCCCAGGAGGCTTCTGAAATGGAGAGCATGGCATTTGGACAGGGCGGTCTGGATGAATTCATATAAATATGTCCAGGAGGGACTATAGACGTAGATGAATTAATAGGGCTTGTTTAATATTGCCTACTTGAACATTAGTGAGTTTACCCAAAGCAGCAATTTTAGTTTTGACATAAATTCTCCAGAACTTTTTTTAAGACAATGTAAAACAAAGTTCGTTGTATACTAAGGCGTCTACTGATTGGAGGAGTCACTCAAGGCCAAGTGATGAGAGAAAGAGTGGGGTCACAGTGTCCAGGGTAGAAGCTGTGACTAGGACATCTCTATAAATCAGGGGCAATGTTCACAGTGACAAAGATCTTGAGTCAGTACATCTGAGTTCAAATCCTAGCTCTGTAACCTACCAGCTATGTGTCCCTTAGCAAAGTATTTGACTTCTCTGAACCTCATTTTCCTCAACTGTAAGTGGGGTTGGAGATCGTGACCTAACTTTCAGACTTGTGTCCATTAGAGATAACATAAGCCAAGCACTTTGCCCAGTGCCTGGCACAGAATAGACACTTGCTAAATAGACATCATCAAAGTAACTGTTTAGAAGTAATTCAGAAAGAGAAAGACAAATACCATATGATATCACTTATATGTAGAATCTAAAATATGACACAAATGAACTTATCTATGAAACAGAAACAGGCTCACAGACATAGAGAACAGACTTGTGGTTGCCAAGGGGGATGTGGGGTGGGGGAGGGATGGACTGGGAGTTTGGAGGAAAAAAAGAGAAAGCATAAATAAACAAATAAATGGAAGAAAAACAAAGGAACTGCTTAATGATCAGACTAAACAGTTAAGCAGGAACTGGGGACCATCCCTAAATTCAGTAGATGAACACTTTAAGTGGCAAAACAACTTCTGGAGCAATCAGATGGGCTACATTTGAAAACTGTGCAAGGTTCCTGCTGGGGAGAGTTGCAGGCTCCACAGAATATGAAGATAGGGTTATAAAGAATATGCTGCAGAATATAAAGAATATGCTGCAGGGTTATAAACTCAGGGCAACTCTCTAGTCAGCTACCAATAGAAATCAGAGTTCCCACCGCAATTCCAGAAGTCATTTGGTGAGAAACATGTCCAAATTGTGTTCACTGTGATGTCTAATGACTCATTTCAAGCTTTCTCACTGATGATTGCTGCATTTTAACTTTTTAAATAGAAACTTATATGAGGATTTGAACTTAACTTTCTGTGGCTTCCTTTGTATTTGGCTTGCTATGTTAACAACACCAATTTTAGTTTCTAGCAGGCTCTGTAATACAACAAGAAAGGGTGATCAAGCCTCCTAGGCTTGTGACAGATGAGGCTAATTGCTGTTGGTTTCTGGTCTGGGCTTGGGAGGCAGATGACAAAAACATTCTCAAGGCAGGTGGAGTAGAATTGAAAGGCTGTTTAGAAAAGTAATTAATGAAAGATGCTGGGATTTCCTCTTTCTACCGTCGATATATTCTTAAATATCTTGGTACCATTTCTAGGCAGAGTTCAGAGCTCCCTACAAACACCCCTAATGCATCTTAGTTTTTCACCCCCTTGGGCCACTGCACTTATGAGCACAGACTAGGGGCTGAGGTATGGAGGGTCTAATCTAAGATTTCCAAATCCATGTTGGTGATAAATATAGACGTCAAAGAATAGCATTGGAATTGGGATTCAGATCCTAATTTGCCAGTACCCAAAATCTGTTGTCTTAAACACACTGACTCAAAGAATAGTAGACTTGTTTATTAGGGAGCTAAATAAATAGAGGGAGAAATAAGTTCTCATTGCCTGTGTCCGTCGCATGAAATGTGTCATTGACACTGAGACCCCCTGGGACTGGCTCCCTGGTAAGTTTCCCTTCATTCTTTCCCTCATGATCAACAAAAAAAAAAGGACCAAAGAGTCCTGTATTCTAAAGACAGAAGAAAATTAATTTTCAAAGTCCAAGGTTCCTGTTAAATTCCAGAAGGAAGTTCAGCACGTTGGCATTGCTGCACTGGGAGCCACATGATACCCCAGTAATGGAGAGAATGTTCAGTCACTGAGGGGAGGGTACATGTAGAAAGCTCACTGAGTGAGGGGTAATTGAGTTACTGCTGGGGGCAAGGTGCACCTGGCGTCACGTCTAATTCTTTGAACAATGTTGGCTGCTAGGCCTGGTCTGAGCTGAGCTCCGGTAAAGCTAACCACTTCCTCATTAGCTCTGAGAGAGGGTGACCTTCCTCCAGACCAGCTGAGAGAGAGACTGGATCCAAGTCACCCAGGTGATGCTCTTCCTCCATGACAAGGGAGGTCAGGGGGACATCTAAGAGGATACAGCTGGGGAAGAGATCTGGGTAGAAAGCGCTCTATGGGATAAAGTGGTTGGTGTTATCAGTGAATGGAAATGACACCCGGGCAGGTTTCACAGCCGGGACAGGATTCCCAGTGAAGTAACTCTCAGAAAAGGTGGAGCAGAGGGACAGCTGGTGAGAATGCTGCTAGGGTGGAAGTGTTGATGTTTTGGCTGTGGCTCTGTGAGCTGATGCATCTGCCTAGTGGACTGAGCTGTGCATCTGATAGTCGTGCCTGGTTGGTAAGTAGAGCTGCATAGGAGACGCATTCTACAGGAGCTCAGCCCAGGGCAGCTGTGAAGTCCTTTGATTTTTTATTTTTTTAAATTCACACCTGGAGTCAAGCCTTGGAGAGTCCATTTTTATCTTCTTTGTTCCTCACAGTAAGGTAATAAAAATAATGACCTCAAAGTTTTGTTGTGAGGATTAAATGAGATACTATGCTGAGACCAATTAGGAAAGTGCCCGGCAAAGGCAGGCATTAGATCGGTGGGTCTCAACCTGAGCTGTGCCTTTGGTACCAAGGAGAACCTAGAGATGGTTGCTGTCAGGTCATCAAACACCAATCCTATCAGAACCCCTATGGTTCCATGCAGCCAGGGCTAAGAACCTCAGTCCTGAAAATTTATTATTTGTCTTCAGAAAACTCTTTCAGGGGTTAGAAAAGAGTGGTGGGTTTTGGTTAACTTTTAGTCAAGTCCTGTGCTGTTAACTGTTATTAGTTTTCTTTTGTATTTGTAACTTAGAGACGGTACAGCCACCTCTGTCTTGTAAGTCTGTTTGGATATGGTCCTGGTCCTAGGCAACCCCCTTTGTTTCTCATGTTTAGGGAGCAGATTTCGGAGGATATGGGAGTAAAAATAGTCTCTGGAGCCCTGCCTCTGTGACACACTGGTCAACCTCATCAGGTTTAAATTAGGGGCATGGGGGTGAGTGAGATTCTAGCAGTTTAATTAAAGATGCTCTGCAGGGCCTCCCCCATGCTTTGTGAGGGAGACCTGGAGTTTCCTGAGCGTTCATTGGTGACCCCCGAGAATCTCCCCAGTGGCTCCCCTCCTCCTTCCTCTGCACTGTGAGAAGCTCCTGAGGACTCTGGCAGAGGCAGGCGAACTAAGTGGATCGCAGGTGTGAGATTTCAGTGCCTGGATTTTCTCAGGTAGCAACTGGAAAATTTAAGGCTTAAGATAACAGAAGTTTTCCAGAAATTCTCCTGGGTTGTTACTGACACTAGGCTTAATATTACCCTGAGTGGAAAGACCAAAGGGAGAAAAAAATTTCTCCTTTGTCTTCCGAGTTGCTAGGTGTGGTCATGTAGAAAGAAAATTGTCTTCCCTTTTGGGTGGGCAGTGAGGTTAAAGGGTTTCTCTAGTGTTGAACTGCCTGACCTGAAACACTAGGAGAGAGACCAAAGGGCCTGTGGTCACACTGTCTTCTCTTTCCTTCTTTGCTCAGGGCAAATACAATCTTCAAGTACTGAAATGTTCTTATTCACATTTTTAAAAGTAAAACATAAAAGAGGAGATCAAATAATAAGTAAAATAAGTAAAACAAGTATATTTAAGTGAAAATAAAATGATTGAAAACCCTCAAAACTTCTCTGAGAACACAATGAATTTGTTCTGAAATGCCTGGTCTGAGGTAACTGCAAATGTTTAGCCTGTGTCTCGTATTTCATATCAGGGTGGGTTTGGCTGCAGGACTTACCTCTTCCTTTTTTTTTTTTTTTTTTTTTTTTTTTTTGTGGTACGTGGGCCTCTCACTGTTGTGGCCTCTCCCGTTGCGGGGCACAGG
>NC_041228.1:42011672-42020600 GCF_002837175.3 Physeter macrocephalus
GTGGGCCTCTCACTGTTGTGGCCTCTCCCGTTGCGGAGCACAGGCTCCGGACGCGCAGGCTCAGCGGCCATGGCTCACGGGCCCAGCCGCTCTGCGGCATGTGGGATCTTCCCAGATTGGGGCATGAACCCGTGTCCCCTGCATCGGCAGGCAGATTCTCAACCACTGCGCCACCAGGGAAGCCCCCTCTTCCTTTTTTTGTTAACAGCTTTATTGAGATAAAATTAATGCACATAAAATGCACCCATTTAAAGTATAGAATTCAATAGTTTTTAGTATATTTACAGAATTGTGCAACCATCATCACAATGAATTTTAGAACATTTTCATCAGCACAGAAAGAAACCCCATATCCTTTAACTATAACCCTCCACCCCATCCCCCTACTCCCTGACCTCAGGCAACCATTAATCTACTTTCTAGCTCTATGAACTTGCCTGTTCTGGACATTTCACATGAATAGAATCATACAGTACTTGGCCTTTTTGTGTCTGGCTACTTTTGCTTCATCCATGTTGTAGCATATGCCAGTGTTTCATTCCTTTTTATGGCTGAAAAATATCCTATTATGTGGATATACCACATTTTGTTTATCCATTTGTCAGATGAATGGACATTTGGTTGTTTTTGCTTTTGGTTATTATGAATAATGCTGCCAGGAACATTCATGTACAAGTTTTTGTTTGAACATATGTTTTCATTTTTCTTAGATACATACCTAAGAATGAAATTGCTAAGTCCAATGGTTTAAGTTTTTGAGGAAACTTCCAGATTTTTTTTTCCAAAGTGTCTGTATCATTTTACATTCCCACCAGAAGTGTATGAGGATTCTGATTTCTCTACGTCCTCTCCAATACTTGTTATTATGTGTGTCCTTTTTATTATAGTTATCTTAATGGGTATAAAGTAGTATCTTATTGTGGTTTTGATTTACATTTTGCTTATGCCTAATCATGTTGACCATCTTTTCATATATTTGTTAGCTATTTGTATACCTTCTTTAATAATGTCTATTCTTACCCTTTGTCTATTTTTTATTAGATTTTTATGTATTTATTTTTGAATTGTAAGAGTTTTATTATGTCTTCTAGTTACAATTCCCTTCTCAGATATGTGATTTGCAACATTTTCTCCCATCCTGTGGGTTGTCTTTTCACTTTTTCAATAGTATTCTTTGAAGCACAGATTCTTAATTTTGATGAAGTCCAGTTTGTTTTTTCTATTGTTTGTGCATTTGCTGTTATATCTAAGAAACCATTGCCAAATCCAAGGACATACAGATTTACCATTGTTTTCTTCTAAGGGTTTTACAGAGTTCTTACACTTAAGTCTTTAATCCATTCTGAGTTAATTTTTCTGGATGGTGTGAGGTAGGAGTTTGACTTCATTCCTTTGCATGTGGATATGCAGTTGTTTCAACACCATTTGTTGAAAAGGCTATGTTTTTTCCCAGGAAATACTTCTTAAGAACAACATTTTCAGAGGCAGTCCCAATGTTTTGTTGTCTAGTGAGAGACTCATAAGCAGAGAAGGGAAACCAATGTTTATTGAGCCCCCAATATCCAAGTCACAGAGTCCTCCTAGACAAGGTTGGTGATTTCCAGGCATATCCATTGCCAGTCTCCTATTTGTACCCATGACAGGAATTACTAATCAGTCACAGCACACATGCTACCAGGGCTAGCATGAAACGGTGGTGTCCCAGGAGGATCAGTTTGGGAGGAATTAAAACCGTGCGGTTAATTTTGGATACGTTGAGTTCGTTGTGCGTTTGGGAAGTGTAGATGGTGCTGTGGCAAAAATTGGTTGGACTAAAAAGACTGAAGCCCGGACCAAGAGAGAGATCTGGGCTGGTGAGAGAGACTTGAGACTTTGGTGTACAGATGGGAACAGATCCAACCTCCTAGAATGAGTGATGAGGCCAGATAACTTGGGATTGACCCCAGAAGTCTGATGAGGCTACAAATGGGACTACCAGGGACTGGCTCGAGAGTTAGAAGAAAAACCAGGACCAAGTACTGGCAAACAAACCAAGGGTAAAGGGCAATTCGGGGAGAGCTGTGGATAGTGTCAGATGTTTTAAGAGGTCTGGTGAGGTGCAGCCCGGAGAGCGTCTCTGATTATCATGAGGGGTGTTATCACCTTGGCGAGGGCAGTTTCAATGGGGTACAGGAGGTGGAAACAAGATGCAATGGTCTGGGCAGTGAACTGGATGTGAGGAATGACCCATGCTGGTGAAATCTGAAAAGAGAGACAGAGATAGTCTCAGAAAACCAACAAGATTATTGTAATTTCTTGGAATTAAGAAAAAAACTGGGACTTCCCTGGTGGCGCAGTGGTTGAGAGTCCGCCTGCCGATGCAGGGGACGCTGGTTCGTGCCCTGGTCCAGGAAGATCCCACATGCCGCAGAGAGGCTAGGCCCATGAGCCGTGGCCGCTGAGCCTGCGCGTCCGGAGCCTGTGCTCCGCAACGGGAGAGGCCACCACAGTGAGAGGCCTGCGTACCACAAAAAAAAACAAAAACAAAAACAAAAACAAAAACCTGAGGTCAAATAAAACATTCAGTAGACTGTGAAAAAAAATGTCTGAGGCAAGATGAGCATCTTTGTGTCTGCCAGATTCAGTCTTCACGTACAACATCAAGCCAACTGCAGTGTTGTATGAGACAGATCCTGCAGAAATGTATCCTAAATGATGGCGGGAAATTACTATCAAGCACAGGCCTTGCTAAAGAATATTTACTGGCGGATAAAGCACAGAATCCTTAAGCTGTGTTTCTCAGAGAAGGGTCCATGTGATTACCCACATAAGGAACCCAGAGGACTTTAAAAATGTTGATCCCTGGGATGCACCCCAGACCTACTGAACCAGGATCTCATGCTATAAGGCCCAGTTTTAATAAACTCTCCAGATTTAGAAAGCTCTAGAAGGCATTTGTCCAATGTATGGCTGATGTGGATATTTACCAACCATTCCAGTCATAGGATTCTCTAGCAGTTTCCTGACATGGGTAACTAGCGCCAGATTAAGGACCTCACCTAATTGGCTGGAACAACCATCTATAGATGGATTAAAAATATTCCTGAAATAAACAACTGCAAACCGGATCTACTTCTGTCAAAATAGATAGCAGGGGAAAAAAACCTCTTTATTAGCCTCAAACTGTCTTTTTTGAATATTTTTAGGTTGAACACAGGTGACTCTTAGCTAAGATTTTGCAGCTGCATTATGTATGGTTCGGTGTTTCTTGGCATTAGTGATTTATTTTCTTATCTAAGTCTTAAATCATTTAATAATTCCTTAAAGTGTCCTGGTTTGGAAAATTGCCCAAAACAACAACATCAAAAGAATCCCAAACTCAAACAAACCCACAGACAAGTATAAGAGCTGTAAAAGTAGGGGGTGTATTGCTTATATTTAAACGGACAATGTCCTGGCCAGTGAAAGGAATTAGGGAAAATTCTGCTTCAGCCTCAAACATTCACTAGCAGAAAATTAGTTTCACCTCATCCCACTAAATAAATATGGAACAAAAGATGTAAAATATTGGTTTGAGGGGGTACAAAATCATTCACTTGTCTGGGTTCCCATCAGCCTTGGTTGAACCTGCCTGCAGTCTTATTTGGAATTATGGAATTAAACAACTGAAAGGAGTTCAATTCTTAAAAGTATTTACTGAGGGTTAATGGAAGACAAAGTTTCTGCCATCCTTAATTAACCTTAAGAGACAGATATCGAGTAATTTAAAAATATTATTGTTATGTATGTATGTATTATACAACTTCTGTCAGGTGAGGCTGTATGTTGATAGGCCCATGATAAAATGTTCTCAAGACACACGATATGTAATGCAAATAAAGTCCATGTTAAAGTGCAAGTGCATGAAAAATGGAAAAATTTAGCATTTGTAGACTTCGTTTACCATGAGTTTTAAATAATAGGAATATTAAAAATGTAACATACTTTGAATTTTAAGAATCATTCCAAATTTCATAAAGTTTTTATCTGGGAGGCTATCCAAACTTTATTCATTGCTGACTAGCACTGTCCATAAATTAAATATTACTTACATTTTTTTTTTTTTGTGGTATGCGGGCCTGCGTCTGCCGTGGCCTCTCCCGTTGCGGAGCACAGGCTCCGGACGCGCAGGCCCGGCGGCCATGGCTCACGGGCCCACCCGCTCCGCGGGACGTGGAATCCTCCCAGACCGGGGCGCGAACCCCGTTCCCCTGCATCGGCAGGCGGACGCGCAACCACTGCGCCACCAGGGAAGCCCTACTTACATATTTTCTAGGGCTAATGTTTGAGGAATGTTTAAAACATTATTATAGACAGAAGAGCTAATATGTTTTAATACCATGAAGCTGTTAGTATTTGCCCAAATCTTTCCAATTGTTCACTTGTTTCCATCATATACATAATTTATGTCTACTTCGCTCTGATACAGGGAATTAGTAATCTTCATCAATTAGATTTTCCTTATTATTCCTATTATTACTGAGTCAGTATTAAACTACTGAACTAGAAATGCCTCATTTTTGTGTGAAAATGGGTTCCTAAAATGCAATGCTGTTCACTCTGAAACACAGGGCAAAACATGCATGCTCTTAATCTTTGGATTTAATCTAGAATGATAAAATCCAGATAATTTTATAAATTATAAATGTATAATTTAATACATAAACGATGAAACACACAGCTCTGAGAGCCATGCTAACCTGTTATCATGGAGAGCACAGGAAAAGCCTTTATAATTCAGAGATGCGATCACCTGTTTATTTCTCTGATGGCTTTTTTAGAGTTTAATCAGTCTGATTCTCTGACTCGGAAGCTACGGCCTAGAGGTAGCATAAAATATATAGGAAAGCCCAGTTCAGGAACTTGGCCATCTGTCTTCAGTAACGGCCTCACACAGAGGGATTTCTTCCTGTAGATTTTTTATTACTTGGAGCCAGAAGGAAAATAATATGGCAAATTCAACACTTCTGGTGAATAGGTTGGGCTTTGACTCAGACAGACGAGGGCTGGAGTCCTGATTCTGTAATCACAGGCTGTGTGACTTGGGCAAGAGGTAAAACCCCTCTGTGCCTTTGTTTTCTGTTTATAAGATGGAATCCACTTCAGGCCATGTTGTAAAGACTAAACAAGAAAACATCTTTTTTAACATATGCTGTGAACATAGCTGTATAATATTGCTAAGAAACAAGGATTAAAAGTGATACATATATATACATTCTTTTACAGAAAACTTTATAGATTTAAACGTACTTTTTGCATACCTTATTAAAAAGTACCAAAAATTTCCAAAGAAGAAGCAAACTCCTTTCAGAGCAATGCCATGAGATTCTTGTCATTGATTTGGGAGGTGAAACATACAAGAGGATGCTATTTGATTTTGTGGAACAAGGTCATTTCATTCAGCTCAGGGGAAGGCACAGGTGTTAAGAATGTGAGAGCTGCTTAGCCTCACTGACCTCATTTCCCTAAATGTAGTTATCTTGGCTGTGAGACAGAGGAAGAAGGATCTTTCCTGGGCCTGCTGGTCCACTGAGTATTCTAACCACTGGCACGCAACTAGGTGGTTTCACTTCACGGTCCCCAAGGTAAACGAGGCTTAGAGCAATCACTAAGTCTTCTCAAGGGGATCTGGGAAGCAAGAAACCCATCTAGACAGTGGGCTGTGCTCTTGTACTTTCATTGTGCTAGATGCACACCTAGAGGCAGATGGAAAACACAACACAGCTCAGGAGATGCCCAGAAATGAATATCAGAATGGATATCAAATTTGACACAAAGGTGACCTTGATTCTCATCTTTAGTGTAGATTCCAAGAGTGACTGAGGGGTGGGAATCAGGAATCTGTCTAAAAGAGCCCTTGACTTAAGAAATCTGGGGCCATGTTGTTTAATCGGAAACCTCATTCTGAGTGAAAAAAGTAGTAAATTGCTCTCAGGCAAATCCATTCTCAGAGTGGTGAGAAAAAGGACTTGGTTTGTGTTTTGGGGGAAGGCCACTGCTGGTTGTTTCATGCAGACTTTGAAGAGGACCCTTGGGTTTCAGAAGCAGGTGCAGCCCGTTTACATCATTGGCTGTACCTTCTGAGTCATTTCCCATGTCTGTCGTGGCTGGTTATCAATGAACTGAGTCACTGCTCAGACATGGCACCCTGTGCTTGTCTGTGTTTAAGACAGAATCTACACAAATATATGTCAGCTGAGTCTTCTGTGCTAAGTTGGGGGGGGGAGCAAAATATGGATGAAACTCTTGGATGTCATGGACCTCACACTCTACAGACAGTTGAATGCACAGAGAGTTTTTCCACTTTAACTTCTTGTCTTCTAATTTATTAAACCTACATTCCAAAATTCAGAAACCTGTTTTGAGATGTATTAGATGTGAATTAACTTCTTTTGGTACAAACGCATTTCTTTCCTGGAGTACAATACTTTTTATGACGTCTGATGGTTCCTGAAAATCAATAAAGCCAGTCGATGGTTAATGTTTGACTGAGGTGAAGGGAGAGGCTGGGGAAGCAGAGCAGAGCAGAGGAAGTGTCCTCTGGGGAAGATACTCAAGTCCCAGCAAGAGTCTCAACAGCTGAATGGAAGAAAATAACTTTTAACAACCATTTTGTTACTTACAGAAAGGTAAGCGTTGACATGTCTTAACTATGTCGATAGCGTATTTCTTTAAGAATGACAGAATACATGGTGGAGGGATTACTTAAGTTGCTGGACAAATTTATTCCTTGAGGGGTGCTATGTATCATTTGTTGGGAAGGAAAGTTTATTCCTAGTGTGGTAATTGCTTACGGAGCATAATTCTTTCGCGGTTTCTTTTTATTAGTCTATATCTTTTATAAATTCATTTGATGAAGCGGTTTGGCTTGAATCTAGCTTTGTAGTGGCATTAAAGAAAAGAATAAACTTTTGGATGTTTAAATGTGGATTACACCCATTCTTTGTAATTAAAATAGAAAAAAATTTCCTAGCCCTGAGATGCCCTGGGGCTCTTATACTCTACAAATCAGGGCTGGAATCTCATTTTCACAAAGTGTCATCTCTCAGATGTGGTCTTCAAAAACTGAGCATTCTCTTTACTTCTCAGAGAGTGAGATTCAACTTAGGATTCTTAGGACTGACTGCCCAGGACACAGCAGGGAAGGGGAAAGTCATAGGAGGAAAAAAGCCCTTTCTTAAAAGAAGTGGAATAAGATTTGAAAACAGACAGATCTGCCTTCCCAATTGGGAAAGCAAGGCTGGTGTGTATGTTGGTCAGATTCTGGTCATTCTTTCGGCCCCATTGGCAGACGTAACATCAACTAACGTGTGATTATTTTGAGATGTCAAAACATGTACAGCTTATTGGTGTCTTCAAAGGTCCAGCCCCTGCCTCTGTCTCAGTTTTTTCTTCATTGTGAGTGACTTTCTGGGAACAGATGCCCTCTGTGATGGGGGATACCAAACAGGAGATTGGAAGAGCAATGTATTCTCTAATATTTTCTTGTCTTTATTTTTCTTCAAAAACTTAGATAGCAAGAGAGGAATAACTTGAAAGAAGAAGAGAGCATATGTTTAGGAGTAAAAGGTCATTTTAACAACAAAGTTAAAGACAATCTGAGAAAAAAGTGCACAGAACACACTCATTAAATAAGTATGTGATTAAATCAATAAGGGAGATATGTCTTCTTCTGCAACTCCACAATAAGTTCTGCTGTCCTGATGATTCTTATACTTCCAAAATGGGGCGGGGGGGAAATCATGGCAATTAAAGTTGCCTCTTAATCATGTAAATCTACAGTGGAAACCAAATTTTTCTGTTCTTCCCAATAAGTCAGTTTCGATCTTCAAACTGTGCCTTGTTTTTTAAAAGATAGGATGCTAGAAATTCAATGGGATTTGGTGGTCTTTCCTTTGCAAGCACAGCAAGTCCTTGTAATCAGATAGACACAACTGTCTCATCCAGATAGGCACGAGTTGGCAAAGACTGGAGATCCACTTTCTGTTTTGATGACTTTTCTGCATTAATTTTCTCATTTTCTACTATCCTAGTTGGCCCTTTATATAGGCTGTTCCTCCATATCTGTGGTTCTGTATCTACAGTTCCATATCCGTGGATTCAAGCAACAGGAAATCGTGTAGTACTACAGTATTTACTACTTTTCAGACATTCAGAACCTTAAAAAATTCCTTCCCAGCCGACCTCCACTACAAGAAATGTTAAAGAAAGCCCTTCAGGAGGATGGGAAATGAGAGCATTCAGCTCTCACCAGGAAACAAATGAGTCTTACTGAGTGAGGGTTGATCGTGGACTATAGGGTGAATGAAGGTTTATCATGGACTGTTGGGTATATAGTTTATGAGTCTTCAGGGTTGGGCAGATGGGTTAGGCCAGTTTCATCATTTACCAGCCAGCAAGCACTGAACAGATTGCTTAAGCTCACTGTACCTTAATTTTCTCATCTACAAAATGGAGATATTTGCCTAACCAAGTGATTGTGACAGTAAATTAGATCAGTGCGTAAAGAACTCAGTACCTTGTCTGACACCCAACAGACGTTCAATGAATATTAACTCTTCTTTCCATGAGAAAGTTCAAGCAGGTGATGCAGGTCAAACTGAGAAGTTGCTGTTTCATTCTCTAGGGGAAAAACCGAGTAATGCTGCAATAACTACATCGTCCATTGTGCAAGGGAGAAACCAATTCTATGCCAAAGAAGTGGGGTCCAATAATATGAGAGGATGAGAAAACACTTGAGTTTTGCTTTTTTTTTTTTAAAATGAGACACTTTATTTAATTTATTTATTTTTGAGGTTTTTTTGTTTTTTTTTAGCATCTTTATTGGAGTATAATTGCTTTATAATGGTGTGTTAGTTTCTGCTTTATAACAAAGTGAATCAGTTATACATATACATATATCCCCATATC
>NC_041228.1:42021283-42024949 GCF_002837175.3 Physeter macrocephalus
GGTAAAAACCCACCACACCAAACAAATGAAGAGGAAATAGGCAGTCTACCTGAAAAAGAATTTAGAATAATGATAGTAAAGATGATCCAAAATCTTGGAAATAGAATGGAGAAAATACAAGAAACGTTTAAGAAGGACCTAGAAGAACTAAAGAGCAAACAAACAATGATGAACAACACAATAAATGAAATTAAAAATTCTCCAGAAGGGATCAATAGCAGAATAACTGAGGCTGAAGAACGGATAAGTGATGTGGAAGATAAAATAGTGGAAATAACTACTGCACAGCAGAATAAAGAAAAAAGAATGAAAAAAATTGAGGACAGTCTCAGAGACCTCTGGGACAACATTAATGAGGCTTTTTAAAGCCCCTCTGATGTTTCACTATAAGCCTTCTGTTGAGGTGTGGGCGTGGCATCCTTTGAAACGTGCTAAGATGTCCCCTGGGAAAAGTCATTGTCATTCAAGGTGAAGATTGCATTTCTGGTACCTCCTCCATTCTTTTGTGAAAGGCAAATATATCCTGGCAGCAACTCGACTTCCTATTCCTTTGTCAAAGGAACTCTCTGGAGAGTGTGCTCTCGCTTTTCTTCCAGGTCAAGAGAGATGACTCTGAGAAGGAAAGCTGAGCACCACTGTGTCCCTTTCTCCAAAGGCTGACAAATAAGTGCTTTTATGGCTGTTAGTTTACACAGATAGAAATATACATATTTATTTGTTGGCATCAAATTGTATTCCTTCAGAAACCTCTGGTGTTGAATTTAGAAGGGGCTAGTTGTTCTGTGGTCTCCCCAATGATTAAACAAGGAAAGAGTACTGAATTTTGTTAGGGGAATATCTATCGATCTATTTGTTACTTGTGAGAACAAACATGAATGTTTATTTGGGTATAAGAAATATTAACTTAATAAAAGCAGACATTCACCTAGTGGTTGAGGTTTTAACCATACTCAAGATGATTTTTTCACTTATACATATATAACAGATGAAGCTATCCTTGGTTATTGTGTATGTGACACAAAGAAAACCTAATTTCTCTTAAAATATTCTGTAAGACTGACACTGAGTTCTCTCATCCATGATATTCTGAATCAATGATTTCTTACCGTATGTTAATTATTTTAAAACATTAGACTTGTGTTTCTGAGTAAGAGATAAAGAGAAATCAGAGAGGTAGATTTATGCCCTTAAAGAATATTTAAACTAAGGATGAGCACATCTTCCTCACACAGAGGGTCTGTGCTTGGTCTCTGCAGTCAGACTGACACCCTTTCCTCAATCCCGCTGAGCTGTTTCCTGCCCTGTGGGATGACAACAGGACCTGCCTATAGGACTGTTGTGAAACTTAAATGAAATAAGTCTTCCAAAGTACTTAGCTTAGTAAATGTTCATTAAATGCTAGTTTTTTAAACTTTCAGTTGTTAAAAAAAACTAGCTAATGAGTGAGATTTCATAGTGGTATGACATCCTTCATGAAGACAGAACTAAATTTATTTCTGCATTACTCTCTTGACCATCTCAGTTGTCAATTATGGTTTAATTACAGAAATCAGGAAGTTAGCCTACTACACTCGAGCATGACTGTGCATTTTTGTCATTAGAGTCCTTTGCCTCAAGGTCACCTCATAAATGAGCTAGTATTATAGCAAGTCTTTTGTTTTGTTTTAAATCTCAGTGTTTAAACCATATGGGATGGGATCTAGTTGAGATTGACCTCGTACTGAATTTCTAAGGCCAGAATGTGTAGTATTATTATCTTGACAAAATACTCATCTGTGCACTTTATAATACACAAAGAAATGTTGTATAATGCATGAAGCAACACTTTGTCAAAAATAATTAAGCCACTTTTTTGAGAAATAGTGAGGTCTACCCTCCTTTTTAGGCCAGAAAAGACCCTTGTGATGTTGTTCTGCTAGATATGGAAGAAAGAAAGTCCTTCCTCTGTCTCCCTTGTAGAGTTTCTGGGGTGGAAACCTGTGCACCTCAGAGAACTCGACACTGACATCCTCACTGCCAACCTGCTTCAGACGTCAGAGAAGCACCACGGGGTGGGGGGGTCGCCATCTGTGTCCCCGTGTGGGTGGCCTCCCTTCCCTCTCTGACCTCCTCACCCATCCTGCCCCTCCCCTTACTCATGCTGGGGGAGTGCCGGCTGGGAGTAAGAGTGAGCACACTTCCTAAAATATTCCTTAGAACTCATTATTATTTTCTTTAATAATTATGCTTGTAATTTGTATGTAAGTCAATCATAGAAATTTAAAATATTTTAAGAGGAGCCATCTATCCTCTCATAAGACTATTTACCTGATCATGAACCTATTGATTAAGTAAGAAAGCACCCTCAATTTTGCATATGTGTAAATCCAGATTTTCATATGCTGAAAGATCGGCATACTTATTGCAAAGTTTAGCGAGAGAACAAAGTGCTTACATTTCTGTGTATGTTGGGTGGGGAGGGGGCAATCCACCCTTCCTTTTCCTGCCTTGGTCCTTCCTTCCTCCCTCCTAATCAGTCTGAAGTGCAGGCAGCAGCCCAGATTTTATGCCTGCCTGTGTGTTTCTAGCTTATTAATGGTCAGTTTCATTGGGTCCTTAATTTGCCAAGGGTGCAAATTGGTCTGATCCTCCTGTGATTTTCTCTAAACCTTAAGTGATGTAATTGGTGCCAGAGATTTGTGAGTGAGAACACAAAGATGGGCATGATTGATCTGAACATTACTTGATGAACAATGGTGTGAGCAAGCTTTTTATCTGATCTTTATTCATATCTCGCCTTGCTGTATAATTTATGCTGCTCTTAGCACTATGCAATGCAGAGGTAAACTAAATGGCACACAGGATATTTGCTGCTGTTTGGTTCTGGTGATGTTATGAATTCTAGTCACATTCTTTCCTGTCCACATCACCTATGATATTTGAAAACAAATTTTGCAGTCCTCTCCTCTGTACCTTCTTTGTTCTTTAGAAATGTGTGGTTTAGCCTTAGAGCATGGTGAAGTGTTTTAATTCAAAACCCTTAACTCTTTTTTTTTAACAAAAAAGATAAGCCATGACTGACTCGATTTAAGGTTTGCCTATCACTTAGCTTTTGTAAGAGGGGGAAAAAAAAAATCAATGCTTATGTATTGATTTACTTGCAGATTTTGAGGACTGGGACCTAGAAATTTCCTGTCCTTACTCAGATAAATAGGGAAATGACAGGAGTGTCTAAAAATGCCTCTTGGAGTCTCTGGAGCCCAGCAGGAGATTCAATCAAGCTTGGAGTAGACCCCCTGGGATGCCGTGGGCACTGCATGTATAATAACTGGATAAAGCCCCATCTGAGGCCACCCTATCCTGGGACGGCAGTGCCTTTATCAGTCAAAACTAGAGTTCCTTGATATATTAGTTTGCTAGGGCTGCTGTAACAAAGTACCACAGACAGAGTGGCTTAAGCAATAGAAATTTACTGTGTCACAGTTCTGGAGGTTCGAAGTCCAAAATGAAGGTGTCTGCAGGGCTGGTTCCTTCTGAGGGCCATAAGAATTGGTTTGAGGCCTTTCTCCTTGGCTCTCAGACGGCTGTCTTCCCCATGTGTCTTCATGTTGTCTTTCCTCTATGTGAGTCTCCACATCCAAGTTTTCCCTTTTTTTTTTTTTTTTTTTTTTTTGGGGTATGCGGGCC
>NC_041228.1:42025769-42048541 GCF_002837175.3 Physeter macrocephalus
CGGACGCGCAGGCTCAGCGGCCATGGCTCACGGGCCCAGCCGCTCCGCGGCACGTGGGATCCTCCCAGACCGGGGCGCGAACCCGGTTCCCCTGCATCGGCAGGCGGACGCGCAACCACTGCGCCACCAGGGAAGCCCCAAGTTTTCCCTTATGATGAGGACACCAGTCATATTGGATTAGGGCCTACCCTAATGACTTAGTTCTAACTTCATTACCTCTGTAAAGACCCTGTCTCCAAATAAGCTCACGTTCTGAGGTACTTGGGGGTTAGGCTCCAACATGAATTTTGAGGCAGGGGACACCATTCAACCCATAACACTTGGCTTGGTTAAAAAATAAGAGACTGCTGAGGTGAAGGTCAGAAGGAAATGAGAAGGAGAGAGGGTACAAATCAGAAAGAGATGTGCTGTAGGAGCCAGATCTCCTAGACTGACGGCCCTCTGAGAAGGCAGACTCATGTCAGCATCTGAAGAAGAAGAGCAGCTATGGAGTGAAAAAAAACCTTTTTGAATTTTTGGAAAGACGTGTAATAGATTCAGTGCTGCTAGATGTCTTCTTTGTCAGGATGCTTGTGCTTTCATAGAGAGAATAATATGTGAATAAGAGTATAGGTGTGAAATTAGCCAGGCAGTGTGATCTTGGACAAGTCTGGTAACTGTTTTGACCCTCACCTCTTGATTTTTGATCTTTGAGAGAGAAATTTTAACAGTACCTGCTTCATAGGGTTCTTATGAAAAATCAATAAGATAACTCATATAAATGTCTCAGCATGTGCTGAGACAAAGGGCTTCTAGTAGATGTTAGCTGCCTTTGTGTTGTTATCCTGGCTGGACACAGATTCAGGATATGGAGGGTTTCAGTGTTTTCTAGGCTATGGTGAATTAAACGAAGCCTTCAGCCCTAATCTGCAAGGCCAGCAGCCCTGATTCTGCATTTGTAAATGGTCCAAGATTAAAGCAAGTGGTGGTGGCTTTTCAAAACTCCCCCTAAACCTTTGACCTCTGTTGCTAAGGATGTACTTGCAGGCTCAGATAGTTGCCATAGAAACTGTCTGAATTTAGTCTTTGTACCTGAGGAAACCCTGACAAATAGCAAAACTTCCCAGCAGATGGGTGGATCAAATATTTCAGGTAGTTCAGACGAAATGTCACTGAATTATCTGGAAATCTACTCCAATCCTTTGCCAGGTAGGGTTTGTGAAATAATCTATCAAGTGTGTATGGCTTGGTGATTTTAGGCAATTTCAGTTATAAACCATGGTTTCCCTCCAGCATCATTATGATCCAGGATGTGGTATTCATTAGTGAAATTACGTCTATAAAAAGAGGAAATATAGGCAAGACTTGTTTGAGAGGCTGAAGTCCTCTTCTGGAATAATCCTAGCAGTGGTGTAGTTTGCCTTGGATCATTCAGACGAAGGCTTTGCCTGGCCACTTCATTTGGCTGTGAGGGTGTTGCTGTGAAGGGTGCTTCTTGAGTATCCTTATGGTCAGGGCCATTGAAAGCTGGGAACTGTGATAGGAGCTGTCCTGTGGGAAAATATTTAATTTCTGACTAAGCAAACTTGGGAGGCAGAAGGAATTTTTATTTGCCAAACACTGTTCAAAATATTAACTTGTTGAGTCCCATAACTCTCAAAAGTAGATACTATTATTATCTTGCTTTACAGATGAGTAGACATGAATCAGTGAAGGAGCCAGGATCCAAACCAGACAATCTAACAACCACACGGTATGATAGATTTGTCCACAAAGAAATCACGAGACCCTAGGCATGGGGGCAGAAAGCAATTACCTCTGTTTCCCACCAGAAACCCCTCCGTGAAGGATGAAACTAAATGTAAATGACAAAAGAAAGGATGAGTGTAATGCTACCTTTACTTTTTAGGTTGCATTAAAACACCCCGGACGGTGGCCTGTTTGAGCATCTGACTAAAATAAGGCATTTATTTTTATTTTTATGTGCTTTTTATCATTCAACTTACATGTCTTTGGAAGACTGAAAGTGCTAAAAAAATCATTTCAAGTGGAGATGGTATATATATCAACCAGTTCTTAACCTATTTACTGAACAGAAATCTGTTCATGTATTTAAAAGAGAAATAATCCTCTTCGTCAGCAATAAAAATTTATTACTTTGCATCAAAATAAATCTTTAGATCTCAAATTAGTTTCCTTTAACATTTTCTGTTTATTCTGAAAGCTCTTATAGATTGGACAAATTCATAGAATACCAATGTTAGACCGTCACAAGTGTTTTAGAATTTAACAAACATCTGTTGAGAGCTTAGTATGTGCAAGCCATACTATGAAGAGCCATGAGAGGTTAAAAAAATATAATTTTAAAATGAGGCCTCTGTCTTGAAGGATTTTGTATTCTAGTAGAGGCAGCAACACAGACATGTAAATACGTGATAGAAAATAAAAAGCAGGCAGGAGGGGCCTTGAGAGGAAGATGCTTCTGGCTGGAAATCAGGGAGATTTCATGAAGGATGTAGGTTCTAGCTCCATGAAGCAGACCCTGTACCCCTTATTTTGTCATCCGCATTCTTAGCACAGTATCTGGCACATAATAGAATTATTAAATTCAGTGATTTTAAAATAAATGAATAAGTTGGTCTTAGATGGTAGGGTATGAGAAGTAAAAGTAGAAGTGAGAAAGGATCATCTCAATCCAGCTTGATTCAGAAAGTATCAGTTGTCATTTACTCCGGGTGGGGCCCTGTGCCGGGTGGGGAGAACAGCCAGTGACAAAGCGTGGAGACAGGGAAGCTCGGTGCAAAGTCCATGGGGTGCTCAGCATTACTGGGTGTGGTGGGTGTGGGAGATAAGGCCAGAAGAGTAAAGTGGGAGCAGCATTTAAAGGATCTTGAGGGACTTCCCTGGTGCCGCAGTGGTTGGGAACCTGCCTGCCAGTGTAGGGGACACGGGTTCGAGCCCTGGTCCGGGAGGATCCCACGTGCCGCGGAGCAACTAAGCCTGTGCGCCACCACTACTGAGCCTGCGCTCTAGAGCCCGCGAGCCACAACTGCTGAGGCCTGTGCGCCCGCAGCCCGTGCTCCGCAACGGGGCTGGGGGGCCACAGCAGTGAGAAGCCCGCGCGCTGCAATGAAGAGTAGCTCCGGCTCACCGCAACTAGAGAAGACCCACGTGCAGCAGCGAAGACCCAACGCAGCCAAAAAAAAAAATAAATAAATAAAAGTTCTTGAACGCTGAGGGGTTTGAGGAGAAAGATCCTCCAATGTGTCATTATTGTCTGTATTTTTACTTCTCTTAAGCAAATATTGGTTGATAACTGATCATGTTTATTTGGCTAATATTAAAAAAGACTAGTTAGACTTAAGAATACCAATTTATTCATTTAGATACATTTCATATTGCAATATGCTAGAACCTGCGATTGTTATTTGTTTCTGTGTGTTTCCAAACCCTGTGAGCAGTCTAAAGCAGCAGAAAAATGTCTTGCTTGTGTTTGAGAAGGAGCCAATTCTAAAATGATGTTTGGACACATAGACCAGATTAATTCTGTTGCAAAAGCTCATTTCTAAACATTCACAAAATTTACAGATCTAATTGCATTGAAGGGTTGTAGTCCTAGCTCTTCCTTAAAATAACTGTAGATTCTTGGGACAAGTTGCTTCATTTATATAGCATGTACAAGCAATATGTACATTTTATATGTCTCTACATCTCTACACCTATAGCTACGTCTCTTCAGCTATCACACTGTGTAGGGTGTAGCAGAAAGACTCGAAAGACTCTTTGGACTTTGGCATCTGACAGATCTGGTTGGAAACACGGCAATATCACTTCCTAGCTATGTGTCTTTAGGTGAATGGCTTAACTCTGAACCTCAAGTTCCTCATGTACAAAATAAGAGTAACATTTCCTAACTCATTATGTCTGTGAGAAACTCATAAGAACACTCATTTATTACTGAGCAATTGCTATGTATTTTCCATTTGAGGAAACTGAGGCGCAGAGAGATTAAGTAGTACACCCACGGCCACACAGCTAATGAAAGGCCAAGCTGGGTTTCCGGTCCAGGCTGACTCAGAGTTTACCTTCGGCACCTCTGTCATTCTGTTTGTAAAGGTCCCTCCACTAATCTACCCTATAGAATGATGCTTAATAAATGCTCATTTCTATCTTTATCTCCCAGGGCATTTGTGAAGCTAAAATGGGATAGTACTTTGACCTTTTTAAAGTTCAAATATAAGGTATCCAAAAGTAAGGAATTAAACAATTTCAGAGTCTAAATTTTTAGAGTAGTTAGAATTTTATAACCATTTTCCCATGCTGATTATATTGATATAAGTTCAATGCAGAAAACTTTAAAAAATAAAGAAAAAGATAAAGAAATAAACCAAGATCATCCACAATCCCTAGAGGCAATAAAATAATTGGAATTTTAGTGAAGTGAATGCATTCTTCATTTCCCTGGTTTTTTGTTTTGTTTTGTTTTAGCAGTCCAATATTATGATAGGCAACAGCCCTGCTTTACAGGCCATGTGGAAAATTTATTTCAGATCTTAAAATCAGTTAGTCATGATGTGTCTTAGGGTGAAAGTTATAATTTCTGTGAAATGCAAAGGCACAAGGAAAAAGGAAAAATAACACTGAACAGAATAGAAGAGGGGCAGAGTTTGGATTTTTATTGGGTTGCTTTTGAAGTAATAAGAAGTACATTTTTTCCTTAGATGTATTGCATAGTTAACAGCAAGGTTTAGAAGAGCAAAGAGGCAGCTGGTGAGGTCTTTGAATGAAGGGTTGTGAACATTCTTGGGTTCTTCCTGCTTGAAGAAGCTCATCTATTTGCAGCTTTGAATCAGCACCACTAAAATTTTAGTATCTAGTTATTGTGGCATTTGCCAAAACATATATCCCCCACACATATAATGAGTGAAAATTATACTTATTGCCTATCATTTAAGACTCTTAAATGAAGAAGACTAATAAAGTGAAGCGGTTAGTAAAGATGGAATTAGCACACGCTTGTTTCCGGATGTTGACTTGTGGTTGCTGTGGACAAGGTATCAGGAAGCTTCTGGAAGGCCAGGCTGTTCCACAGAGGAGAGGCTGAACTTCAGGGATGCATTCTACTAGGTTTATAAATGAATATCATCCAATGGTCCTTTATGCTTGGAGGAACATGGTTTTAACAGGATGGCAACTAATCAACTTATCTCCGGTTTATTCACAGGACTTTGAATAAAGAAAACCATGATGATGCAAGCCCAACTGCACTGCTTGTGTCTCTTTACACTTTACTTGGTAAGAGAAGAGAATGTTCTTTATTTATTTAGTAGAATATTTCCAGTCATCCTTCTACCCCATACCAGGGAAGCAGCGGCTATCATCATTTAAAAAATAGTCTAGGGGCTTCCCTGGTGGCGCAGTGGTTGAGAGTCCGCCTGCCGATGCAGGGGACACGGGTTCGTGTCCCGATCCGGGAAGATCCGGGAAGATCCCACATGCCGCGGAGCGGCTGGGCCCGTGAGCCATGGCCGCTGAGCCTGCGCGTCCGGAGCCTGGGCTCCGCAACGGGAGAGACCACAGCAGTGAGAGGCCCGCGTACCTAAAAAAAAAAAAAAAAAAAAAAAAAAAAAGTCTATCAAAATTAACTCATTGTGAGCAAAGGACACTTTGCCCCGATGGACTATTTTTGTTGAAATCGCTACAAGTCATATGTCCAACCTTTAACCAGAGATGTGCTTTCTCCTCAGCTCTTAAAAGCCAATGCCACTGCACAGGCAAGGTTTAAACGAATCCATCTACTTAGCTTTAGACTATTGCATACAGCTCAGGGAATCTGGAAAGAAAAGTATACTGATACATGTGTTAGTCTATGTCCCTTAATCTTGACTTTTTTTTTTTTTTTAACTTTGACCATGAGAAATTACCACCGAAATTAAGAAAAGCATTTTCTCCATTTTTGACCCTGCTCTGCTCTGTACTTTTCTTCCCGTATATGGCTTGGAGTTTTCTGACCAAATTTGTGCTTAGTCACTTGTTGAGCTAACCCTATCGACTCGGGCTTCTAGAAGATGGAGCTGGATGGAAGCTGAGGAGACCAGACCTTAACCTCGGGTAGAGACAAGGATGCCTTCTTCACTTTCCTTATGAAGCTCATAAAGGTTATACATTTGCCAAATCTGTTGTATTATGAAGCAAGATTATGGGGAAGCATTTGCTTTCTCCTTAGAAGGAAGCTACTAAATCATCATACCTCTAATCTTGGTTCCTTTCTTCTAAAACCCAAATATAACATATTGAATTTCAAGTTCCAGAGAGCCCCTGAGAGCCCACACAGTTCAAAATATTTAGAGTGAAATACAGACAAACTTGTAAACCTACCAGAGCTTTCCCCTTGGGGGGAAAATCTGCAGTTCAAACTTTCTGAGCAAGATGCATCCTCACAGACCTGGGCTTGAATCTTGTAGATAAGACTGCCTAAGGACTGGGTCTAACATCCCCACTTGACTTCTCTCCTCTTCCTACCCTCTCAGATGTCCTTTGCTAACTATATTATCTCAGAATGGTGGTGAAGTCAGTGCCTAGTGCAAACTTGGCACTGCTATTGATCGGTGACAAGAACTTGGGTGAGTTACTAAGCTCTGAACCTCAGTTTTCTGCCCTGTGAAATGGGTCTAATAATAGTACTTGCCTTATGTGGCAATTAAATGAGATAATGCATTTATAAAGCCCTTGGATCAATGACTGGCACAGTCTAAGGACTTGAGAAATATTAGCAATTATTATTACTACCATATTTTAAATATTCAGCGTCTACACTTAAATGGACTCTGACCTCCATGAGGAGGACTGTGTTTTAGCCGTCTTTGCAGCCTCAGCACATAGCACAGTGCCCGGAACATGTTAGAAATTAAATACATAATTACGGATTTATATTTAGGAAACATTAGGAAACAACAGTGAGACCTAAGAGAGAGAGAAGATTCTGTCACGATAATTTGACATTAGCAGGCTCATCAGCTTCTTGTCTGAGAAGGGGACATGCATTCTTCTTCCTAGATAAAGGATGAAAGTAAGTTTTCCTTTTTCCCTACTCTCACCCCAGTGGGATTTCTACCTGGAGTAGGAAATACTGCCCAAACTACTGCTGGCAGCAAGCCTTGCCCAGGAGACAGCCATGTGCCCAGCTGTCTCTGGGTGAAGGAGGGAGGCTGAGGCCTGTGTGCTGGGATTTCAGGGGTATTAGGATGGAGCCATTTCTCTTCTGCCTTCACCAACCCCTATGCCCAGACGCCCTCCTGTGAAGGCTGGAAGTTCAGTTGGAGCTTCTTTCCTTCAGCATAAGGCTTTATTCAGCAGAGGTAGCCATTTAAAGTGATTGCCAGTCATTTATTCTATACTATGAGTGGCTCTCCTGTTCTTTCCTGAGAACTGGTTCTCATAGGGGGTTAGAAACACTGCATGAATATATTGTAAGGGCACTGATGAGAGGGTTTGGGACAGAGTGCTGAGTAGGAAGGCAGGGAAATCAAGGAGAAGCCAAGTATTTTGGAGTTTTGCCTGGGACTATGCTTCTTCCGGAAGGAAGAAGAGCTGACATACGTACTATATAAACAATGCAGAGAACTCTTGCTGGAAAGTACAATGACGGTGGCTACTAGGCAGGCAGATCTGATAACAGCACGCGTCCTTTGCTGGCCTGGAAGGCAGTGGAGCAACGTGGTGCACAGTTGGGGCTTGGTGGTCCAACAGAGCTGGCGCCATCCCACAGCAGCACCCATTATATGTGCCTGTGCTGTGGGACTTCTCCAGAGCTTCCCTGATATTGCTGAGGATCAGAAGAAATGATGTGTGTGGAGGGTCTAGTTCCACAGCTGCCATACAGGAAACACTCAAAAATATCAGTTCCATTCTCTTCCTACTTTTCACCTCTTTATGCAAGATGGTGGGTTTTATTCTTCCAACTCTTTTCACAAATTTCCACCATAGCCTTCTTCCCAGTCATGGATGTATGGCTTGAGGACTCATGATGTGCATATGCATTTTGAAATCTTTATAGCTCAGATAGCCAGGTTAATGTGCAGGAAGAGAGATTGGTTGCCCTGATACGAGAACCCAACCCAACTTTGAACATTGCAACTGAGACTTATCCTTTATTTCTCATAGGTGAGCCCGCTCGTCTACCTGGGAAAAATGCAGGCTTATTTGTGAGGTTTGCCTGACTAATGTAGTTTTCCTATAGATGCCATCACTGGTGTGATCATCTGAAAGATGGACTGCTTGCTGATGTGAGCAGAAAGTTGATGAAGCCGTTTGCTGTTAAGCAGTAGCCCCTCAAAAAGCACTGCCCTCGTCCTGTACCAACCATGGCACCTACTTCTTGTGTCCTGCCTTCCAGAGGAACTGATGGAGCTGGAGAAGATGTGGAAAGAAGTGGAAGGGAGGAGGAGCCCCCAGAGGAAAATACATTTTAAGAGGAACTGATGAGCTAGAAGTCTATATAATTATTGTGTCAGTTAAGAATGCTTTTAGCTACGAGCAACTTTAGAGTGTCTCCAGTCAATAGGGATTTATTTTTCTCAGACAACAAGAAGCCTGTCATGGGCAGTCCCGGGCAGGTTTAGCAGTTCTGTGATGTTATCAGAGATACGGGCTTCTTTCTCTTTGCTCCACCGCTGTTTGAGCTGGTTTGTCCCCTTGTGGTTTCATGATGACTGCCACAGCTACAGACATGAGGTCCATTGCTTGAGCAAGATGAACAGGGCAGATGCCAGCCACATCTGTCTTTCTTAATCAGGAATACAAAATCTTGACCAGAACCATTCCCCCACCTCCACCCAGACACAGCAGACTCCACCTTCTGTTTCACAAACCAGAACTGGGTCACTTGGTCACCCTCCTAGCTGCAAGGGAGTCTGGGAAAGAGATCACTTGTCTTCCCAAGGGAGAGAGGCTGGCGATGGCCGGGGGCAGCTAACCCAAGGGCCTGACACAACTCTGAGGGAGAGGAGACCGAATTCCAAAGTCCTCTGTGTTCTTGTTTGTTACTATTTTTTTGTTGGACAACCCAGATCAACTTAATCAAGATTCAATGAACCAAGGGATATACTACAAGACCTTTTTCCCCATGATTTCATCCTAAGCGTCTTTGGGTTATTCCCAGTGTTTCTATACGATAAGAGTGTACTAGCTCCTCATAAAGAAATGGAAAATAAATTCTCTTCTCGTCAGTTCTTCTTTCTTTTTTGGTTTTACCTGTCCAGTTCCCCAAACCGTTAACTTTCCGTATCATACTTCTAATTCTAACCTATCCCACCCCTGATTCCCATAACAAGTAGGAGACCTGAGGAACCACTCGGGAAGGAGGGGGCACTGGCATCCGTGTGGGTGCTCCATCCTTCGTTCCAGAGGGTGCTCTCTGTGGCGGGTTTATGGCTGGCTGTCCCTTCCTGTGTTCTGCGTGCTCCGCTCTGCCTCGCGACTCCCGTTAGTGACCAGTCCTGGTGGGAGACGAAGGCATGGCAGGAACTACTGCTGAATGCACCCTCCTGCACATCCCCATGCTTCCCACCCCCCCTCCCCCCACCCCAGGCTGTCTCGGCTGCTTTTGCTGTTGTGTAGTGGGGGTAGTGGCTAAGAGGGCCGGGTCTGGAGTTGCAGGTTCGAATCCTGCTTCCTGCCTTACCTGGGCAAATTACTTAACCTCTCTGCGTCTCAGTCTAATCACCGGTGAAACAGAGCTGGCAATAATAATCTACCCTGTAGGGTTGTTGTCGGGATTCAATGTGTTTGGGGCAAAGCTCAGCATATGCTAATTTAGCAAGCGTGAGCTCTTCTTGTTGGGTGCCAGGCAAGCATTGTACTAAACACGTCTACATATTTTTTCCCCTTAAAAATTCAATTGTCTTTGAGGTGCCTGAACTCTAGAGCTGGGAATCTGCCATGGATTTCCTTATAACTAACAGGAGTGGAATAGAGGGGTTTTAAGAAGCTGGTGTAGGGGCTTCCCTGGTGGTGCAGTGGTTAAGAATCCACCAGCCAATGCAGGGGATAGGGGTTCGAGCCCTGGTCCGGGAAGATCCCACATCTCGCGGAGCAGCTAAGCCCGTGCACCACAACTACTGAGCCTGCGCTCTAGAGCCTGCGAGCCACAACTACTGTGCTGCAACTACTGAAGCCCATGTGCTTAGAGCCCGTGCTCTGCAACAAGAGAGCCACCGCAGTGAGAAGCCTTGGCACCACAGCGAAGGATAGCCCCTGCTCGCCTCATCTAGAGAAAGCCTGTGCACAGCAACAAAGACCCAACGCAGCCAAAAATCAAAAACAATTTTAAAAAAAGAAGCTTATGTAAAACCATGTAGAATTTAACAGCTTAGTGGCATTGTGGGACGATCATGAGCTTTCCTTCCGTGAGAACCCAGCGTGTGTGCCATGTCAACTGCTTATGGGTCTTACCCTGGGCAAGTAGCTAACCTCTGTGAGCCTCATTTATAAAACGGGAGTGTTAATTTCTCCCCACAGGGTGATTGCTTGAATGGTTAAATGAGAAAAAGCAGTGTTAGGCTCTAAGCAAACCATTTTGACATAGTAGAGCCTCAACAAATATTAGACCCCTTCCTGCCTGTTTTGACTAGATTTCACATTGTTTTGAGCCAGGTTAGAATCTTAGGTTTCTTGTATCAGTCCTGGAACCATAAGAAAATCAGCAAGTGACACATAGACATTCATAGTAGACGGCGATGCTAACTTTCTTTTTCTTTCTTTTTCTTAACAGACAACTGGATATGGCCAAGAGGGAAAGTTTAGTGGACCCCTGAAGCCCATGACTTTTTCTATTTTTGAAGGCCAAGGACCGAGTCAAATCATATTCCAGGTAATGGCTACTCTTTATCACTGTCATCTTGATTTTGCAGGCTCTCTCAGTGGACTTTTACCCCTTTCCTCCTGTGCACCCAGAGATAAAATATAGGCATAGTAGATCTCATTATCAGGAATGATTTCAGAAGCTAAGTTAAACACAGAGATGAGTGGCTTCGGTGTTGTAAGACGTTATACCTGACATCCTCATTCGGACTTCCTCAGTGGTGTCTGGGGCAAGTATTCCCATCTCTGGGGTGGAGACCTTGGTGCCTGTAGACTCCGCCTCTTCCCCCAGGGTGGGAAGGGAACCTGTCTCTGGAGTGGCCTGGCCATCTGAGTATCTGTCTGTTCAATGAGCTGGCTGCTTGAGCATTTGAAGATGCGTGTTCTCTGGATTAGCGCTGGAATGACCTGCTTTCCTCACCTCCTCCTCTGAGCCCATCCCTGGGCCCTCACCCATGGGTTGGACAAGGCACAGTGGGAGGCAGTCATCTCAGTTAGTTAGTTAACTGAGAAAAGCATCAGATTGACGGGTGGACTGCAAGAGACTTCAGCTTTAAGGGCATTGAAAGAATACCAGAAATGTAATGGAGAGAGGGAGAAAAACATACTACTGCATTGACCAGAAATCCCCTGGGGAAGCCTGCTTGGCCTTGGAGTGGCTGAGGATGCTTTGATGAGCCTCTGGGTGCCCATGATCTCCCATCCCATGCACTGGGGGAGCAACAGAGGGTTGCTAAACTACCATCTAAGGTGGATGCCTTCTGTTAACTGTCCAAGCATTTGTTTCGGCAGTTCCTGTCCACAGAGGAGAGACTGAAAGCTGCCTCATCCTACCTTCTCTCATTTAGTACCAAATTAGTGCAAAGGGGCTCCATGGTATGAGCTGTTGGGGGTGCACGTGTATCTCTGTGCCCTGCTGTGGGTGTTTTAGAGGCTTTGACCTCTCCAGTCAGGGAAGCCGGCACTGAGCGAGGCGCAAATGCTTTGAGAGCCGGAGGCTAATAAGAGAAGAGTGTTCCAGCAAAGGCACAGCTTGGACACCTGCCCTGTGCTGGGAGAGGGCAGGGCATGCCCCCAGTTTTGGCAGAAGGCCAGCAGAGAGCCTAAAGAAGAAGGTAGGCGAGGAGGCTGCAGAGACAGGAAGGGCCCTGACTTCTAAGGCTCTTAGATTTTCTCCGCAAAGCAGCGGGCCTGAATCAAGTTTCCATTCAGGGCTACAAACTGGAGGGGGGCGGGAAACGGAAGAGGTTGCAAAGGAACTGGTTGGGAGTCTACGGCAGGGCTCACACAAGAGGTGATCTCGTTAACTAACTTCCCCTCCCTTGCCAGGGAGCACTTAGTTATAGATATCTCGTTTACATTAAAAAAATTCTGTGCAAGATGTAGAGAACAAACATATGGACACCAAGGGGGGAAAGGGGGGGTTGGATGAACTGGGAGATTGGGACTGACATGTATACACTGATAGGTATAAAACAGATAACTGATGAGAACCTACTGTATACCACAGGGAACTCCACTTCACTGTACAGTAGAAACTTACACAACATTGTAGAACAACTATACTCCAATAAAAAACCATTCTGTTCATTTGTGTATTTTTATGCTTCATAAGCTGGTAAGAATGCTGTGGGCTAGGCACACGTTCATCTTTTTTTTTGAATTTGATATATTTGTATTTATTTATTTATTTTTATTGGGGTATAGTTGCTTTACAATGTTGCGTTAGTTTCTGCCGTACAACAGAGTGAATCAGCTATACGTATACATATATCCCCTCCCTCTTGGACCTCCCCTTCCCATCCCACACATCTAGGTCACAACAGAGCGCTGAGCTGAGCTCCCTGCGCTATATAGCAGGTTCCCACTAGCTATCTGTTTTACACGTGGTAGTGTATATATGTCATTCCCAATCTCCCAATTCATCCCACACCCCTACGCCCCCGCCCCGTGTCCACACGTCAGTTCTCTATGTCTGTGTCTCTATTCCTGTGTTGCGAATAGGTTCATCTGTACCATTTTTCTAAATTCCACATATATGCGTTAAGATACAATCTTTACTTTTCTCCTCCTGATTTACTTCACTCTGTAGGACAGACTCTAGGTCCATCCACGTCTCTACAAATGACCCAGTTTCGTTCCTGATGGTGCTTATTGTTATAAGGCACTATGCTGGGTACTGGGGATACAAGATGACCCCAACACCATCCCTGCCCCCGGTGAGCTCATAGGGTAGTAGAAGGAGGCTAAAACAAGTAAGCAAACAATGTAGTGAAGGGTTCTGATTGGAGTCTGGTGGGCTGCAGAGGGAACCAAGCGCAGGTGGAGAAAGAGTGCTCGATTTTAAGTGTGGACGGTAGTGGCTGAACAGAAAAGGTTTCACTGACCCCTCAGCTGAGTATTTAAAGTTGAACAGGCACTCACAGACAGAAAGCAGGCCCTGAATACAGTATGGGGAAAAGCATGGGGGTGTGCAACTCAGCAAGAAAATGAAAGATAACAGGTGGTTTGGGGTGTGCAAAGGCGAGGCTGCTGAGGTTGGGTGGTGGGGGTGGGTGTCCAGACCGGCCCTTTAACCTGTGGTAGGCTGCAGGGCACCTGTGGAGGGTTAAAGAAGGTGTGAAGGAATTACACTGTGCTTGCACAGACCTACTCTGTAATCACTGTAAGTGTGGGATGAGCGGGTGAGCCAAGAGGCGGGAAGGCTCTTGGGACAGTTTGCCATAGACCAGTGGGAAGCGGTGGAGGCCTGGTTTAAGTAAGTATAAAGGGGGAGTGGAGGGAAGGAGAGGGTTAGGAAAAATGCAAGGAAGTCACAGCTTCTGGGATTGGTTACTGAATGAGTGCAGTGCGCGAGAGGAGGTGTTTAGGGTAACTCTGAGGTCTCTGGCTTGCTTGACTGGCTGGTTAGTGGTGTCATTCAGAGAGAGAGAGAGAGAGAGAGAGGGAAGGAGAGAGAGAGAAGGAGGGGAGGGGAGAGGAGGGAACATTTTTGGGAAATTCAGTAAATAAGTGTTAGGCTTATTGAATTTAAGGTAATATGTGGGGTTAGCTAGGTGGAGATGTTGAGGAGACAGTGGCCATGTGGGTCTGGAGATACAGACTGGGGAGCCTTCCTCACACAGGCGCTAAGCCAGTGCTTGGGTGTGAAAGTCCATCTGTAGTGAGTAGCTCAACGGCCCACAAGGGCCAGGTAAGTGATGAATGATGCTACCTTGGGATAAGACAGGCAATGGCAAAAAAACAGATGTAGAAAAACCCCCAACTGTGCAAACGTGAAATTAAAAGTCTTCTGATACTTGGCTCCAGCATGTGGGACACAGGGAATAGTGGGGATTGTGACAAATGGAGGGTACATCAAAGGGTATAGCCTTAATTCAATTCCAGACAATTTCACAAGTCAGAATTTGTGTACAATATTACTGGATTCTATGATTTTTCCACAAAAGTCAGAAATTTTTATATTTATGTAAAATTTCCTGATCTAAGAATATTGGCACAGTAAAAAAAAGTCATCTTATAATCTGAGCAAAATGTATTTGTGGGCCAGAGAGTCTGTGGTTCCTTCTGCAACCTGTGTTTGAGGAGACTCTTGAGTAGAATGGAGTAGATGTTCTGTGAGTACAGGTCCACGTGCCACTGAACAGAATCAGAACTGTACCTAGAGGCAATGTCCAGCTAACAAACGTCACACACCTGGAAACTGCTTCATAGGATCCTTCCGCAGTGTCTCAGGAGCCCAGCCAGTAAAATCATTCCTTGCGTTGCTCCACTTCTTTTTCTGTTCTTTTTCCATTAGCCACACTACAAAGCTTGTCTCTTCTTGACAGAAAATGATAGCCCAACTGCCATGGCTGAATGCTTCTTGTTTATGGGTGTGTGTGTTGGAGTGGAGGAGTGTAGGCAACGAAGGGGACTTCCTTCTAGAATCTCAGAGTCTTTGTTCTAGAAAAGCCCTTAGAGACTTCTTGTACCAACTGCTTGTTTTACAGATAGGGAAACTGAGGCTTAAATAAGTTAATGGCATAACTAATATTAGAACACTGATATTCTCATGTTCTAGTCAAGCATATCACGCTGCTTAACACCATATACAAAAATTAACTCAAAATGGATTAAAGACCCAAATGTAAGACCGAAACCATAAAACTCCTAGAACACATAAGCAGAGCACTCTTTGATATAAATTGTAGGAATATTTTTTGGATCTGTCTCCTAAAGCAAAGGAAATAAAAGCAAAAATAAACAAATGGAAACTAATTAAACTCGAAAGCTTTTGCACAGCAAAGGAGACCATTGACAAAATGAAAAGACAAACTACTGAATGGGAGAAAATGTTTGCAAATGATATGACTGATAAGAGGTTAATATCAAAAATATAGAAAGAGCTCATACAACTCAACATCAAAAAGCGAACAACCCAATTAAAAAATGGGTAGAAGACCTGAATAGACATTTTTCCAAAGAGGACATGTAAAAGGCCAATAGGCACATGAAAAGATGTTCAACATTGTTAATCATCAGAGAAATGCAAGTTAAAACCACAATGAGATATCACCTCACACCTGTCAAATGGCTATCACTAAAAAGAACACAAATAACAAATGTTGGTGAGGAGAAAAGGGAACCTTCACGCACTGTTGGTGGGAGTGTAAATTGGTGCAGCCAAGGAAAACAGTGTGGAGCTTTCTCAAAAAACTAGAAATAGAACTACCATATGACCCAGCAATTCCACTCCTGGGGTATATATCTGAAAAAAATGAAAATACTAATTTGAAAAGATACATTCACCCTAATATTCATAGTAGTATTATTTACAGTTGCCAAGATATGGAAGCAACCTAAGCGTCCATCAATGAATGAATGGGTAAAGAAGATGTAATCTATCTATCTATCTATATATATGTGTGCACACATACACACACAATGAAATACTACTCAGCCCTGGGCCCACCTCCAGCCTGCGACCACGCCGGCAGCTCCGCGGTTTGGGGGGACCCACCTGCGGGGACGGAGGACGTCGCGGTCGGACGGCCTCTTTTTTCTTTGTAATGTGTGAGATATAGCTTATATATCGTAAGATGTACCCTTTTAAAATGTCCAATTCAGTGGTTTTTAATATATCATAAAAATGTACAACCATCACCACTATCTGATCCCAGAACGCTTCCACCAGCCTCAAGGAAACCCTGTACCAACTAGCAGTCACTCCCTATTCTCCTCTCCTCCCAGCCCCTGGCAAACACTAATCGACTTGCAGTCTCTAGAGATTTCCTTTATAGACATTTCATATAAATGGAATCATGTAACATGTGACCTTTTGTGTATAATTTCTTTTAATTAGCATAATGTTTTCAAGGTTCATCCATATTGTAGCAGGTATTAGTACTTCGTTCCTTTTTTTATGGCTGATTAATATCCCATTGTATGACTATAATACATTTTGAATATCCAGTTATCATTTGATGGACATTTATGGCTATTATAAATAATGCTATTATGGACATTCATGTACAATTTTTGTGAGGATATATGTTTTCCATTCTCTTAAAAAAAAAAAAAAAAAAAAAAGAAAGAAAGAAAGAAAAAAGAACTAAACACCTACAGACTTCTCTCACTGAGGATTTTCAATGATCCCCAGCTCTGTACTCTCAGGGGCTTCCAGATCTAAGGATAGTATGATACATATCTCAGATAGGTCATTATTTTTCTTCTTCTTCTTTTTTTTTGCTTCAAAGGAGTAATTTTATTTTATAATTCTCCCCATTTATTAGTTACTTAGTACTTGATTTTTTAAAGTGCACATTAAAAAAATGAGATTTGAATACAGGACTTTGGAATAAAGAGGTCAGGAATACCAAATAAATTGAGTCCGTTTTTAGTTTTGTTCATGATAATTAAAGATGATTCAGCAACGATGGCCATTTTACGCAGCTCATTCAGGAGGGCTTCTAGAACATGCAAGTGCATGCACTTGATACAGAGGAGGATTTCACGAAGTTTCAATGACGACTAGAAATATCATAAGGTGACTATGGACAATCTATAAACCCCTGTTGTCATTGGACAGAGAAGGCTTCCAGTTTTCCAATTCACAGCTGGAACCAAGCTCTGGGATCTTCCACTCGTCTTCACCGGCCAAAAGAAAACTTTGTAATGGCTGATATTTTTTCCTTACAATTTCAATGAAGCCTTAGATTGGATCACATGAAAATGCCTCTGCGTATCTTCCAGAACTCCCCAATACCTTCCTTAATAGCATATTCAGCACAGTTCTTGCACTCTTGGGGTGTAAATCCAATTAATGCTCTCCCTGTAGTACCAATTCCCTGATCACTTGTCAATTTTTTAACTTGAGCTTCTATGTAATGAGGAGATACATAATAAAAATGGTCCCCAAGGACACTGTAAGCCATGTATTGAGAGCCTTCTGAGGTTTCTATAACTTCTTGATCTTCAAAACTCTCTACATTGCAAGCTATCTCCATTTTCCCTTCGTGAGGAAAAGCCATCGTTTGAACGCCCTTCCGTCCATTCACATTTGAGCCCCGAATGGCACTAGCGATCTCTTTTCCCAGAGCCAAGTCTTGAGATCATCTTTGGTAACATTACGGTTCATCACATACGGGCTAGCTACGATGCCGGATGTGAAAGTTCGTTTCTCAGTTTGCCGTTTCGCTCAGCTCCTGCCTCCCGCACATTGGCTCTCGGCTGCTCTAGCGGCAGCATGAATCTCCTCACTGCAAAGCTGAAATTCCAATTTTATTCCAACGCAACTGTCACAACGCCCTGAAGCAAGCTGTTAAACCACATCTGCGGGCAGGTGCAGCTCCCAGGTCAGGTTTAAGAACGCTGAAATCCGTCCTTGTGAACCAGCCCAGTTGCTTCCTTCTCTGGACAAGAGTGCGCTTCTCAGGCAGGTCAGCCTCACCAAAGAGAAACACACTGCAGCCAGGAACACGTCGGACCAGATTCTCAGCAAGGCTTCTAGCCACAGCTCCACACTCTTCCACTCCAACACCAGAGAGAGGGTAAATGGGAATCAAGTCCACTGCTCCCAGGCAAGGATGGATCCCCTCTTGAACCTCCATATCAATTGACTGGAAGGCCTCCAGGCAGGCAGCCAGAACAGAATTGCCTAACTCAGCAAGAGAAGCTGCTATTGTAATGACTGATCTGTTGCACTCTCGATCAGAAAATATGTTGAGCACTGATACCTCAGGATGTTTCTGTCCATTTTTTTCAAGAAAAGCTGCTTTCGCTGCGTTCTCAACAATGTATTTTCTTCTGGCTTCTGAAACGTTTCATAAACAGGCAGCCAAACGGAGCCCCAGTCTGTGTCCTGCGCACGCACCACCGTTGGCACTTTTAGGGCGGCAGAGGCTCTCCGAGGAGGTCGTAGTGCGAGGTCTGGGCAGACACCGGCGCTGGGACCCCCTGCGCGGTCCCGCCCAGGTTCTGGTGTGGAGTGGCCCAGACCTACGTGGGCCGAAGGGTAACCAGAGAGACTCGCTGAGGGCCCCGGGAGACTCCAGCAGGGGGATCAGCGTCCGTGGGCGGCGGGGCCCGGAGCGAGGGGCGGCCGGCGGCGGCGCTGCCCTGGGCCCACCTCCAGCCTGCGACCACGCCGGCAGCTCCGCGGTTTGGGGGGACCCACCTGCGGGGGCGGAGGACGTCGCGGTCGGACGGCCTCTTTTTTCTTTGTAATGTGTGAGATATAGCTTATATATCATAAGATCTACCCTTTTAAAATGTCCAATTCAGTGGTTTTTAATATATCATAAAAATGTACAACCATCACCACTATCTGATCCCAGAACGCTTCCACCAGCCTCAAGGAAACCCTGTACCAACTAGCAGTCACTCCCTATTCTCCTCTCCTCCCAGCCCCTGGCAAACACTAATCGACTTGCAGTCTCTAGAGATTTCCTTTATAGACATTTCATATAAATGGAATCATGTAACATGTGACCTTTTGTGTATAATTTCTTTTAATTAGCATAATGTTTTCAAGGTTCATCCATATTGTAGCAGGTATTAGTACTTCGTTCCTTTTTTTATGGCTGATTAATATCCCATTGTATGACTATAATACATTTTGAATATCCAGTTATCATTTGATGGACATTTATGGCTATTATAAATAATGCTATTATGGACATTCATGTACAATTTTTGTGAGGATATATGTTTTCCATTCTCTTGGATATACACCTAGGAGTAAAATTTCTGGGACATAGTTAATTCAATTTTTAACTTTTTAAATAACTGCACAACTGTTTTGCAAAACAACTGAACCATTTTACATTCCCACCAGCATTGAATAAGTGTTCTGTCTCCACATCCTTGCCAACACTTGTTACTTATCTGTTTCTTTATTGTATTGAAGCTGTCCTAGTGGAGTAAAGTGATATTTCTCTGTGGTTTGGGTTTGCATTTCCCTAATGACTAATGTTACTATCTTTTAATGTGCTTATTGGCTATTTGTATGTCTTCTTCGGAGAACTGTCTGTTCGATCCTTTACCTCTTTTTAAATTGAATTATTTTTCTTTTTATTGTTGTAAGAGCTCTTTTTATATTCTGCATAAAGTTCCTTATCATACACATGATTTGCAAATATTTTTCACATTCTATAGGTTACTTTTCGCTTTCTTGATAGTTCATTTGAAGCACAAAAGCTTTTAATTTTGATGAAGTTCAATTTATTTTCTTTTTTGTTTGTGGTTTTGCTATAACATCTAAAAAACTATTGCCTCATCCAGAGTCACAAAGATTTATGCCTGTGTTTTCTTCTCAGTTTTTTAGTTTTAACTCTTAACATTTAGGCCTTTGGTCTATTTTTAGTTAATTTTTGTGCATGATACGAGAGGTAGGGATCTAACTTCATTCTTTTGCATGTGGATATCCAGTTGTTCCAGCACCATTTGTTGAAAACACTATTTTTTCCCTATTGAATTATCTTAGCACCTTTGTCAGAAATTAATTTGACCATAAATACAAAAGTTTATTTCTGTACTCCTGATTTTGAATCCATTGATCTATATGTCTGTCCTTATGCCAGTGCCACACTCTCTAGAATACTGTAGCTTTGTAGTAAATTTTGAAATCGGGCAGTGTTAAGTCTCCCAACTTTGTTCTTCTTTTTCAAGGTTGTTTTGGTTATTCTGGGCCTTATACATTTTTATATGAATTTTAGGATCATCGTGTCAATTCTACAAACAAGGCAAAAGTAATTTTGATAGGGATTGTGTTGAATTAGTATCTCAACTTGGAGAATAGTACTATCTTAACAATATTAAGTTTTTCAAGTTTTGAGCATGGGATGTTTTTCCATTTATTTAGATCTTCTTTAATTTCTTTCAACAATGTTTCATAGTTTACAAATCTTATATTTCTTTGGTTAAATTTATTCTGAAGTATGTTATTCCTTTTAATCCTATTGTAAATGGAATTTTTTTTAACATCATTTTCAGATTTCTATTTGCTAGTGTATAGAAATACAGTTGATTTTTTTTTTGTATATTGATCTTTTATCTTGCAACCTTACTGGACTTGTTTATTTGCTGTAAAACTTTTTTAGATTCCTTAGGATTTTCCATATGTAAGATCATGTCATCTGTGAATAAGGATACTTTAACTCATTTCTTTCCAATCTGGATGACTTTTATTTCTTTCTCTTGCCTAGGATTTCAAGTACAATGTTGTACAGAAGTGACAAGACTGGGCATCATTATCTTGTGCCTGATCATATAGGGAAAGCTTTCAGTCTTTCACCATGATGTATAACATTAGCTGTGGGTTTTTCATAGATGCCCTTTATCAGGTTGAGGAAGTTACCTTCTATTCCTACTTTGTTGTGTATTTTTTTATCATGAAAGGATGCTGGATTTTGTCAAATGATTTTCTGCCTCTATAGAGATACTCATCTGGTTTTGTCCTTTATTCTATTAATATGGGGTATTAAATTAATTGATTTTCATATGTTGAACCAGCCTTGTATTCTGAGATAAATTCCACTTGGTCATGATATATAATTCTTTTTATATGTTGCTGGATTCAGTTTGCTAGTATTCTGTTGAAAACTTTTGCTATAAACTTTTATCTATATTTATGAGATATTGCTCTGTAGTTTTATTGTGTTATTTTTTTTCCTGTTTTGCATATAAGGATGACACTGGCCTCATAGAATAAGTTGGGAAGTATTCCATACTCTTCTACTTTTTGGAAGCATTTGTGAAGGTTTGATGTTAATTCTCCCATACTTGTTAGGTAGAATTCACCAGTGAAGTTACCTGGTCCTGGGCTTTCCTTTGTGGGAATTTTTTGGATTACTAACTCAAGCTCTTTACTTGTTATAGTTCTAGTCAGACTTTATACTTATTCTTTGGTCAATTTTGGTAGTTTTTAATCTAAGAATTCATCCATTTCACTTAGGTTGTCTGATTTGTGGGAAAACAATTGCTTATAGTATTCTATTTCATCCTTTTTATCTCTGTAAGTTTGGTAGTACTGTCCCCTCTTACATTCCTGATTTTAGTTGTTTGATTCTTGTGTTTTTTAAAAAAATATTTATTTGTTTATTTATTTAATGTGGAATCTAAAAAATAAAACAAACTAGTGAATATAACAAAAAAGAAAAGACAGATACAGAAAACAAACTAGTTGTTACCAGTGGGGGCAGTGCAGGCAAGAGGGGCAAGATAGGAGTAGGGGATTAAGAGGTACAAACCATTATGTATAAAATAAATAAGCTACAAGGATGTCTTGTACAACACAAGGAATACAGCCAGTATTTTGTAGTAACTATTAGTGGAATATAACCTTTAAACATTGTGAATCACTATGTTGTACACCTATAATTTATGTATTGTACATCAACTATACTTCAATTTTTAAAAAGGCCAAAATAAAAAGTAGGTTACATAGCAAAAGAGTAAAGTAAAATCTGGCATATACAAAAAAAACTAGCATACCATGCTCTCTCCATCTTCTTATGTGGAAAACCCAGCCTTGGTAAATGTACTTTGAGCTCTTTATTACAGTGGTGGGAAGGCATTGTCCCACTTCTCTCATCTGTATCACTTGAAATATTCTTACCTGAAGTCAGGGAGGAACAAAGCAAGCTTTCTGCCCCATGAGGTTGATCCTTGGGTTATTAACATGTCCTCCAAAAAAAAAAAAAAAAAAAGAAAGAAAGAAAGAAAGAAAAAAGAACTAAACACCTACAGACTTCTCTCACTGAGGATTTTCAATGATCCCCAGCTCTGTACTCTCAGGGGCTTCCAGATCTAAGGATAGTATGATACATATCTCAGATAGGTCATTATTTTTCTTCTTCTTCTTTTTTTTTGCTTCAAAGGAGTAATTTTATTTTATAATTCTCCCCATTTATTAGTTACTTAGTACTTGATTTTTTAAAGTGCACATTAAAAAAATGAGATTTGAATACAGGACTTTGGAATAAAGAGGTCAGGAATACCAAATAAATTGAGTCCGTTTTTAGTTTTGTTCATGATAATTAAAGATGATTCAGCAACGATGGCCATTTTACGCAGCTCATTCAGGAGGGCTTCTAGAACATGCAAGTGCATGCACTTGATACAGAGGAGGATTTCACGAAGTTTCAATGACGACTAGAAATATCATAAGGTGACTATGGACAATCTATAAACCCCTGTTGTCATTGGACAGAGAAGGCTTCCAGTTTTCCAATTCACAGCTGGAACCAAGCTCTGGGATCTTCCACTCGTCTTCACCGGCCAAAAGAAAACTTTGTAATGGCTGATATTTTTTCCTTACAATTTCAATGAAGCCTTAGATTGGATCACATGAAAATGCCTCCGTGTATCTTCCAGAACTCCCCAATACCTTCCTTAATAGCATATTCAGCACAGTTCTTGCACTCTTGGGGTGTAAATCCAATTAATGCTCT
>NC_041228.1:42052119-42061877 GCF_002837175.3 Physeter macrocephalus
CTTTTTATATGTTGCTGGATTCAGTTTGCTAGTATTCTGTTGAAAACTTTTGCTATAAACTTTTATCTATATTTATGAGATATTGCTCTGTAGTTTTATTGTGTTATTTTTTTTCCTGTTTTGCATATAAGGATGACACTGGCCTCATAGAATAAGTTGGGAAGTATTCCATACTCTTCTACTTTTTGGAAGCATTTGTGAAGGTTTGATGTTAATTCTCCCATACTTGTTAGGTAGAATTCACCAGTGAAGTTACCTGGTCCTGGGCTTTCCTTTGTGGGAATTTTTTGGATTACTAACTCAAGCTCTTTACTTGTTATAGTTCTAGTCAGACTTTATACTTATTCTTTGGTCAATTTTGGTAGTTTTTAATCTAAGAATTCATCCATTTCACTTAGGTTGTCTGATTTGTGGGAAAACAATTGCTTATAGTATTCTATTTCATCCTTTTTATCTCTGTAAGTTTGGTAGTACTGTCCCCTCTTACATTCCTGATTTTAGTTGTTTGATTCTTGTGTTTTTTAAAAAAATATTTATTTGTTTATTTATTTATTTTGGCTGTTCTGGGTCTTAGTTCTGGCATGCGGGATCTTTTTTTTTTTAGTTGCGGTGTGTGGGCCTCTTAGTTGCGGCAAGTGGACTTCTTAGTAGTGGCATGCATGCGAGATCTGGTTCCCTGACCAGGGATCAAATCCAGGCCCTCTGCATTGGGAGCAGGGAGTCTTACCCACTGGACCACCAGGGAAGTCCCTCTTGTGTCTATTTTTTTCTTGGTAAGTCCAATTGAAGATTTGTCCATTTTGTTGATCTTTTCAAAAGACCAACTTTTGGTTTTGCTGATTTTCTCCTTTGCTTTTGTATTCTCCATTTTATTAATTTCCACTCTAATCTTTATTTCCTTCTGCTTGCTTTGGGTTAGTTTATTAATTTTCTTCTAGTCTCTTAAGGTAGAAGATTATTGATTTGAGATTTTCTTCTTTTATAGGCATTTACAGCTATAGATTTGCCTCCATGTACTGCTTAATCTGTATCCCATAAAGTTTGGTATGCTGTGTTTTCATTTTCATTCATCTAAAAGTATATTCTAATTTCCCTTTTAATTTCCTCTTTGACCTATTGGTTATTAGAGCGTATTGTTATTTCCATATATTTGTGTTTTCCCACATTTCCTGCTATTTGGTTTTAGTTTCTCCATTGTGGTTAGAGAACATATTTTGTATGATTTCAATGCTTTAAATTTATTGAGAATTGTTTTGTGATCTATCATATGATCTAGCCTGGAGAATGTTTAATGTATATTTAAGAAGAATGTGTGTTAGGATTTTGTTGGATGGAGTGTTCCATAGATGTCTGTTAGCTTCTAGTTGGTTTATAGTGTTGTTCAAGTCTTCTATTTTCTTGTTGATCTTCTGTCTGTTTGTTATTTTCATTACTGAAAGTGAAGTTTTCAAGTCACCAACTGTTATTGTTGAATTGTATATTTTAACTTCAATTCTGTCAGTTTTTGCTTCATGTATTTTGGGGTCTGTTGGTAGGTGCATATATGTTTATAATTGTTGTAGAATCTTGATGGATTGACCCTTGTATCAGTATAGAATATCCTTTTTTTCTCTAGTAATAATTTTTATCTTAAAAGTTTGTTTGTTCTAATAGTAGTATAGCTTAATTTCACCCTCATTTTGAAGGATAGTTTTGTTGCGTATACAATTCTTAGTTGGCAGTCTTTTTCTTTCAGCACTTTGAATGTGTCATTTCACTGTCTTCTGGCCTCCATGAGAAATCAGCTGTTCAATTTATTGAGGATCCTTTGTATATGATGAGTCTCTGCCCTTCCAAATTCTCTTTTTGTTTTTTTAAATAAATTTATTTATTTTTATTTATTTATTTTTGGTTGCATTGGGTCTCCGTTGCTGCACGCAGGCTTCCTCTAGTTGTGGCAAGTGGGGGCTACTCTTCGTTGCAGTGTGTGGGCTTCTCATTGCAGTGGCTTCTCTTGTTGTGGAGCATGGGCTCTAGGTGCACGGGCTTCAGTAATTGTGTCACGCGGCTCAGTAGTTGTGGCTCGCAGGCTCTAGAGCACAGGCTCAGTAGTTGTAGCACATGGGTTTAGTTGCTCCATGGCACATGGGATCTTCCTGGACCAAGGATAGAACCCATGTCCCCTGCATTAGCAGGTGGATTCTTAACCACTGCACCACCAGAGAAGTCCCTGTTTGTTTTGTGTTTTATTATGATGAGTCTAAGTTTGAGTCTCTTTGAGTTTATTGTATTTCGAGTTCAGTGAACTTCTTGGAAGCATAGATTAATGTTTTTCTCAAATTTGGGAAGTTTTTTATTAGTCTTTCTTCAAATAATGTTTCTGCCCCTTTCACTCTTTCCTTTTCTTCTATTACTCTCATTATGCATGTTTGCTTTATGATGTTCCATTTGTCTCTAAGGTTCTGTTAATATTTCTTCTTTCTTTCTGTCAGGATGGATAACCTCAATTGATCTATTATCAAATTCACAAATTCTTCTCCTGCTAGCTGAGACTTACTGTTGGGCCTTTTCTAATGAATTTTTCATTTCAGTTATTATGCTTGTCAACTCGAGAATTCTTATTTGTTTTTTTAAAACATAATTTCCATATCTTTATTTATATTCTCTATTTGGTGAGACATTGTTATCATACTTTAGTTCTTTAGAGTTAGTTTCCTTTTGTTTTTGAACCTGTTTAAAATAGTTAATTTAAAATACTATTTAGTAGGTGTAACATCTAGACTTCCTTGGGGACAGTTTCTGTTGACTGCTATTTTTCCTATATATGGGCCTTACTTTTCTTTTATTTGCATGTCTCACAATCATTTGTTGAAAACTGGACTTTATAAATAATATGATGTGACAATGCCAGAAATCATATCCCATTGTCTTCCCAGGATTTGTTGTTGTTGCTGTTTGTTTGTTTAATGACTTTCCTGAATTAATTCTGTAACGTCTGTATTCTTTGCCATATGTAGCCACTGAAGTCTGTTTGGTTAGCATAGTGTTCAGCTAATGATTGAATTAAGATTTCCTTACAAGCCTAGAATCAATAAGTCTTCCAACCTTTGCCAGTAGGCTCTGTGTACTTGTTGGGTACATCTTCAAAGATGTGGCAAACAGTTTACAACTCTGCCTTAGCCTTTACTTCCTGCTTGCACAGAGCCTCATGGTCAGTCAGAGGTGAGAGATTAGGGCCTTCTAAGGTTTTTCCTGGGCATGTGCACAACTCTACTTATGAACGTGGCCTTTTAGACTCCCAGAAATCTATTGGAGATTTTTGATGCTCCCCCAGCCCCTGCAAGGGACATCTCATTCTCAAGCTTTACCTTTTAAGTGTTTTAGTTAGAGTCTTGTTTGCATCAACTGTTGTCACTGTCTCAGGCAGCTGCAGTGTTAAGCAACTGCTGATGATTATTTTCAACAAATTCCCCAGGAGGAAAATTGTTTGCAGTGAGTGAGCTCTGATTTGGGTCAAATGAAGACAAGCTGCATGAGTAGATGTTTTCAGGGAGCTTCCAGATAGGTTAGATAATATCAGTTCTTTGGGGACAGGACTTCTGGGAAACTCCAAACTCCTTCTACCCCCTACATACTACCATGGTTGTGAGGCTGTTGGTCTTCAAGGCCACTGCATATCCTGAGAAAGGATGATGGAATTAGGGCAAGTCAAAGCAACTACAAAGCTTGGTTCTAACTGATAGTCAGTAATTTTCTTAAATAAACAGTCCTTGGATTTTGCAAGCATTTGGTTAATTTCCAAGGTTCTGAAAAAGTTGATATTTACAATTTTTGCCAGTTTCTCATTACTTTTATGGAGGGAGAGTTTGGGTAGATCCTTACTCCACCTTTCCACTGATTTCCAGGCTTTTTAATTAAAATGCAAAATAGTAACACTTTCATTTATTATATAAACAACATAATATCAACAAGCAAACACTCATAGAAAGCTCTTCACCCACAGTTCTACCCATGTAACACATCAGCTATTTTTTTTTTAAATTCCATTTCTTGCCAACTGACATGAATACACTTGGTACTGTTACAATCATAGTCTAGATTTACTCATGTTCTCCTTTTGTTACTTTACACCATATCATTGTTCTTTTGCTGATTCATAATTTATAGAATGAACATTTTAATGCTTAAAATTCATTAAGTTTATGTGTTATATAATTTTATACCTTTCTTTTTTTGACCATTTAGGAGTTTTCAACTTTACCAGTACTGTAGGCTACTATACTACAAGCATGCAGTTTGTTGTTTAAAAAATATTTCCTTAGAATAAATTCTGTTTAGTAATATTTGCTATCAAAGGCTACAAACATTTTATGCCTCAAGTTATTTCCAAAAGGATTATGCTAATTTATATTTTCATCAATAATATGTGTGTTTGGGCTTCCCTGGTGGCGCAGTGGTTGAGTCCGCCTGCTGATGCAGGGGACACGGGTTTGTGCCCCGGTCCAGGAAGATCCCACATGCCGCGGAGCGGCTGGGCCCGTGAGCCATGGCCGCTGAGCCTGCGCGCCCGGAGCCTGTGCTCCGCAACGGGAGAGGCCACAACAGTGAGAGGCCTGTGTACCGCAAAAAAAAAAAAAAATAATAATAATAATGATAATAATATGTGTGTTTATTTACATCCTTTACAACACTGACTATTAGTTTTTATTTTTTTAATATATAAAAATATATTAAAAATTATTAATGAGGTTGAACAACTTTTACATCTGCTTTATTTTATGTGAATTTTCTATTCTTGTGGTCTTAAAAGTATTATAGCTATCCCATGAATAATCATTGGTATTTTCTTTACTTCTGAAACAGTAAGTGAGATTGTCATGTAGAACTTTATCAATTAAAGCCACTTTTAAGTTGTTTTCCTTAATATTAAAATGTCTTTTAATCTTTGTCAGAATTTTTAGAAGTACTAAATGACATCTTTTTTATCCTAGCAATGAAGTTACCCTTTTTAATGTTACTTAAAAGCTAGTAGTATTATAGCTTTCCGATATTCCCAGAAAAATCTCATCTAACTTTAGCTACAATTTAAAGCATCTATTGGCTTTCGTCAATGTACTGAATTATATCACACATTGTTTCTTGAGGAAAATGTATTTTGAATGTACATAGCTAACGTTCAAGCAGACTTTTAGAATGTATCACTTTAAAAGCTTAGAATTTCTTTAGTGATTGTACAAATGAAAACGTTACCTGAAATTGGTGACTTACTACAAATTCTACAACATTGTTTTTCCTTACAACCTAATCTAATGTTTGCTTTTTCCCAGTTTAAGGCCAGTCCTCTTGCTGTGACTTTCAAACTAACTGGGGAGACAGATGACATATTTCAGATACAACCAGATGGACTTCTGTATCACAACAAAGCCCTGGACAGGGAAACAAGAGCTGTTCACAAACTCCAGGTGAACTGAGACCAGGCAAAGGACACTAACTCTAATCTCTCTGAGCACTCCTTGTCCTGGAAGTATGGCACCTTCTTTCCTAGCACAGAATCCTGTTTCAGCTCTCCTGACACTAATGACCTGCTTTGCAAATCTCATTTGTCTTATTTTATTTTATTTTATTTTTTAACAACTAGAGAGGCGTGTGGCAAAGGTATCCTCTTTTTTAGGCTTTTTGACCAGAGTAACCCAATTTATATTGCTAAGGCTCTTAGATGGCATTACTCATCAAAATGAGTGGAAGCCTGGATGGCACCTGGATCAAAATGATGGCACCTGGATCAAAACTAGCCAGTACTTCTCTGATATTTCACTGGTGTCTGCCTATGGCTGTTGGGTGGGCTCTGGACCCACAAAGAAGGCAGCACTGGTACTAGATGGTGCTCCTTTGAGCCTTGCAAGAAGCAGAAGTAATCAATGACCAAAGTCAGAGGCTGCCTAGAGAGACCCTTCTCTCTCTCTTTCCCCCTTAGTTTTCATGGTTTGTATCTCTATCTGAATGATAGAGAGCTAATTGTGGGGAAAAGAGCAAGCCAAAAGCTTTCTGTTTAAATTTTACTACTGGCTCTGCAGATCAACCACTAAAATGCCTCTGTAACAGGACATATTTTCATACCCTCAAGGGTCAAAATGTTCTTATTTTACTGATTCCAGCTATTTAGAAAAAAAGCATGTCCAGTGTCCAGCCAACCCCACTGCTGGAAAAACACAGTCATGATTAGATTGGTTTAACTGATAGGGCCTCTATTTTAGCAGCTCCCAATTTGGGCTCTTATGGGTGTCTTTCTCCCCTGTAGTGACCAGGTTATTGGTTATTTGGGCTCTAATTTCCTTCAAGTGATTTTTGAGTGTGTGATATGAGGTCTGGACTCACCAAGGAGGTTTCCTTTTCCTGTCAACATCAGGTCTCAGCCCTGGATGCTCATGGCAATACAGTGGAGGGCCCAGTCCCCATCACCATAGAAGTGAAGGACATCAATGACAATCGACCTGTGTTTCTCCAGCCAAAGTATGAAGGCTCAGTAAGACAGAATTCTCGCCCAGGTAATAGGCAGGAGCCTGGAGATATCTGTGGAAAGATGGAAGTGCAACAGGCAGAGGGGCAGATTTGTGAGGCTAACGTGTAAATATCATTCATTAAGTACTTACCATCTTATTTAAATTTTGTTTATCTTATTTAAACTTCACAGCAATCCTCTGGGAGTTATTTTATTATCCCCATTGCTCTAGGACACAACTGCTCAACGCTGGCCCTATTGACATCTTGGGCCTGATAATTCTTTTTTTGTTAGGGGCTGTTCTGTGCATTATAGGATGTTAGGCAGCATCCCTGACATCTATCAATGCACCAGATGCCAGGAGCAACACTTCCCTTCCAAATTGTGACAGCAAAGATGTCTTCAGACATCGCCAAATGTCCCCTGGGGGACAAAATCACCCCTAGTTAAGAATCACCATTTTAGGGTGAGAATTTAGAACACCTTACAGCTTTAGAACACTCTAGAACACTCTGGAAAGGTAAGCTTACTGTCCCACATCCTCCCAGAAATCCACATTCTCATGGTCACTGCTGGCTTCCAGTTCTTTTTCTTCTCTGACTTCAGCTCCTAGCTATGGCCTATCCCTTCACTCTTTTACTTTTCATTGCTACAAAAGCCCCTCATCAAAGCATAGGTGTGTGTGGCAGGCTTTACTGAAGATTTAGAGGAATGAAGGAGCATCATGTCATAACAGTGCACAAAATAAACATGAATATTAGACTGTGAGTTCTCAGAAAGACTTTTGGCCATTTCCAACTCACTGTCAAGCTTCCCTCTGTGTCACTTAATCGCTATCTCTCACTCTTCAATGCCCACTTCCAATAACTCAGGAAGAATATTCCTTCCACTTTATTATGTGGAGCAATTTCACATGTCTCTGTCCCTGAGGTTGCATACCAAAGGCTCACCACTAAACTCTGCCAAGTAATAATCTTCCAGGTCTTATTCTTTACCAATAGGGTTTTCTAATTCAGTGATTCTCAAACTTTTTGGTCTCAGGGCCCTTGTATTTTCATAAAAACTATTGTGGACTCCAAGAAACTTTTGGTTATATCCAGTGGTATGCTGGTAAATTTTAATAGCTGTCTCTCTGGGGAGAAAAAAACCCTGATTTGTAGAATTTGTCAATTTCTGTGCTATAAGTACTCTCACCGTAACCTATTTTAAGCTACCACTGGTGTTAAAAATTGGCTCACAAAATTTCTGAAAATTCAACTAGGTCTCACGAGTTGACTCCAATATGTCACTGGTTATATCTATCAATATTTATCATATTTGAAATTAAAACTGAGAAGTTAAAAAATATTTATTAATTGATTTAAAGTAATAAGCATATTTTAATAAAAATAACTATTTTCAAAGACAAAAGGAATGTTAAGAAGAATGGTATTGTTTTAATCTTTGCACATCTCTTTAACGTCTGGATTAATTGAGAACAGTTGGATTCTCATTTCTGTTTCTGCATTCATTTTGTTGCCATATGCTGTTTTGGTTGAAACATTTAAAGAAAAACTCTCCTTACACAGTGTTAATAGTGTAATAATGCTTCAGATAATTGTGGATATTCTTTGACACTAGACCAAAACTCAACAAGTGGTGGTTTCTTAAATGCTAGTTGCAATGTAGAATCTGAAACCATATTAATGCCTTTTTTGGGATACTCCTTTATGCTAAAATCCATCAAATTCTGTTGTGATTTGAATGGGTTTTTTACATATGTTATGACCCTAAAAACAGTCTCAAAGACCTGTAGAGGTCCCTGGACCATACTTTAAGAAACCTCATCCTAGAGGAAAGGGGCAGAATAAAGAATTATTCCACCACTGATATGAATTATGGTACCTTCCTCCATTCTATTTCTGCCTCTTAGAAGGCAGATATGTCTGTGGTTGGTTTGGGTTTCAATTAATATCTTTCTTTTCTGGGTACATTTTGTTAAACAGGAAAGCCCTTTATGTATGTCAATGCTACAGACTTGGATGATCCAGCCACACCCAATGGCCAGCTTATTTATCAAATTATCATGCAGCTTCCCAAGGTCAACAATGTCATGTACTTTCAGATCAACAACAAAACGGGGGCAATTTCACTTACTCTAGAAGGTAAGTTAAGTGATGCCCTCATATGACTCTCTGAGTCAGTAAAAAGGACCTAGATCTGTATCACCTTCAGAGACATTTCCTTTTCTTTTCTCTCCTACTTCCCATAGGATCCCAGGAACTGGATCCTTTGAAGAATCCTTCCTACAAGCTGGTGGTCTCAGTGGAGGACATGGGAGGCCAGAATGAGCATTCCTTTAGTGACAGCACATCTGTGGATATTATGGTGAAGGAGAATATTTGGAAAACACCAGAACCAGTGGAGATTGAAGAAAACTCAACGAATCCTTACCCCATTAAAATCACTCAGGTAGTGCCCAAGGAATGCCTAGAGCCTTCCCAGTCAATCAGCACTCACACTGTAGGGGCCCACCCACATGGTCTTCACTGACATTTTTGCATAGCATCGTTATGAAGCAAACTAAGTAGACAAGGTCTCTGGCCCCAAGTCTCTGGAGTTTGCCATCATGGATAAACTCTGGACTTTACAACTTGGATTCAGATATATATATATGTATATATATATGAGTTTTAAAAGAGAACTTCACTCACCTTCACCTTCCAAGTAGATAATACTGTTGTTCCCTGTCAATAGTGTAGGATATGGCTGCCCTAGAGTGGGTTGTATATGGTACATGTACATGATTCAAATTTGGGCTGCAAATTATTTTTGAAAGGCTGTTTCTTATTCCTTTGGGAAAAACCTCTATGCGAAAGACTCAACCCATCACAGGCTGAGGAACAGAGATAAGACTGGTCAAGTGTAAAAGCTGAGTAGACAACCTTTACCCTTGGAGCCCGCCCCTGCCAACTCCATCTCCTGTGGGTACCTCTCCCCTCCATTCAAACCCTCCCCAGGTCCCACCTCTATGGCTGGTGTTCATCCTGAGCCCCCTCCTCTTTCTTTAGCTCCTGGAAATCCACTCTGGGGTTCACCCAGATCTGATCTTTTCTGGAAGATCAGGAAGTTTCTTGATAAAAAAGCTGTGAGTGGGGCTTCCCTGGTGGCGCAGTGGTTGCGCGTCCACCTGCCGATGCAGGGGAACCAGGTTCGCGCCCCGGTCCGGGAGGATCCCGCATGCCGCGGAGCGGCTGGGCCCGTGAGCCATGGCCGCTGGGCCTGCGCGTCCGGAGCCTGT
>NC_041228.1:42063066-42080291 GCF_002837175.3 Physeter macrocephalus
TTACCCTTCCCCCTCCCCGTGTCCTCAAGTCCATTCTCTATGTCTGCGTCTTTATTCCTGTTCTGCCCCTAGGTTCATCAGAACCATTTTTTTCTTAGATTCCATATACATGTGTTAGCATATGGGATTTGTTTTTCTCTTTCTGACTTCACTCTGTATGACAGACTCTAGGTCTATCCACCTCACTACAAATAACTCAATTTCATTTCTTTTTATGGCTGAGTAATACTCCATTGTATATATGTGCCACATCTTCTTTACCTATTCATCTGTCGATGGACACTTAGGTTGCTTCCATGTCCTGGCGATTGTAAGTAGAGCTACAATGAACATTTTGATACATGACTCTTTTTGAATTACGGTTTTCTCAGGGTATGTGCCCAGTGGTGAGATTGCTGGGTCATATGGTAGTTCTATTTTTAGTTTTTTAAGGAACCTCCATAGTGTTCTCCGTAGTGGCTGTATCAATTTACATTCCTACCAACAATGCAGGAGGGTTCCCTTTTCACTACACCCTTTCCAGCATTTATTGTTTCTAGATTTTTTGATGATGGCCATTCTGACCAGTGTGATGTGATACCTCATTGTGGTTTTGATTTGCATTTCTCTAATGATTAGTGATGTCGAGTATTTTTTTGATATTGAGCTGCATGATCTGCTTGTATATTTTGGAGATTAATCCTTTGTCAGTTGCTTGGTTTGCAATATTTTCTCCCATTCTGAGGGTTTTCTTTTCATCTTGTTTATGATTTCCTTTCCCATCTGTTTATTTTTGTTTTTATTTCCATTTCTCTAGGAGGTGGGTCAAAAAGGATCTTGCTGTGATTTATGTCATAGAGTATTCTGCCTATGTTTTCCTCTAAGAGTTTTATAGTGTCTGACGTTACATTTAGGTCTTTAATCCACTTTGAGTTTATTTTTATGTATGGTGTTAGGAAGTGTTCTAATTTAATTCTTTTACTTGTAGTTGTCCAGTTTTCCCAGCACCACTTTATTGATTTTTTTTGCCAAGTCGTTTACAAAACAACTCTAGGAGTTGGCAAATATTCTTTGTTTTAAAAAAGTAATTAATTAGTTAATTTATTTCTTTTTGGCTGCGTTGGGTCTTCGTTGCTGCACGTGGGCTTTTCTCTAGTTGCGGTGAGTGGGGGCTGCTCTTCGTTGCAGTGCGCGGGCTTCACATTGCGGTGGCTTCTCTTGTTGTGGAGCATGGGCTCTAGGCGCGTGGGCTTCAGTAGTTGTGGCTCGCGGGCTCTAGAGTGCAGGCTCAGTAGTTGTGGTGCGTGGGCTTAGTTGCTCCGCGGCATGTGGGATCTTCCCTCACCAGGGACCGAACCCATGTCGCCTGCATTGGCAGGCAAATTCTTAACCACTGTGCCACCAGGGAAGTCTGTTGGCAAATATTCTTATCCCTGAAGGCTTTAAGACTAAAGATTTAAGGGAAGAATGTTGTTTATTTATGTGTCATTTGTCTTGCTTAAATAATAGCATGGTGAAGAACTGAAAGTGTCTCATCATCTTCACTGGTGAGTTCTGGGAGCTTGTTGTCCATCATGGCTTAGTGCTCAGATAATGCCACTACTAAGTACATTTTGTTCCTTAAATTGGTGTTTCATGACATGAAGTCTTCACATTCGGACTTCCAAAAGAACAACCCACAAACTCTTTAGAGAGTTCACAAAGAATTGCTTTAGAGAAGAAAAATCCCCCTATGTGCTTATTTGGAGCAATATAACTTAGTAAAAAGGAGAAAAAAGGGGAGGGATTATTTTAAGCTGAAAACAAAAAATGTAATTTAGTAGTTATAAGAAACCACAGACATCTAAACAAGCTTGTCAGAAATTTCAAATCAAGAACCAGAAAATTGTTTATTTCCTTTCCAGTTCTCTCTGTCTGGATGTATCTCTCTTAACAATTCACTTTGGGCCCTGTAGGTACAGTGGAACGATCCAGATGCACTATATTCATTAGTGGACAAGGAGAAGCCATCAAAATTCCCATTTTCAATCGACCAGGAAGGAGATATCTATGTGACTCAGCCCTTGGACCGAGAAGAAAAGGACGCAGTGAGTAAAATTAGGAGGAGTTTCACAGGTGATGAGATCCTGGGCTCATGGATATCTGAGAGCAGAAACAATTTTACTTAACACCCAGCCCCCCACCAATATCCCCCAAACTGTGTTCTGAACCTCAGTGCATTATTGCTCTCAGAGACATGATAATACCGTCACAAATTCAGCCCATTTTATATTTTCTCATTTCCCAATTCTAAGCAAATTGATGATAAGGGGATAAATGTAATAGCATTGAAATAGTTGTTTTCTCTGCCTTTTAAAGGGGATGATGAAGGATTCATGTCTTAACTCTGATCTCGTTGTAGTATGTTTTTTATGCGGCTGCAAGGGATGAGCATGGAAAACCACTCGCATTTCCACTGAAAATTCAAGTGAAAGTTAAAGACATTAATGATAATCCACCTACATGTCCATCTACAGTGACTGTACTTGAGGTCCAGGAGAATGAAGAAATAGGTAAGAAACCATGTATCTGTCCTCCCTATGTTAACTCTGTAATCCCTTTCTCCTCGTTGTCAGGTAAAAGGTGGGCAGGTAAACCTGATTGGGGATCAGTGGTCCATGCCCAGCACAGCATCGAGGTAGACTAGACTTTGGGACTCACATAGGTACAGTATTTAATTTCAAGCAATATCTGGAAAGTGTTTTAAAATTGGAGATTTTATAACTACTACTCCTACTCCTAGCACTGTTACTGCCACTACTATTACTACTACTACTACCACTAGCACCGTAACCATTTACACCAGTATCCTGTATACATGTATAAGGTTATCTCTTTGCAAGGTTTTTTTTTTTTTTTAGATTTTATCTATCTATCTGTCTATTTATTTATTTATTTATTGGCCGCGTTGGGTCTTCTGTTGCTGTGCGCCAGCTTTCTCTAGTTACAGCGAGTGGGGGCTAGTCTTCGTTGCGGTACGAGGGCTTTTCATGGCAGTGGCTTCTCTTGTTGTGGAGCACAGGTTCTAGGCACGCAGGCTTCAGTAGTTGTGGCACACGGGCTTCAGTAGTTGTGGCTCACGGGCTCAAGAGCGCAGGCTCAGTAGTTGTGGCACATGGGCTTAGTTGCTCCGCGGCATGTGGGATCTTCCCAGACCAGGGCTTGAACCCATGTCCCCTGCATTGGCAGGCGGATTTTTTTTTTTTTTTTTTTACAATTCATCTATTTTATTTATTTTTGGCTGCATTGGGTCTCCGTTGGTGCTCGCGGGCCCTCTCCAGTTGTGGAGAGCGTGGGCCACTCTTCATTGCGGTGCGTATGCCTATTGTGGTGGCTTCTCTTGTTGCGGAGCACGGGCTCCAGGCTCACGGGCTTCAGTAGTTGTGGCACGCGGGCTCAGCAGTTGTGGCACATGGGCTCGGTAGCTCCGCGGCACGTGGGATCCTCCTGGACCAGGGCCCGAACCTGCGTCTCCCGCATTGGCAGGCGGATTCTTAAGCACTGCGCCACCAGGGAAGCCCCTGCAAGGTTTTTCCATAGATTCTTATTTGCCTTCAACAAACTCAGTGACAGGTAAAATCCCATCAAACTTGCTAAATAATTTAAACAAACATTCACACCCAATGTCAGATATCCTGCAATTGACCCTTGATTGTCCCTCTCTAGGAAGCTGATAATAGCTCATGAGGCTGGAAGATGAAGTTCAAATCCTATCTGTTTTTGTCCTTTTGTTCTTGACCTGTTTTGTTTCCTTGTACTGTGCCAGGATAGCTTCAGTTCTGTACAGGGCCGACTACTATTAGATCACTGTGATTTCTGGGCGTTTTATGACTTTGCTGGATTTGGGACACCTATTGTCTATTACCCCTTGGTGTTGAGCCCATTGGCTGAGCAGGCTGGCATTGCTTGAATTGTTTTTGTCTGTTTCGTGTAAGTTTCAGGGCTTACAGGGTTAGCAGGCTCTCATGACTACCATTACCAGGGCTTGGCTGCCCTTGCAGGCAGATCCTCACCTGCCTCATGGGCATTCTCGTCATTTTCTTTCGATCTCTTTACTCTTCTTGCCACACGCTTTTCACACGGTGGGTGCTGTCTTGGTGGCTTGGTGGACACTGCTCACATGGCTTGCTTGTTCAATGCTCACTTTTTTTCCTTCTTGCTGTCAAGAGTCATATGGAGGCTACCTATTGTCAGTGTGTTCTGCTTAGGTCTTCTCTTTTTCATTGATTCCAGTTATTCTTACAACAGGGAGTATTAAATGACAGTTTGAAGGATTTCAGTTAATTTTAAGGAAGAATCTTCTAAAGTGACAGTGGAGTAACAATGAAATGTGTGACAATAGCCAAGAAACACTTATGGCATCACCTTTTTGGAAAATATGGGCTGGTCTGTGATGCTGAATGAAGGCAGAAGACCTTTGAAGACCTTTGTAGATGATACCTCAAGTCTCTTTGCACAGGGCCTAACATTTAGTGTATTAGTCATCTATGTTGCATAACAAATTGTCCCAAAATTTAGCAGCTTAAAACAGCAAACATTTATTATCTCACAGTTTCTGTGAGTCAGGAATCTGGATATGGGTGCATGCCTTTGATTCAGAATCTGGATGTGAGGTGAGTGCCTTTGATTCAGAGAGAGAGAGAAAGAGAAAGGGAGAGAGTTCAAAAAATGGCAGGTAATCCCTCTCTAGGAAGCTCATAATAGCTCATGAGGCTGGAAGATGAAGTTCAAATCCCATCTGTTTTTGTCCTTTTGTTCTTGACCTGTTTTGTTTCCTTGTACTGTGCCAGGATAGCTTTAGTTCTGTACAGGGCCGACTACTATTAGATCACTGTGATTTCTGGGCGTTTTATGACTTTGCTGGATTTGGGACACCTATTGTCTATTACCCCTTGGTGTTGAGCCCATTGGCTGAGCAGGCTGGCATTGCTTGAAATGTTTTTGTCTGTTTCGTGTAAGTTTCAGGGCTTACAGGGTTAGCAGGCTCTCATGACTACCATTACCAGGGCTTGGCTGCCCTTGCAGGCAGATCCTCACCTGCCTCATGGGCATTCTCGTCATTTTCTTTCGATCTCTTTACTCTTCTTGCCACACGCTTTTCACACGGTGGGTGCTGTCTTGGTGGCTTGGTGGACACTGCTCACATGGCTTGCTTGTTCAATGCTCACTTTTTTTCCTTCTTGCTGTCAAGAGTCATATGGAGGCTACCTATTGTCAGTGTGTTCTGCTTAGGTCTTCTCTTTTTCATTTATTCCAGTTATTCTTACAACAGGGAGTATTAAATGACAGTTTGAAGGATTTCAGTTAATTTTAAGGAAGAATCTTCTAAAGTGACAGTGGAGTAACAATGAAATGTGTGACAATAGCCAAGAAACACTTATGGCATCACCTTTTTGGAAAATATGGGCTGGTCTGTGATGCTGAATGAAGGCAGAAGACCTTTGAAGACCTTTGTAGATGATACCTCAAGTCTCTTTGCACAGGGCCTAACATTTAGTGTATTAGTCATCTATGTTGCATAACAAATTGTCCCAAAATTTAGCAGCTTAAAACAGCAAACATTTATTATCTCACAGTTTCTGTGAGTCAGGAATCTGGATATGAGTGCATGCCTTTGATTCAGAATCTGGATGTGAGGTGAGTGCCTTTGATTCAGAGAGAGAGAGAAAGAGAAAGGGAGAGAGTTCAAAAAATGGCAGGTAAGATGGAAGTCAGTCTTCTTATAACTAATCTGGGAAGTAACATCCCATAACTTTTGCCATATTCATTAGAAATGAGTCACTAGGCCCAGTTCTCACTCAAAAGGAGGAGGTTATACCAAGGCATCAATATCAGGGTTGGGGGGATAGCTGGGAGCCACGGTAGAGGCTGCCTGCCTTATTTGGGAGGAGGACAGTACTAGTTTTCTGAAGCTGCTGAGGATGTCATTGTTGGTAAAACAAATTGTTCAGGGATGCAGCATGCTCTTTGCATCTCCAAAAGTGAGAATTTATTTTGTAACAATATTTCACAAAGTCTTGAATTGTGGACTTAATGGACCAGGAATTCTTATAAATCAGCACAGACTGAGTCTATTCTCTATATGTAGCCCAAAGGGGTACAAAAAATGTCCCTGCCTTTTGGGGGTTTACTGTCTAGCTCAATAAAATATTCAATTATTCCTTAGTATATTTATATTCTCCTGTCTGGTGTCTTATATTGGCCAGAATCTTGTGGGACTCATGTCCCCAAATCTCAGCAATAACAACATTAATTCTGAAATCCCACCTGCTACCAAGACCTTTGTGTTCATACGGGAACTTTATCCTCTCATAAAAGCCCCACCTCCCTAAAGTATTTCTGAGTGCCCCAAGAGTTGCTGTATGTGCCTCTGAATGAATCTGGGCTGCCACTTGTCCCTGGCCTTTGTCACTCAGGGACATGGCACTTCTTTGACTCCTGGCTCATTCATAAGTTCTCTACTCCCACTGAGTGGTGTCTCCTACTGGAATTTCCCTGTCACTGACGTCAACAGTCTTCACGGTGCCTCTGACAGCTGGAGGTTTCCTCCGTGGTGAGGGAAGGACAGTGTCCTCTGTGTTATGCTCAGTTGCCGGGGGAAAGGTCCAGAGCAGGGCTGCTCAGACACCAAACAATCACAGAAGTTAGCAAGACACTCTTTCATTCCAACACACAGATGCTTTTCTTACAAGGGCAGATGCATGTTCCAAAGGTGGCTCGGTTGTTTGTGAAAGCAGAGATGGCAGCGGCTGCAACACTAGATACGTGTGCTCTTCTGCTACCCATGTTGCGCCTCCTCCCCAGCCCATGAGACACGTCTGCACGTGCCAGCTCCATTATAGACATAACCTAGGTACTTCCATTCCTCCCCTCACAAACCCTCCAAATCTCCCTGTAAATCAGTAGATGCAAAGTAACATGGGGGAGGGGATGAAACCGACCTCCACAAGTAGGGAATACATATTCAAGTTTTAGCCCTCACATGGGATTCTGGCTGTGTGTAGAGAAACCCACATTTACCATTTCACAGAGTAAGACGACCCAGCACCTATCAGAATTCACCCAGACCTGGGTGGAGCACTGAGTCAGAGCCGGACTTCTGGAGCTCCCTGGACTGAGACGTCCACAGAAATAAAACTTAGGACCATAAACTGCAGCAAGGCAGAGACGGTGTCTGCCTGCTCTCTGTCCCGTGCCTGTCTTTATCTTTGGGGTGGAGTCAGTCTCTGCCATTTTTCCAGAAAGTTACTTAGAAGTAACCACGGTTGGCTTGTCCTTATTTAGTTTTACCATTTGCCTTGTGTATTAGTGTCTGAGGGTGGCCGTAACAAATTACCACAGACTTGGTGACTTAAAACAACAGAAATTTATTTGCTAAGAGTTCTGGAGACTAGAAGTCTGAAAGCAGGGTGCCAGCTAGGGGAGAATTCTTCCTTGCCTCTTCTGGCTCCTTGTGGCTCCTTGGCTGCTTGTGGCAGCATCGCTGCAGTCTCTGTGCTCTCTTCACATTGCCTCCTCCTCCTCTGTGGGCGTCTCTGTATCTTCTCTTCCTCTTATAAGAACGCCCATCACTGGATTTAAGGCCCACTCCAAATCCAGGATGAGGGACTTCCCTGGTGGAGCAGTGGTTAAGAATCCGCCTGCCAATGCAGGGGACACAGGTTCGATCCCTTGTCCAAGGAGATCCCACATGCCGCGGAGCAATGAAGCCGCGTGCCACAACTACTGAGCTTGTGCTCTAGAGCCCGCGAACCACAACTACTGAGCTTGTGTTCCATAACTATTAAAGCCCGTGTGTCTAGAACCTGTGCTCTGCAACAAGAGAAGCCGCCGCAATGAGAAGCCCACATACTGCAACAAAGAGTAGCCCCCTCTTGCCACAACTAGAGAAAGCCTGTGCACAGCAAGAAGACTCAACATAGCTAAAAGTAAATTAAAAAAAAAAAAAGCAAATCCAGGATGATTTCCTCTCAAGACCCTGAATTGTGTCCTCCCAAAATTTATATGGTGAAGTCCTAACCTCCAGCACCTCAAAGGGTGACTATTATTTAGAGATAGGGTCTTTAAAGAGGTAATTAAGTTAAAATGATGTCATTAGTGTGGGCCTTAAGCCAATATGGCTGGTGTCCTTCTAAGAAGAAAAAATCTGGACAGATACAAGTACGGGGGAAGACCATGTGAAAACACATGCACCAGACAGCTATCTACAAGCCAAGAAGAAAGGTCTCAGAAGAAATCAACTCTGCTGACACCTTGATCTCAGACCTCTAGTGTCCAGAAACTGTGAGAAAATGTTTCTGTTGTTAACGCCATCCAGTTTGTGGTGCTTTGTTATGGTGCCCTTAGCAGACTAAGACACTTCTCCACACACTGCACTACTGAAAGGGTTAGAAGAACCAACGTCGATCTAAGAACTTTAGTCTGCTACTCAAAGTTACTTCCAGTGCTTTCTAGGAACCTGATTCTTCAGTGAAATCATTTTTTAATAGAGTAAAAAGAGCCTATAATGGATGGGTTTCCTTCTTTTCTTCTCTACAGGGAACAGTATTGGAACACTTATTGCTCATGACATGGATGAAGAAAACACTATCAACAGTCTTTTAACATACAGAATTGTGGATCAAACCCCCAAAGTTCCTAGAGATGGACTCTTCCTGGTCCAGACCTACTCAGGAATGTTCCAGTTAGCCGCGCAGTCCTTGCGGAAGCGAGACACTCCACAGTACAACTTGACAGTAGAGGTGTCTGACAAAGGTTAGTAGCACCTTCACTGTGTCAAGAGTGATAACACTTGTTTTCTTTCTAGTTGTGATTTGTTAGGCTGCTCTAATGCCTGGGTGTATTACAGAAGGATGCTCTTTAAGAGTTCTTGCTTCCTATGTAAAACACAGCACAGAGGCAGCAGGTGCAACATGGTAACGGCCAGAGTTGCAGCTTAGGCAATGTTATTATGTTGGTTCCCTGAGAAGAAGATGCCCAAGAGGGGATTAAATATATAAGGATTTTATTAGGGGAATTGCCTATGAGAAAAAATGGGGAGGGATACAGGGAAGGCTGGGAGAGCCATCAGACCTCAATACAAGCCAGACGCTGAGTGAAGGAGAGAAGGAAAGGCAGTGGTGGGAGTAACATAGATCACTAAGCAGTCAAAGGGAAGCTCAGCACGGTCATTAGGGCTCCAAAGTTGGCCGTGGAAGGAGTCTGTGATCTCCAAAACAGGCCTACCTTAGCCTGCCGGCCTTGCTCTGTCACTGGCTTGGGGCAGCCAATGGGAAGCAAGGCCTTGGTGCAAATGTGGTGATGGGTTTCAGAGCAAGGTGGCATGTTGTCAATTAAGATCCCTGGTGTTAGGGGTTGGCAAGGCATGTTGTCATGGCCACCATGGTCACAAACAAGAAAATGAGTTGTATTTCCCAAGTCTCCCTTTCAGACTCAAAGGATTCTACTGTATGACAGTGAAGGAAAAATGTATCATTTGGGAAGTTTTGTCTTCTTATGTTAGCTTCTTGGTGGCCATTTGACGATATCTGGAGACATTCTTCCTTAACGCCTTATACAATTTCAAAGCAAGTGGATTTTAATCTTTGTTAAGTCATGAGACCCTTTGAGAATCTGATGGAAACTATGAATTCCTCAACAAATGCACACATTATCAACAAATTGCACAGACACACAAACTTACGTGAACTCAGGGACAGGCTTATTTTAAGATCATTAATACTTCTAGGTTGAGAATCTTTCTTTAACTGGCACTGAATCTTAGATTACCAAATAGTTCAGTAATTGTTATGCTACGGGAGAGAGAGATTATGCAGGTGTGCTGAAGTAAAGAGCACCATTTCATACTGTGCTTCACATTTTTTTTTTCATTACACAGTTGCTGAGATACTGAAGCGAGCTGGGGTTTAGCAGGCCCCTGAAGCAGAATGTTTGAGACATAGTGATTAGGCAAATATTGAGGGCCTAACATAATGTCTAGCGTTATGTTAAGAGGTACAACAGAAGTGGGTATAATAAATCCTCCCTGTCCACGATGAGCTGACAATCTCACACCGTTAGCCAGCCATTCTTTCAGCAGTTATTGAGCATTACCGTGATTGAGGCACCATTCAAGGTACTGGGGATACACAAATGAAGAAGACCCAGTGTCTGTCCTCAAGGAGCATTTGTGGTAGAGGAGATGGACATGTGAATAAATAAATTGTAAGAAATATGTACAAGGTAGCTCATGAAGGCAATGAGTGACTCAGTGGAGAGGGAGAGAGCTGATAAAGCTTTCTGGAAGAGGCATCATTGATCTGAATTTTGATGGATGAATATGACAAGTTACAAAATAGTGTAAAGGCTTACAGAGGAGAAGAAAGCCCATGTGAAAATGCATGGGGACCTGAAGCAGTTTGAGGCTGCAAGAGCATCAGGTTACAAATTGTCTATGTACCTGAGTACACCTGTAGACTATATGGACCAGATTATACAGTATATTTATATATAACTTTGTATGTGTATTGATGGAGTTAAACATCCAGTTGTGTACTATAGAAAATTAGACTGGTAGGCTGTAATTAACATAGTTTTACATAAAATCAGGGAAGATCTGTTAGCCAGGAGGTCCACTGCTGGCCCAAATAAGGTTTGTGCAGAGCAGGGAGCCAGTGGGTTCAGGCCCTGGGACCTCCGGAAATCTTCAGCCATTCTTGCTGCCTACAAATGTTCTGGGGACTGGACCCAACTTGAGTTAACATCCACTTATTTGTAATACTGTTATTATTAGATTACATGCCTGGCTTTGTGTCCAGTGCGTCAAGCGCAAACTTTAGAGCTAGGCCGTGTGAGTATATTTGTCAGGATCCCAGCAGGAAACAGACAGCCCCCTCAAAAGAAGTAACCAAAAAGTGTTGAGAGAGGGGATTATTTGTAAAGGCTGGGGGTAGGGGTTATGGGAAACCAACAGGGGGTGTGAAGCACAATGGCAGCCTTTCTTACCTGAAGGTGAGAAGGGATGAGGGAAGGTAACATTTCCTGAAGGAGCAAGGCCTGTTCCTGTGACTATAGAAGAGGCTGCTGGCCGTGGGGAACTGGACCCTGACCCTGTCCCTCCTGCCCTGCCTTAGAGCTCCAGCCAGGGCTCCCACTGGTGGAACCCAACTTCTACCCAGAGGGCCAGGATGCCCACTGATGCAGTTCCTAAGGTCAGCCTCCGGGGCACAAAGCGGGGTGAAGGGCGGAGAGTGGACAGAGAGGGAAAAGGAACGCATGGATTTGAATTCTGGCTTGACCACTAGTTAGCTGTATGACCTTGGTCAGATCACCAACTTCCCTGTCCTTTGGCTTCCTCATTAGGGAACTCAATGAGATTGATAATTGTACCTACCTCACGGAGTTAGAATGAAGATGAAATGAGTCATGCAAGCAAAGCATTTAATATGGTGCCTGGTACATAGAGAGTGCTAACAATGTCAGTTAGGACGAGAAGCTTGGCTCTGTTGCAATCTACATTTTCTAGATAAACTGACTACTGCACAGAGATTTTGAGTGACATTCCCAAGCTCTCACACGTCTGATAAGTAGCAGAGACAGAATTTGAACAGTGGGGTTCCAAAGCCCAGAGTCTCAGCCCTTGTATGATACACTACTTCATAGATAGAACAATGGAAACCCCAAGAAAAAAACCTATCATGTTGGTTCTCACTGTGGATATTTCCCTGGGGACCCCATCCCCACCTGTACTTCATGCTTATCTTGGACCTAGGTTGAACCTGCTGTCTCTGACTAGGTCTCTGAATTGTCAAACCCACCCCTCACAGCCTATGCCATCTCCCAGAGTTCTATGAGCTACTTCTGCCTCCGTAGGCTGGGCAGCCTGGCCTTTTGAAGGGGGTTAATTGTACCTCTCCTCCCTCACTTGGGCCTTCCCTTTAGGGGGGCAGAAGGGATACAGGACAGTAAGTTCTGGAAGTGTTCAGAGTAGGAAAGACAACCCTCTGGGATGCTCAAAGAAGTCTTTCTAGAAGGATAGTTTTGCACTGGGCTTTGAAGGCTACATAAGTTTCACTAGCCAGGAAAGAGAGGCTGCTTCACAGAAAAGAAGCCATCTTGCTCAGGGACAAGCCTTACTGAGGAGGGGGCAGGTAGATGGAGTGGGAAGCCCAGGGGAGCCTCTCGTGGGGTTTTCTTCAGCCCTTGGTGACCGGCTCATGGGTGCAGGTGGGGAGCAGAGAATCCCCTCACCACACAAATCGCATGTCAATAGTAAAATTGTGGCTATGGCTGTCACTTTACTTGCCAACTGTTTTTCTTGCAGATTTCTGATTTTAATGCATGATGTTCAGTGAAAATTTTTGTGATATGACTTTGATTTTCAGATTTCAAGACCCTCTGCTTTGTGCAGATCAACATTATTGATATCAATGATCAGATCCCCATCTTTGAAAAATCAGATGTGAGTAGTTATCACCTTGCTTTTTCTTTACTTTGTTCATATTACCTGACCCCTACTTCTGGAATAAAGACACAAACAGTAGCTAGGGAAAATGCCAGAGGTACCAAACTCAAACATCATCTTCAGTGGAAATCTTCAGGGAACAGTAACATTCACTGTTATAGTATCTGGGAGCATCTGGTTTTTTTATTAAAAACTTTTGCCAACAGCTCATTTATTTCAAGGACTGCTTGGAAGCTACAACCACCATCTTTGTCCAATTGAAAGGAGTTGAGTGGTTGCTTGCAGTTTGTCATATATTTTGTGTGTAGCAGGACAATAAATAGATTACTGCTAGGTCTCAAACAAGCGTGTGTAGTCAGAATTTAAAATTTTGAATATTGGCAATTTAAACTCATTTTGTAATTATTGGATAAGAGAAAAGGGGAAGAAAAAACTAATCTCTGGTTTATGCCGAAAAATGTGCCCAAGACATCTGCAAGAATTAGAATTGGGAAAAAAGAGCAGGAGAAAAAAGATCAGTTGAGTATATCAAGAAGAATTCAAGTTAACTTATTATTAATGTGGGGGTAGTTTGATCATTGCTTCCCTTAAAATGGATGCCTCTATTTATTTATTCTGGAGAAGAGAGAAGCCCTTTTGGCTAGATTGTTATGTTTGAAGTCAGTTTATGAGGCGGCCCAGAGCCTTGTGATGATTTTCATAAATCACAATAGGGATAAGGCAGTGACAAAGAACAGGAATTGATTTATGGGAGGGTTTGAGGAGGTAAAAAGTGTGACAATATAACTTGTATAGTAGGCACTGAGGTTAAGCAAGCGTGAGACTAAGAGCCTGTTTCTACTCTGCCTCCATTCTCCTGGGCATTTGATCCTTTCTGTGTGTTGTAGTTTCCTTGCATTACATCTAGGCAGTGTTTTTATTTTGAGGGTAGGAGTCCTGCTTTGGGAATCTCAGAGCTTGGAAAGGCAAACTGGGCCTTAGAAAGGTGAGTCCACTTCTTTCATTGCCGTGGTCCTTTCCCGGACCCTGCCTGTTACCATCTTCATGATCACCATGCCAAGAGACATGATCTGGGGGATTTTCAGTGGAGGAGTGGGAGATGGTCTCGGTCAGTGTTAATTAAGAGCACCTGCTTTGGAGTTGGACAAACATTGGTTTGAATCCCAATTCTGTGACCAGCTAGCTGTGTGGTCTTGGGTGGGTTTTACCTCTCTAGTCTTTTGCTCCTCTGTCAAATGGAGATGATAATATAGCTACTCAGTAGGGTGCTTTGTTTTGCTGCTTATCTTTATTGAGCACTTATTATGTGCCAGCTTCTGTTATTATTATTATTATTATCATCATCGTCATCTCCAAGGACAGATGATGAACCTGAGACTTTAAAAAATTAGATAACTTATTTCAGTTCACCCCGGTCATAAGTGACAAGCCTAGGATTCATACCCAGGCCATTTGACTCCAAAGTTCAGGCTCTTAACCACTATTCTCTGATTGATTTAAGAAATAATTAAAATAATGTAAAGTGCCTGCCACACTGTAGGTACGCAATACATAGTAGCTATCTATTTGTCTCAACAGTTATTAAACATATTGGATGTGAGTGGAGGGATATGTTTTAGAATCCTATCAGTAGATCTCTGAGACGTTGTGTTTCCTGGTACAATGGCTATCAGTCTACAAGCATGACTGATGTCAAAATCAACTGTAACCCACTCATTAATAGAAAAAAACATGCTTGGTAAGTATTGATGCAAACTGTGACTTGTGTCCATTCTGAAACCAAGGAGACAAGTTTGCCCTTTGACAACTGTACTCGATGACAATGGACATTCTCATTGTTTCCTTCCCCTGTTTCCTTCTTAGTATGGAAACCTAACTCTCCCTGAAGATACAGCCATTGGAACTGTCATCTTAACCATCCAGGCCACCGATGCTGATGAACCAAATACGGGAAGTTCTAAAATCCTGTACCGAATTACACAGGGAGACAGTGAGGGATGTTTGGAGATTGAAACAGATCCCCAAACCAATACTGGATATGTCAAGGTTAAAAAGGTAAATAGCACATTGAATGGAATTTGTCTTTTTCAGAGGTTAATTTACTTAGGACCATTCAAGGACCTATAAGCAGAGGTGACATATTAGCAGTGACCTCTCGGGTGTGTGATGGACTCCTGGAACACTCTCAGTCATTCTTGTCCTCCCAAAAGACAGAAGGCAGGATTCTTGCTCTGGGTCTGTCACTAACTGACCAAGTAGCCTTTGTAGAGTGAGGTAGGATTGACATATAAAATATATAAACTACAAGATAGAAAATTTCTTAGTATAAGTATGTCCCATGAAATACTGGGGACATACTTATACTAAAAAATTGCTTGTTGTTTACCTGAAATTCCAATAAAACCAGTTGTTCTATATTTTTATTTGCTAAATCCTGGGCAAGGTGGTGCTCCGGGCTTTATTTCTCTCTTTGCAAATATGGGGTATTAGACTAGACGAACCGTATGAGCCCTTTAGGCTGTAGACTCTTTATTCTAATGGGCCAGCCATTGGCTCCTCTTTAATAATGACTGGAAATTGGTAGGTCTCCTTTAATAGACAAGTTTTAATAAACAAGTTTATTCTTTCATGGCTTCTTCCCTGCCTACCCCTTACTTTCATCTTTTATGGTATTACTGAGTCCACTGGCTCTTGCTTCGTCTCTCCCTTTGTAAGGACTGGGTAGTCTAGGGCCAAACTCTTGATTACCATGATACTTGCTTTTTAATAGAGGGTCTTCCCATCCTTCTCTCAATCTACTCCCATCCCCCACTGTGTACAGCTGAAGTTTGACGCTTTCCTCCATGGCTGCCTCATTTATGCTTTAGAGCATGTAAACCGTTTACCAGATGACTCAGTAGGAAGCAGCACTTGTCATCCAATGTAGTTAGAATTAAAAGGGGTCAGAGTTACAGCAATAGAGACTTTGTGGTCATGGTTGAATGCTGAAGGTTTGTAGGGCAGTGTGTTGGAGGCTGCAAAAGAAAGCTCTGAAGGAAAGTTTTGACCCAGAATAAAGGAAAGCTGAAGTAGAGGCTAAAAATGAAGACAAAATAGAATAATTTCACAGAAAATGGATAGAAGCACAGGGAGAAAAGTGCTAGTGCTGAAGGAAGCCCTGGGGCAGAATCTCAGAATTCTGATACCATTATGACTATATAACCCACTTCTGACAAAGGGCCTCGCTGGGTTTTAGCTGCGAGGTTTTTGTGTGGACCTACTCAAGCCATTAGTATTTTGTGTGAGTCTGACATTTGGAAAAGCTGCCATAACATCTTCCCCCTCTATTCATGGCTGCCTACATGGAGACAAAGAACCCAGAAGGAAAGGCCAGTTTTCAGAGTTTGCAGTGGGTGGTCCAGGCAACATACGTGATCTTTTTGCAGGAGGTGGGGGCAGATAGCTTCTATCCTCCCACAGGCCCAGGGCTCTCTAGGCATCTAAGAGAAGATAAAGCCCCGTCCATCTCAGTATGAATGAGTCCCACATGTCAGTAATTTTTCATGGTGGCTTGTTGTGAATCAACTGAAGTTAATTGGACCATTTGTGGCTAAAGGGCACCTATAGGGAAAAATTGGTAACCTTGATGATTAGCAGTAGGTGAGGGCTGTAAGTATCCTCCCACATGCTCTTGACATGAGGAGGTATATCACAGTACAGCAGGCCTATGGCCAAAATCTTTGTCACATCCTTATTTTGTTTGTGGTTATATTCCAAGCGTCCAGAATATTGCCTGGCACATAGTGGAGGTTCAATAAACATTGGTTGCATTGAATAAATAATTGAATTCTGTGCCATGTACAATTAATAACAAGCAGGGACAAAAACCATCATCCAACTTGTGCTTTAGGCTTGTGATGTCCCAGCTCTCTGTCCCTCAGGCACTGTGGGCACGGTACTCTAGTGAGAGGATTCATCTGACTGTCCACAGAAAAGGTGTTGATAGACACAACAGAACTGGCATCCTGGAACTATGAAGGGTAAAAGCTGCTGGACTAGCCAGATGCTACACTCTTGTTCATTTAATGATCAAGATATACTATATTTTTAACCAAACTGCATGTCTTGAATACCACTAATATCACAAAACCTCTTTGTAAGATCACTTTGCTAATTAACAAACCTTCTAGTGCAGCTTGAGACAGTGTGAGCTCAAAGCCTGTAGTAGCTGCCTCTGGAGTGTGGATCTCTGATTAGGATCTGTCAAATGCTAAGTGACAGCCAGCCCAGAGGTGTGGATTCTTCATGAGGACACACTAGATGTTAGCCAACTGCCCCTAGGATGTGTGTACTCACATTGACAGATGTTTGTATTCATACAGTTTTCAGTATTTTAAATAAATTAGACTCTATTATGTGGTTTTTCGTGTGTAGTTTAGCCTTACTTCTAATTCCCTCCCCATTAAGCCATCCATTGCTTCAGAACCATTGTGTTGATCATTTTTTAAAAATTTAAAATCCCAATGTAGACTACTTTTATTTCCTAATATTTTATTTTTTAAAAAATATCTTTGTTGGAGTATAATTGCTTTACATTGTTGTGTTATTTGCTGCTGTATAACAAAGTGAATCAGCTCTACATATACATGTATCCCCATATCCCCTCCCTCTTGCGTCTCCCTCCCACACTCACTATCCCACCCCCTAGATGGTCACAAAGCACTGAGCTGATCTCCCTGTGTTATGCGGCTGCTTCCCACTAGCTATCTATTTTACATTTGGTAGT
>NC_041228.1:42080310-42082863 GCF_002837175.3 Physeter macrocephalus
ACCCTCTCCAGCATTTGTTTGTAGATTTTTTGATGATGGCCATTCTGACCCAGGTGAGGTGATACCTCATTGTAGTGTTTTTTTTTTTGTGGTATGCGGGCCTCCCTCTGCTGTGGCCTGTCCCGTTGTGGAGCTTCCATATATATGTGTTAGCATATGGTATTTGTTTTTCTCTTTCTGACTTACTTCACTCTGTATGACAGACTCTAGGTCCATCCACCTCACTACAAATAACACAATTTTGTTTCTTTTCATGGCTGAGTAATATTCCATTGTATATATGTGCCACATCTTGTTTATCCATTCATCTGTTGATGGATTTAGGTTGCTTCCATGTCCTGGCTATTGTAAATAGTGCTGCAATGATTATTGTGGTACATGTCTCTTTTTGAATTATGGTTTCCTTAGGGTATATGCCCAGTAGTGGGATTGCTGGGTCGTATGATAGTTCTATTTGTAGTTTTTGTTTTTTTTTTTGCGATACGCGGGCCTCTCACTGTTGTGGCCTCTCCCGTTGTGGAGCACAGGCGCCGGATGCGCAGGCTCAGTGGCCATGGCTCATGGGCCCAGCCACTTCGTGGCATGTGGGATCTTCCCGGACCGGGGCACGAACCCTTGTCCCCTGCACCGGCAGGCGGACTCTCATCCATTGCGCCACCAGGGAAGCCCCATTTGTAGTTTTTTTAAGGAACCTCCATACTGTTCTCCATAGTGGCTATATCAATTTACATTCCCACCAACAGTGCAAGAGGGTTCTCTTTTCTCCACACCCTCTCCAGCATTTGTTTGTAGATTTTTTGATGATGGCCATTCTGACCCAGGTGAGGTGATACCTCATTGTAGTGTTTTTTTTTTTGTGGTATGCGGGCCTCCCTCTGCTGTGGCCTCTCCCGTTGTGGAGCACAGGCTCCAGACGCGCAGGTCCAGCGGCCATGGGTCACGGGCCCAGCTGCTCCGCGGCATGTGGGATCCTCCCAGACAGGGGCGCAAACCCGGTTCCCCTGCATCGGCAGGCGGATGCGCAACCACTGCACCACCAGGGAAGCCCCTCATTGTAGTTTTGATTTGCATTTGTCTAATGATTAGTGATGTTGAGCATCTTTTCATGTGTTTGTTGGCAATCTGTATATCTTCCTTGGAGAAATGTCTATTTAGATCTTCTGCCCATTTTGGGATTGGGTTGTTTGTTTTATTGCTATTGAGCTGCGTGAGCTGCTTGTATATTTTGGAAATTAATCCTTTGTCACTAGTTTCATTTGCAAATATTTTCTTCCATTCTGAGGGTTGTCTTTTGTCTTGTTTATGGTTTCCTTTGCTGTGCAAAAGCTTTTAAGTTTTACTAGGTCCCATGTGTTTATTTTTACAAAATTTCCATTTCTCTAGGAGGTGGGTCAAAAAGGATCTTGCTGTGATTTATGTAATAGAGTGTTTTGCCTATGTTTTTCTCTAAGAGTTTTATAGTGTCTGGCCTTACATTTAGGTCTTTAACCCATTTTGAGTTTATTTTTGTGTATGGTGTTAGGGAGTGTTCTAATTTCATTCCTTTACATGTAACTGTCCATTTTTCCCAGCACCTCTTATTGAAGAGGCTGTCTTTTCTCCATTGTATATTCTTGCATCCTTTATCAAAGATAAGGTGACCATATGTGTGTGGGTTTATCTCTGGACTTTCTATCCTGTTTCATTGATCTATATTTCTGTTTTTGTGCCAGTACCATATTGTCTTGATTACTGTAGCTTTGTAGTATAGTCTGTAGTTGGGGAGCCTGATTCCTCCCGCTCCGTTTTTCTTTCTCAAGATTGCTTTTGCTGCTTGGGGTCTTTTGTGTTTCCATACAAATTGTGAAATTTTTTGTTCTAGTTCTGTGAAACATGCCTTTGGTAGTTTGATAGGGATTGCATTGAATCTGTAGATTACTTTGGGTAGTATAGTCATTTTCACAATGTTGATTCTTCCAATCCAAGAACATGGTATATCTCTCCATCTGTTTGTGTCGTCTTTAATTTCTTTCATCAGTGTCTTATAGTTTTCTGCCTATAGGTTTTTTGACTCCTTAGGTAGGTTTATTCCTAGGTATTTTATTCTTTTTGTTGAAATGGTAAATGGGAGTGTTTCCTTAATTTCTCTTTCAGATTTTTCATCATTAGTGTATAAGAATGCAAGAAATTTCTGTGCATTAATTTTTTATCCTGCTACTTTACCAAATTCATTGATTAGCTCTAGTAGTTTTCTGGTAGCATCTTTAGGATTGTCTATGTATAGTATCATGTCACCTGCAAACAGTGACAGTTTTATTCCTTCTTTTCCAATTTGGAATCCTTTTATTTCTTTTTCTTCTCTGATTGCTATGGCTAAAACTTCCAAAAGTATGTTGAATAATAATGGTGAGAGTGGGCAACCTTGTCTTGTTCCTGATCTTAGTGGAAATGGTTTCGGTTTTTCACCATTGAGAACGATGTTGGCTGTGGGTTTGTCATGTATGGCCTTTATTATGTTGAGGTAAGTTCCCTCTCTGCCTACTTTCTGGAGGGTTTTTATCATAAATGGGTGAC
>NC_041228.1:42089106-42090139 GCF_002837175.3 Physeter macrocephalus
TCCTTGAATTCCTGGGATAACCCTCACTTGATCATGGTGTATGATCCTTTTAATGTGCTGTTGGATTCTGTTTGCTAATATTTTGTTGAGGATTTTTGCATCTATGTTCATCAGTGGTATTGGCCTGTAGTTTTCTTTTTTTGTAACATCTTTGTCTTGTTTTGGTATCAGGATGATGGTGGCCTTGTAGAATGAGTTTGGGAGTAATCCTCCCTCTGCTATATTTTGGAAGAGTTTGAGAAGGATAGGTGTTATCTCTGCTCTAAATGTTTGAAAGAATTTGCCTGCGAATCAATCTGGTCCCGGGATTTTGTTTGATGAAGATTTTTCATCACAGTTTCAATTTCAGTGCTTGTGATGTGCCTGTTCATATTTTCAATTTCTTCCTGTCTCAGTCTTGGAAGGTTGTGCTTTTCTAAGAATTTGTCCATTTTATTGGCATATAGTTGCTTGTAGTAATCTCTCATGATCCTTGGTATTTCTGCAGTGTCAGTTGTTACTTCTCCTTTTTCATTTCTAAGTCTGTTGATTTGAGTCTTCTCCCTTTTCTTCTTGATGAGTCTGGCTAATGGTTTATCAATTTTGTTTGTCTTCTCAAATAACCAGCTTTTAGTTTTATTGATCTTTGCTATCATTTCCTTCATTTCTTTTTCATGTATTTCTGATCTGATCTTTATGATTTCTTTCTTTCTGCTAACTTAGGGGTTTTTTTGTTCTTCTTTCTCTAATTGCTTTAGATGTAAGGTTACATTGTTTTTTTGAGATTTTTCTTATTTCTTGAGGTAGGATTGTAGTGCTATAAACTTCCCTCTTAGAAATGCTTTTGCTGCATCCCATAGGTTTTGGGCCATCGAGTATTCATTGTCATTTGTTTCTAGGTATTTTTTGATTTCCTCTTTGATTTCTTGAGTGATCTCTTGGTTATTAGTAGCGTGTTGTTTAGCTTCTGTGTGTTTGTATTTTTTACAGTTTTTTTCCTGTAATTGATATCTAGTCTCATAGCGTTGTGGTCAGAAAAGACACTTGATATGAT
>NC_041228.1:42090185-42090928 GCF_002837175.3 Physeter macrocephalus
ATTTCAATTTTCTTAAATTTACCAAGGCTTCATTTGTGACCCAAGATGTGATCTATCCTGGAGAATGTTCCAAGAGCACTTGAGAAGAAAGTGTATTCTGTTGCTTTTGGATGGAATATCCTATAAATATCAATTAAGTCCATCTTGTTTAATGTATCATTTAAAGCTTGTGTTTCCTTATTTATTTTCATTTTGGATTATCTGTCCATTGGTGAAAGTGATGTTAAATTCTCCTACTATTATTGTGTTACTGTCACTTTCCCCTTTTATGGCTGTTAGCATTTGCCTTATGTATTGAGGTGCTCCTATGTTGGGTGCATAAAGATTTACAATTGTTATATCTTCTTCTTGGATTGATCCCTTGATCATTATGTAGCGTTCTTCTTTGTCTCTTGTAATAGTCTTTATTTTAAAGTCTGTTTTGTCTGATATGAGAATTACTACTCCAGCTTTCTTTTGATTTCCATTTGCATGGAATATCTTTTTCCATGCCCTCACTTTCACTCTGTATGTGTCCCTAGGTCTGAAGTGAGTCTCTTGTAGACAGCATATATATGGGTCTTGTGTTTATATCCACTCAGCCAGTCTGTGTCTTTTGTTTGGAGCTCTTAATCTATTTATGTTTAAGGTAATCATTGATATGTATGTTCCTATTACCATTTTCTTAATTGTTTTGTGTTTGTTATTGTCTTTTCCTTCTCTTGTGTTTCCTGCCTAGAGAAGTTTCTTTAGCATTTGTTTTA
>NC_041228.1:42091281-42116779 GCF_002837175.3 Physeter macrocephalus
ACTTGATTGACTATTTCCTTTCCCATATTAGGGAACTTTTCAACTATAATCTCTTCAAATATTTTCTCACTCCCTTTCTTTTTCTCTTCTTCTTCTGGGTCCCCTATAATTCAAATGTTGGTGCATTTAATGTTGTCCCAGAGGTCTCTGAGACTGTCCTCGACTCTTTTCATTCTTTTTCCTTTATTCTGCTCTGCGGTAGTTATTTCCACTATTTTATCTTCCAGATCACTTATCCGTTCTTCTGCCTCAGTTATTCTGCTATTGTTTCCTTCTAGAGAATTTTAAATTTCATTTATTGTGGTGTTTATCATTGTTTGCTCTTTAGTTCTTCTAGGTCCTTGTTAAAGGTTTCTTTATTTTCTCCATTCTGTTTCCATGGTTTTGGATCATCTTTGCTATCATTACTCTGAATTCTTTTTCAGTTAGACTGCCTATTTCCTATTCATTTGTTGGGTCTGGTGGGTTTTTACCTTGCTCCTTCATTTGCTGCATACTTCTCTGTCTTCTCTTGCTTAACTTACTGTGTTTGGCATCTCCTTTTCACAGGTTGCAGGTTTGTAGTTCCTGTTGCTTTTGGTATCTGGCCCCAGTGGGTACGATTAGTTCAGCGGGTTGTGTAAGTTTCCTGGTGGAGGGGACTGGTGCCTGTGTTGTGGTGGATGAGGCTGGATCTTGTCTTTCTGGTGGGCAAGACCACGTCCAGTGGTGTATTTTGGGGTGTCTGTGAACTTATTATGATTTTAGGCAAACTCTCTGCTAATGGGTGGAGCTGTGCTCCTGTCCTGTTAGTTGTTCTGCAGGGGGTATCCAGCACTGGGGCTTGCTGGTCATTGAGTGGAGCTGGATATTAGTGTTGAGATGGAGATCTCTGGGAGAGCTCTTGCTTATTGATATTATGTGGGGCCAGGAGGTCTCTGGTGGCCCAATGTCCTGAAGTCAGCTCTCTCACCTCAGAGGCTCAGGCCTGACACCCGGCCAGAGCACCAAGACCCTGCTAGCCACACAGCTCAGAAGAAAAGGGAGAAAAAATAGAAAGAAAGAAAAATAAATAAAATTAATAAAATTATTAAACTAAAAAATTTTTTTAAATTATTAAAATAAAAAAATTTTAAAAAGAAGAGAGCAGCCAAACCAATAAACAAATCCACTCATGATAACAAGTGCTAAAAACTGAACTAAGATAACCATATAAATCAGAAACTAGTCAGTCGCATACAACAAACCCAAAGTCTACAGTTGCTCCCAAAGTCCACCTCCTCACTTTGGGATGGTTTGTTGTCTAGTCAGGTATTCTACAAATGCAGAGTTCATCAAGTTGATTGTGGAGATTTAATCCGCTGCTCCTGAGGCTGCACAGAGAAATTTCACTTTCTCTTCTTTGTTTGCACAGTTCCTGGGGTTCAGCTTTGGATTTGGCCCCGCCTCTGCATGTAGGTCATCCTCTGGTGTCTGTTCTTCGCCCAGACAGGAGGGGGTTAAAGGAGCTGCTGAATAGGGGGCTGTGGCTCACTCAGGCCAGGGGGAGGGAAAGGTATGGAATGCAGGGAGAGCCTGTGGCGGCAGAGGCCAGTGTGACGTAGCAACAGCCAAGGCACGCCATGTGTTCTACCAGGGAAGTTGTCCCTGGATCACAGGACCCTGGCAGTGGCGGGCTGCACAGGGTCCCGGTAGGGGAGGTGTGGATAGTGACCTGTGCTTGCACACAGGCTTCTTGGTGGCGGCAGCAGCAGCCTTAGCGTTTCATGCCTGTCTCTGGTGGCCGCGCTGATAGCCGCGGCTCGTGCCCCTCTCTGAAGCTTGTTTAGGCGGTGCTCTGAATCCCCTCTCCTCGCGCACCCCGAAACAATGGTCTCTTGCCTCTTAGGCAGGTCCAGACTTTTTCCCGGACTCCCTCCCAGCTAGCTATGGCACACTAGCCCCTTCAGGCTGTGTTCATGCAGCCAACCCCAGTCCTCTCCCTGGGATCTGACCTCCGAAGCCCGAGCCTCAGCTCCCAGCCCCCGCCCCGCCCCACCCCGGCGGGTGAGCAGACAATCCTCTCGGGCTGGTGAGTGCTGGTCGGCACCGATCCTCTGCGGGAATCTCTCCACTTTGCCCTCCGCACCCCTGTTGCTGCGCTCTCCTCCGTGGCTCTGAAGCTCCACCACTCCGCCCCTCCCTCGTCTCACCCAGTGAAGGGGCTTCTAGTGTGTGGAAACCTTTCCTCCTTCACAGCTCCCTCCCACTGGTGCAGGTCCCGTCCCTATTCTTTTGTCTCTGTTTTCTCTTTTTCCTTTGCCCTACCCAGGTACGTGGGGAGTTTCTTGCCTTTTGGGAAGCCTGAGGTCTTCTGCCAGCACTCAGTAGGTGTTCTGTAGGAGTTGTTCCACATGTAGGTGTATTTCTGATGTATTTGTGGGGGGAAGGGGATCTCCACGTCTTACTCTTCCGCCAACTTGAAGGCCCTCTCCCTGATATTTTCTTAATCAGAATTCTATCAGCACCTGTTCATCTGAATTACAAATGTGCTAACGGCAGGTAAAATTCACCGAGGTGCACACACTCCACAGCTGAAGCCCCTTGTGCTTCATGAAGCACTTCTGCACACGCTCCTTTTCTTCTCACGCCGACTCTGAGGGAGGCAGAAATAGCCCCGCTGTACAGATGAGGTTCAGGCCCACAGCAAGATACAGTCAGTCCCCCAGGGATGGCAGAGTTGGGAACTTGACCCCAGGCTTCTGACTCCCTTCAGGAAATGATTTCTGTTGGGGCCTGGCATTGCCATTTACTAGCTCTGCAACCTTGAGCAAATGTTGCAACCTCAGACCTCAGTTTTCTGATCTGAAACATTGGTGAAATGGCAGCGCCTTCTTGATAAGGACATTGGAGGATTCAGTGTGCAATTACATATATAGCTCTTAACACAGCCCCCAGCAGGTAGCAGTCAATTTAATAAATGTCCAGCATTATCTTAATTCTAATTAATTAGAGTGAGGGCAGAAGCCAGGATTCTGCCTGTGGATAGATGTGTTTTCGCTTCTTGCCAAGGGGACCAAACTTGTCTAATCCAAGAGTCAAATGACTGCTGACTCAGCCTCTTTATGGGAGGACCTGGAAATCAGTAATTTTAGTGCCCTGCAAAGTGTTTCTCCTTTACTCTTGCATTACTACCACGCTACACTTTTGACACCAGGTTTGTGAGTTTTCCACACATCAAGCCATTATCCAACAGCAGCCTGATGTCCTACAATTTAACTCAGTTCTGACACTGTCTACCTGGAGATAGCATCAGACCCCACAGGTTAAGGGCTCAGTCCCACAAGATTCCCCCCACCCCACTTCAAAAGTCAATTGCAAGTCCTAGGTTGTCACCTGTACTTCTGACTGACTGGCTATAAATCAGAGGTTCCCATGACTCTCTCCTTGGGTTGGATCATTTGCTAGAACAGCTCACAGAGCTCAGGGAAACATATTTAACAATTTTTTTTTTTTTTTTTTTTTTTTTTGCGGTACGCTGGCCTCACTGCTGTGGCCTCTCCCGTTGCGGAGCACAGGCTCCGGACGCGCAGGCTCAGCGGCCATGGCTCACGGGCCCAGCCGCTCCGCGGCATGTGGGATCCTCCTGGACCGGGGCACGAACCCGTGTCCCCTGCATCGGCAGGCGGACTCTCAACCACTGCGCCACCAGGGAAGCCCGACAATTTTTATTTAATAAAGGATATGATAAGGCATATAGGTGATCAGCCAGATGAGGAGATACATAGGGCGAGGTCTGGGAGGGCCCAAGAATAGGAGCTTCTGTCCCATGGAGTTAGGGTGTGTATCACTTTCCCAGCACATGGATGTGTTCACTAACCCACAAGCTCTCTGAAGGCCTTACTTCGGGGATTTTTACTGAGGCTTCATCATATAGACATGATTGATCATTAACTCAATCTCCAGCCCCTCTACCCTTCCAGGGGCGGGGCGGGGTGGGGCTGAAAGTTCCAAGCTTCTAATCATGGCTTGGTCTTTCTGGTAACCAGCCCCCATCCTGAAACCATCCAAGGAGCCACCAAGAGTCACCTCATTAGAATAAAAGGCGCTCCTATCATCCAGGAAATTCCAAGGGATTTAGGAGCTCAGTGTCAGGAACCAGAGGCAGAGACCAATATATACATTTTTTATTGTTTCACTTGCCCCAAGTGATGCTTAGGATTAAGCAAGTTTAGAAGTGCTGTCCTCTCTCTGTTTACTGCTGCCCCAAGCTCTCACCTGTTGTGTGGTAGATCATCATACTCTTGGGACCAAGCAGGTGTCAGGAGCCAGGAAGGCTATTTCTTTGAGCCCTGCCTGGCTCATCAATAACTCTCCTGGCACCCCCTTTCTTGAAATTCAGGGGTTTGTTTTGGCTTTAATAATTTTTTTTATACAAATTTTGTCACTTCTTCATTATGGCTGATCCTTTTTAATTCTTAGTACGTGACTTATTTTTAACCAGCCAGAGTATCATCTGGGAAACTAATGTGCACCTTTTTCTCATCACTGATGATTGGTGAAAATGTTAAATATCCCCAGTCTCAATTCCTTTCCTTCAGCACTTCATCTCTGCTTCCAGGTTGAATCTAAATCATGGGGTTTGACCTTTTGAGCAGTTGTATGCAGAAGAGGGATTGTGGCATGAGCATGTGTTTTCAGCTTACCTGATGAGTAAGTTGCCCAGATGGGCCCGAGGTAATCCCAAGAGGCCGTGAGGGTCTCTTGACTTGGCTTTGCAGGACTGCCATGTCATGAAAGACAGTATACGTGGTTTGACAAGGCTTGTCCTTGATTAAACTCTGCTGATTATCATTTGTAAATTTAGCATCTTCCATTTCTAATTTTATCCCTGGAAAATTTGGTTCAGTGTTTTTCCTGGTGTGAAAGTTAAGCAGACTGATTGATGGCAGGCTGATTCTTCCATTCAGTAAGTGTTTCAGGAGCACTGACACCCTCTCCTAGGAGGGTGACTCCCAGGAGACGGACATTGGTCTCCCTGCCCAGGTCAGATAAATTCAAATCCATCCCTCCCATGGCTGCTCCCAGAGTTAACTTTCTACAACGCAACCCCCCGCCCCCCATTGTCAGTCTTGTGCTCACCTCCTCTCTCTGCTCATCAAGGATAAAGTCCCAACTTCTTAGCTTGATGTGCATCTGTCATCTCTCTCTTCTCTCAGCTTCACATGTTCTGTTCTGGTAACACAGGCTGCTCCTCATCTGCAGATGTACCATCTCACTTCTTTACCCCTCACCTCTGGTGACCACATGAAGGGATGGAAAAGCCAGGGAGGGGACTTAGGACCTGATGGTAAGAATGGGGGGTGTGCATCCTCTGCCTGAGCACATAGAATGCTGTGCTGCCTGTCTGAGCTTGGGTGTGGCTGGACCCACAAGGAACAGAGTGCTGTGTCCTTTATCCACACGGCAGGCTTGCTCTGGGGGCCGCTGCCTTCCTGCTCCATCAACCAGACCTTCTCAGTTTGACACCCCTGCCCTTATCCCCTGAGATGATGAATGGGTCCCTGGGAGTCAGATGCTCCAGCTTGCACACACCTCCTCACAACCCCCCAGGTGAGGGCGCCCTTTCAGACCATGTGGTAGTGATCAAGAGGTCATCATGGGGTTGTGCCCTGCAGGCAGTGGGTGCTTATCTCTATGAAAAACCTCTTTTTTTACATCTTAGCTAGCTTACAAAATTTTATATCCTGTATGTTAACAAAGGTCAATTGATTCTTATTTTCTATCTCAAATGACCTTGAGTCTTCATACATAATTCTTTCTCTTCCATATGGGCAAACTTTCTATTATACTTTCTTTTAAGCTAGAAATTGGGTTGTGATGTTGTATGTGTTTGTGTGTACATGGAGGAGAGGGTTTCTAGAGAGTGGGGATTTTCTTCAGAATCTCTTTCCCACTGGAGTCTGCAAGGGCTTGAGAAGGACCAAGGCCTTCTCATTTTTATCTATCCTAATGGATATACTATGGGCACTGCATGTCAGGGAAGTGATGAGAAGCAAAGAAGAATATAACACAATTCCTCTTCTCAGAGAGCTCATGGTCAATAAGGATCTAGAATACATAACCAAACAATTAGAATCCTGAGTTACGTACGATGAGATTACAGAGGACATGGAGCTCAACCATTTGGGGATAGAGAGGAAGGTCCAGGGAAGCCAGTAGGGAGAGGACAGCATTGAGCCAATTTTTGACTGAGGGGGAGAATTTTTTCAGATGTTGGGGAAGGGCAGGCCAAGCTAATGCAATCATGTGTCAGTTTTTCTCTTCATGAAAGGATACTACCATTTTTGTTTAACTGATGAGAAACTGATATAAACTCAAGTTAAAGAGCTGACAGCTCACCAGGAGATCCTGGGTCCTCCAAGCCTGGAAGAGTGAATAAAACAGTGCAGTTCCCATAATCTATAATGTGCCTTTTGGGCTTTACTTTGGTTCCTTCATCTTTTTGAGGTCATGGGTACCTTTGAGACTCTGACAAAAGCTACATATCCTCTCCCTACCAAAAGATTCACATATGAACATATGTATTGTTAAACAACAAAAATTCAATTGAGTAAATTTAAGGATCAAATTGGCTTTATTAAATACTTCATAAATCAAGTGTCACCCCATTTAGAAAATAGAAAGAAGCTCCACCAGGCTGTAGAAAAGAAAAGATTTTTTTAAAGGTAGAAAGGGGGCAGACAAAGGAAATTATTAGCAAAGAATGCATTGTTTCAGACAAGGTTGCCCCCTTAAGGGGAACAAAAGGGCCTATGGGGTGGATTACCTCACTAGTGCTGACCAGATAATTCAAGACTGACTGGTTAAAGGTTGCATTCCTGGAGCAAGGATTGAAACAGTAATAGGTTAGTTATTAAGTTTTGATTTGCTTACACGGGGTTTAGCACAAGTGACTCCATTTTGGGCCTGCTGTTTCTTTTTAACAATTTTCCCCTTTTGATCAGACTCTCAGCTTATCTGAGAGATGTGATCAAAATTTAAGGCATTAAATGCCACTATCACATACCTCTCTGTAGTTCTCTCAGCTTCTGTTGATCCTCTGTGTGGTATTCACAAGTCATAATGTTTTGTTGCTTAATCTCTGTGATAGTCACAGGCATCAGCTTCAGGTTCACAATTTTTAAGTTGGTCATTCTCTTTGTCTCTTTTCTGATGTTCTAGTCTTAGGGAGACTTGGTAGTTAGCAGTTGTGAGCATGCATTTAATGCTTTTGAGAGAATACAGCACATGAGGGAGAGTACTCTGAATCTAACAAGCAGGATAATTCCCAGTGTTTGGAGTGCACTTTGGATCCATGGTCCCCAAGACCCAAACCAATCAAATCAAATAAGTCAAAGAAAGACTCCATTGCAGGAGTCACCCTTTTAAGCCAAGAGGAGTGGCTTGCTCAGTGACCTTATGGAACTGAATTTCAGCTTCCCCAGAAGTGTTACTCCAGGTGCAGCAGGTGGTTTTGGCCACAGTGCAGACACCACCTTGCTCAGCTAAAAGAGAATCAAGGGCTATATTATTATCAAGAACAACTTTGGCCAGAAAGTCTAAAGATTTTTTTGTTGGACACCTATTGCTCTAACAGAGGATTTTTCAATATTTTCAAGAGTTAAGGAAAAGTTCCTGATCTAGTCTCATTTACATATACTGTTTTTTCTTTCTCTCATTTACATATACTCTTAACCGGGGAAGTATGGCCCTGCTAAAGGAAGTGAATCCTGAGTCATGAATACCTCTTGATAATTCCTTTCTAACTCAATGATGTAAATCCAGGGGAGTCAACCAATGAGGTGTCTCAGTTTGTGAACAGTTAGGGGAACAGTTAGATAACCTAAGAGACATTGCCTGATATGTACCAGCCATCTAGGTACATAAGAAGAATGACAACCACCACAGACAGAGATAAATCCCGTCGGGACACAAATCACTTCCACCAAGGTGGCACTGTTAATAGATTCACTTGCAGGGATGGTTGCACTTGACTGTTCAAGCTAGATGTCAGTTAGGTTTTCTCCTAGCCTGAAATAGTAGTTGTTTTAAATTTCAGAGGTTACCTCCCTTAGCAATGGCCTGGAAGATACAGATGATGGTGTTACTTTTCCAGGCCAATGCCAGAGTAAAAGAAAGGGAAAGAAAAAAAAAAGTTTATTGTTCAGTTGAAGTGTGAAGTCTTGATGTGGTGTCTTGGAAGGAAGCATCTACCTCAGTGTCAGATACTTCTCTTCCCAGTCAATTTGATTTGGAGATTTCCAGCATTTGTATAAGACCAGATGTCAGGTGGAGTCTTCTTCAGCTGTGAGAAGTGTATCCAACATTTAAGACCCTGAAGTTTGGCTGCCATCTGGGTAGTGAGGAGGACCTGGTATAGTCCCTTCCAAGGAGATTCAAGGGCAGTCTTTGTTCTTAGTGATCCCAATTCAGAAGGGTGGGAGAAAACTGGAAACATTAGTTTGGAAAGTTGTAGCCAGATATTTGAGGAAAGTAGAAAAATTAAGGATCCAGTCCAGTTTACAGGTATATAACAAATCCTTAAAGATAATTAGCAGGATTAGAATCTAATATAGATAAAGGTGCAAACATAATTTATTAAGCAGTTACTAAATTTAAGCTGTTATTCCTGCTTTTAAAAAAATTCTTTTTAAGGATAATCTCACTAAAACTTAATTTGTTTGCATTAAGTTTGCCTTGATTATTTACATGAGTGCAGCAGGAATAGTGATTGACTATATAAGCTCTTTTTAGGATTGCTTTGCTGGAAACTTGGAAACAAGGTACTCTCTGAGTCTATGTACATCTCTCTCAAATGTGACAATTCAGTCCAAGCCTTGGTAATATGGTCAATGTTTCCAGTTGTGTTCCATTACAGGAGAACAGATTCTTATTGAACTTATGTGAATGACTACCTATACTGCCATGAAAAGAATACATTAAGAGTTTCTGAATTCTGGAGAGATCATGTAGAAAAAAATGTCATTTTTGTTTACAAAGGTATAGTGTATCAATTGCTGTAAGTGATAGATTGCTTAAGAGAAAAGATTTCTTTAAATCTGGAAAACCAAAACATTAAGGAACCAGCAGTGTTTTAAAAGTCATACAAATTATAATCAATCATCCTCCTCAGTTTATTTAATCCAATGTAATTAATACTTGCTCTATTTGAATCTAGTTTTTCCACTAGTTCTGGAAATTCTTACTCAGTTTAGTTTTATGATCTTAAAATGAGCAGAAACCTGTATTCTAGAATACCTGTCAGAGTCCTTTTTATGGATTTCTCTGAAGATGAAGCAATTTTGTAGGAACATTTTTACAAAAGCATTAGAATAAAAAAGTAACTCTCTGTAAATGACAAAATCCTTAAAATGACCATTATTAAAGATCTGATGAGAATTCATTACAATGGAATTGACAAGGAAATTTGGTTATTTTTGTAATATGTAATGTTTAAGATAATAATTACAATTATGACTGATAACATCATACCAGGAAATAATAGATTTCCAGGAATTTTATCCCATTTCTGTAACACTTATAACATGTACCTATATAAATATAACATAAAGAAGGCTCGGTATTACTTGTTTGACGATTTTTCCCATGTAATTTAACATATCAAATAAGCCTAATTAGTGTAACATCTCTCTTTTTATAAGGAGAAAGAAGAAATCTTTTCTGAGTTTTCCAAAGGCCCTCTGGAAAATCCCAAAGTTATTTCCAGGTCAAAAAAACTTCACTTAGAATTTGATTTGGGGAAGTTTGCCAAAAAATTCAAAAGGTTTTGGACACTTGGCTAAAAAGGATCACAGATCATTATGAAACAATACTTAATTATCCACTTAATTATCCAAAGTGACAATAAAAGGTTTCAAGAGCAAATGCAATAAGTTACATACTTCTGAGCCAAACTTTGCTCTTTTAATATCGGAAAGACTCAGTTTACTTAAGTAATCAAAGACCTGATAATAAAGATATAAAACACAAAAAGTTATTTTGATAAAACACAAAATCTTTGCTTTCCAGGCAGGTTATTTTAAAGATAAAGAAAAAACTTTGTTTAAATTTCTTATTAAGAGTAGATCTCATTTATTAGTAAATCTAATAAAACTTTGTCCTTTTAACAGAGGAAAGAAAATTAAGTTTTAGTTTTACATAAGTATACTACTGGTATTAAAGCTTATTTTAAAACCCTTATAATAACAAATTAATTTTTAGCCAACTTGACCACACAAGATTTCCTCTTTTTTCCTCTTTTTCTTTTTCTCTCTTTCATTCTTCTTAACTTCCTATGTCCATAGTTTGTCCTTTTTTTTCTTTCCATTTTGAAATAACTAGTTTTACTTTAGAGCAAAATCACTTTTATTTCCCTCAACAAAATGTATCTCCATACTTCATACCCTTTTTAACCAAAAAAAAAAAAAAAAAACCAACTCCAAAACAAAAAACATATCCAATTTTCCTTGCATACAGAGTTGTTTCTTATTATTTTAAATTGCATATATTAGAATTCTTAACCCTTAGAAACCTTAATCTATAGTGAAAACTTAGTAATCAGTTGTGAACTATTACACTAGCATTCTTTAGATTAGCAAATTTGTGAATACATTTCATAATTTTTAGAAATACATGCTTCTTCATAGTAAAATTTTTAATGTGGCACAAACCATATATACTAATAGAGCCAAATATCTTTAGTTCCTCTGCAAAAGGAAACCAAAAGTAGGTAAAAATCTACGTTCAGTAATTAATGTTTTAGTATTTTATATTATTTAGAAGTGATCTAGATATTCAATGAACTTCTATCATTTAATTTAGCAAAATGCTAAGGGTGTAAGTTATTAAAGAGATTTGGGAGACTAAGTACACATACCATAAAATATAATTATTGCAGAAAAAAGTTTACCTAAAAACTCTTACCCCACTTACATCTATCTAAATCACTTGCTCCCAACTATTATGTTTAGATTACCCATGAAAACTTCATGAGACATTAGACAAAGTCAGCCATCACCCCAAGCTATTTTTTTTTACATTTTTTGCTGACAAATTTTGTAACAGAAATAGCATGGACTTATTTGACTAATAAACCCATGTAGAATAAAATTTGTGTGCCTGTATTATATTCAGTGTAATTCTAGACACATTCTATTTTAATCAAACCAGCAACTTTAAATTAACTTTGATATAAAATATTTTCCCAGAATATATAAACCTGAAAAACATTTGGATTAGCCTCTATTATATTTTTGAGACTTTCTATGAAGACTAAATTTATATAAATGCTTGTTTGTTTAAGCCAGCTAAATAGAAATCTTTTGTAAATGAGTTTTAGCAATACCATACATCTTCAACACACATATATGTAGACACACACGAACATACAGACGGATGCAGAGACCTTATCGTTTCTATTTTACTAGTTATTAAAAGAGTTGAATTTAGTTGCTTTTTTTGGTCCTAAATTTCAAATGACCTTTCCCCTTTTTGTTTTTCTTCTGATAAAACTTACCTCCCTGAAGTTTGTACTTATCTCAGAGGCACAGGGAAAGAATGCAAGTTATAAGCCTTTTAAGATAAAATAGGCAGGTTTGGAGATTGGTAAAAGGAATAGGTGAACTTTGAATCTCCTCTAGAGCTGCATATCTAGTTTTGCAAAGATTTGTAAGATGAAAAGAATTGCTCTTGATTCCTCAAGGAATTGGGTTGAAACCTAAATGACATCATAAATAGCTTGTCAGTTTTCAGCCTGTTTAAATGGTAAATGTTTCTGGCAGTATTAAAGAACTCCATGGACCCAAGAGGTATCCTCAAAGAGGGTGCAAAGGTTACTACCCTTCCAGGATCCAGAGTTCCTCCCAAAGATAGTGAAAGGAAAAAACTGACAGCCTGCTTGCCCTAGGTAGGCAGAAAGCCAAGCCAAGCTCTTATTTTATTAATAAAAGGTAACTAATTAATAGTTTCTTCAGAGTAGAGAGGTAATTCAGACAGAAGGTTACCAGAATGAATATTCAAATAAAGGAGGACGGAGGGGAGCGGTAGGAATTATGTCAGTCCTATAGTCTTTTTCGGGTACCTTTTGTATCTCTAATTTTTTATTAGCCTTTTGCAATGAAATTTTCAATGACACTATTTTGGAATTTTTAAGTCTTTTGGAGGCTTCTGCATGCCAATTAAAATAGGTATTCCTTGATTTTAAGTGCAATTCTTAAATGCTTTTATCTAATTGGAACATTCCTCATGATGGTCATTGTCATCCCCCTGAGGGCTGGCAGCAGTTTGCTAGGACCCTTAGCAGCAAATGGAGTTCAACTTCCATTACTTTCTGCTCAGCCATATTTGGGACCTCAGTCTGATGGTTACCAAGCCAAGTTCTTATGCACAAAATTCTAGGTTGTCTTTAGTAAAATTTTGGCCATTTTTTTGTAGGTATTTATAGCTCCTGAGACATAGTTTTTAGACGTAAAATAAGCAGGTATGCTGGAAGGTGGCACACTTAACTCTTTAGAGTTTATGGATCCCATTAGCTATACTGAACTAATACCTAAAAGGGCTGTGCCACTGACTTGGGGATTGTGCATTGTTTTACCATGTATTGTACCTTGTTGCACAGAAATTTTCTTTAGGTTGGCAGGTGGTCTGTATCAATCTAACCTGTTCTATGACCAACTTATCCTAATATAGGAGTCTTTGAGTTAGGTGGTAAGCACTCTAACAGCCCTTAAATGCTCCATCTGTACCCACCAAATTTTGCAGCTTTTTTTTTTTTTTTGGCTTCTGAGATCTCTGCTAGCAATAGCCCTTATCTACACAAAATAAGACAAACAAACATGTACACCTTAACACACCAGATGTAACCAAGAGAAGGTTGTGCACACCATCAGCAATTCCCAGCATGGATTAAGTCAACAGACTCCAGTAAATGGGGACTGTGGACTGGAACTAGGGAAAGGGATTCTATACAACCGAGGGGAACTTCAGACAGAACCAAGGGCTAGGGACTCAGAGTCTGCATGGACCCATCTGCCAGCTCAAGTTGACCCACTGAGCCCTGGACTGGAAAGCCGATTGGATCAGGAGCTAAACACAAAGAGAGTGGAGCTCAGCGGGGTTTGCCCCCAGCTCTTGGAAATGGCAAGAAGGACAGTGAACTTAGAGTTTTTGAGGGGTACCACCACTGTGTTTCTCATTGTCCTCAAAGCTGTTGTAAGTCTCCTTCAATCCCACCACTGCCACCAAATTTGTTAACAAAAATTCAACTGAGGAAATTTAAGGATCCAACTGGCTTTAGTAAACAATTAATGGATTGGGCCTTAGCAATCTAGCGAATAGAAAGAACCTCCGCCAAGCTGTAGAAAAGGAGAGGTTATTAAAGGCAGAAAGGAGGCAGAAAAAGGAAATTATTAGCAAAGAATGCATTGTTTCAGGCAAGGTTGCCCTCCTAAAGGGAACAAAAGGGCCTACTGGGCAGATTATCTCACTGGTTCTGATGAGGTAATTCCAGGTTGATTGGTTAAAGGTTGCATTTCTGGGTAGGGGTTGAGACTGTAATTAGGTTAGGTATTAAGTTTGGTTTGTTGACATGGGGTTTAGCACAAGTGACCCCATTTTGGGCCTCCTGTTTTTTTTTAACAATACAATATTTAGATTTTGTTTTCTAGGAGTTCATGGATTCCAGGAAACCCTTTTTTTCCCCCCTTTAGAAGACCTACTTTAGGGTCTGTCTCATTCCTCAGCAGGTCTCTAGGATTAGGACTTTTTCCCCATAGAATTATGGATTCTGCCTTGAGAGGAGGAACCTTAAAAGAATGTAAACCAATCGTTTGGGTGATATTTTTTAAAAAAAACAATTGCTTAAATGATACTTAAGGCCTTTTATGCTAGCCTGACATGTATTGTTTAAGCCTATTCTTGAAAGCTTCCAGAGTTAGGAACTTGCTTTTTGAAGCAACTCTTTCTGTCTTGGGTAGCCCTAACCGTTAAATTCTTCCTCAAATTAAACCAAAATTAGTTTCTTGATTTTCATTCCTGGTCCTGTCCGACAAGGGTTGAACCAGAGCAGACTATAGATCTCTTGACTGTCTCTGCTAACCTCTCCCACCCTCCATGAGTTTAAAGTCTTTTATTTTGAGGTTTGAGTCCTGAGGTTTCTGGGAAATCATCCTCCACCAATGTGAAAATCTCTGCATAAGCATTTCCCAATGACTTCTGAGAACCGTCTTGAGAGAATCAGTAAGTTTCTGCTGAATGAATGAATGACTCCAGGGTTAATAAATTTGAGGAGTGTTGCATTGATTTCCTCTTCTAGGAGAGTCAGAACACACATTAGCATATTAAAAGTCCTGACAAGTCCTGCAGCAAAAACTTTTCCATGGCTCTATTATCCTGAAAAGTAAGTTTTTGCTGACACTAGATTAAGAACTGCTGCTCTGTAAGCGTTTTTCAAGGAACATAGGGAATGAATCTTAAGAGAGCTAATTATCCCCCAATTAATTTTCCTTCTTTTTTTTCCCTACACAGCCTCTTGATTTTGAAGCAGTAGCCATTCACAATATTGTGTTCCAAGCAGAAAATCCTGAGCCTCTGGCGCTTGGTGTACAGTACCATGCCAACTCTTCTGCTACATTCAGACTTATTGTGACAGATGTGAATGAAGCACCACAATTTTCCCAACAAGTATACCAAGCAAAAGTCAGTGAGGATGTGGCTAAAGGCACTAAAGTGGGCAACGTGACTGCCAAGGATCCGGAAGGTCTGGACATAAGGTAGAGGAGAGCAGTGCTGGGCAGGCCTAGCCGCGCGCTGTGACCACAGATGGTGGGGAGGAAGGAGGGCTGGGAGGGGCAGAGAAGCTGCCCTGACTCCAGGACTCTCCCCTAAGGGAGCAGCCAGCAATCTGAGGCCATGTCCCAGTGCACTTGGTGAATCTGCCCTTGGTTCTGGCAGGTGCCAGTACCCTGGGGGGCATCAGTGAGAATCCAGGCTCGGGCAAGCGGGAAGCGGGTCAGATTCCACCCCAGCCTGCCTACTGCAGGTCCCAACTGAGAGCTGGTGAGTTCAGGAGGTGGGGGTCTAGAGACTGGGCTGTCCAAAGCTAGGCCCTCTGTCTGGACCAATCATGGGACCAGGGTCTGGGGAAGAGTTCCAGCCCCTAAGGCGGACTGGAGTTCTAAACAGAAGAATAAAGCAAAAACCTGACTGGGCAGACTCAGCCACCTGACAGGGTGAAGGGAATCTTCTCAAAGGGGGCTGTATAGGATCCTTAGCTTTGCAGAGAGCAGGTCTGGGGCAACAAGACTCCTTCCAGAACTCAGCCGTGGAGAGATGAGTACATGGGCTAAGAAGGTTAAACCAGATGTGTAACTCTTTCTATCTTAGCAATTCTCAAGCTTTTTTTTTTTTTTTTCAGTGCAGTAGAACCCACACAGATTTGCCTTAAATATGTACAATGATAATTAATTTTTCCAAGATAACATATGTATGTGTATGTATCCATATCTGTATCAATATCTATAAACTTTTTAAGATCATCTAGTTAATAAGCACACAGATAGGACTTGAACCCAGATCTTTTGCTTCTATTGTATAACATCAGTCCTACTGTCCATGGCATGACAAATATTTTAGCATGACTTAAAACCCATGCATGTGGTTATGAATGACAAGTCCTTGAGCACCTCTAAACATTTAAGGGGAGTTTTGCCCCCCATTGAGCGATCATTTAGGCAAGGCTGCCCACTGCTTCTCATGATGCAGCTCTTTCCAATTCCTCTGGCTTCATCTTTTGCCATCCGCTGCGTCCTACTGATATTTTATCCCACCTCTGCTGGAATGTCTGATGCCTCCACACCCTAAGCTACTCCTTGGCCTCTCAGCCTTAGTTTGTACAATTCCTTCTGCTTAAAGCATCCTTCTTTTTCTTGCTTTAGTTAACATCTACTCTTTCAGAAAGACTTCTCTGATTCCCATTAACTTATTTGGGATTCCACATGGCCTCTTTGTATTCACCACATTTTACTGGAATTATCGGTCTCTGTGTCTGTCTCCTCCACTGGCCTAGAACCCCTTTTTGTGATCTCCTCTCTTGGTCCACAGCCTGATACTTGCTAAGCCCTCAGTAGATGTCTGCTGAATGAGGACTTCACCGCGCCACCCACCAGTAGCCTCTGAGTATCCACCCATTCACACATTTCCACCAATGAGTGTTCAAGTTTCCTGAGAGGGGGTGGTTTGCTGATCAATTTTAAAAGATAATTCCAGGTTGTTTTAATTGAAATTCTTTGATTGCCAGAAAAGTTTAACTTTTTTTTCTGCTAGAGTTTGTGACTATACCTTTTCTTTTAAAACAAGTACAAAAACCGCTTTGCAAGGATGAACAAATCCTCTCTTTGAAGGCAGATGGTATGCAAATAAAGTAGTAATAATATTAGATCATGCTTCTTTAAATATGTTGTCAGTAATATGCAAGGGATAGTGCTGATATAATAGCATAGTGATGCATAAACTATCTTTACATTTTCATGCAGAGTAACGTGGGCTTCCTTTTGCTCTTTTCTCTTACTAAAGTTATTCATTAAGAGGTGACAAGAGAGGTTGGCTAAAAATTGACCCCGTCACCGGCGAGATCTTTAGTGTGGCTCCGCTGGACAGGGAAGCTGAAAGTCTGTATCAGGTACAAGTGGTGGCAACAGAAGCAGGTGAGCCTAAATAGATAAATAAATTTTAAAAATAATAAATAAAAGGTATGATTAGGGGCTACATCAGTAGAAATGGGAAGGAGGGTGAGGTGGGTGGGAAACTGGGTCAAATTGTCAGAATATCTTACAGTGGAAAAATGAGAAGGGTACGTAAGTGGAGAGAAGTGCTCACACCTTCTCGATTTTGTTCAAGATGAGAACCCCCATGCCCGGTAGCAGGGCTCTTTCAGGCAGGGATGCACTTGGAGGCTGGCTAGGCTTCAGGGCTGCTGCTCACTCTGTGGTGTCCTGAAGGGACCACAGCTTCTAGGAAGGTTCCTGTGTCCCCACTGAGCTACCTCCCTTCCTCCAAAGTGGCTGTGGGTTTCTCCAGGGTACAGGGTCAAACCACTGCCCTGCTGACCTAGACTATTACTTGCTCCTTCAGGCTTAAATTGCAGTGACCAAGGTCTCGTCCTTTTGAAACATAAAATGTTTTGTTCAATGTTCTCAACTTTATATATGCCAGAATCACCCGGGAGCTTGTTCAGTACAGATAGGAATTCACCTTGCAGATTCTGATTAGGTAGATTTGGGTGGCCCTGGATATCTGTTTTGATGAAACCAGGTGAACTTTTGAAAGGAAAGATTTATTATAAAGATAAGCGAAGGATGTTTGAATCTTATATAGCTATAAAAATAAAGTCACAGGAATATTATGCTTACCACTGATAAGGCTCATGATTAAAACACTGAGTTTCTTTATGTTTAAATGGAATTTTCCAACTTGGAGTCGGGAGTCTGTTGATCTTATGCTGGTCAGAGCCTCTAATTAGATAATAAATATATCTGCCTGGCTTACCAAAAAATTAGAATTGAACAAATTATGACTAAATAAATATAGTTGTATACCAAAGAAGGAAACTTTCAAAATGTGAAGCCCAGGGTTGGGAGCTGGAATGCGGAAGATTCCAATAGGTGGGAATCATGAAAATGGTCCCTGTCTGTGAAAAGATGAAGAAAAACAAAAGTACTGCAGTCACGTTAAACCAATGAGGGTAGACATGCAGAAGCGTGTGTCGAACTTGGAATGGTGGTGTGTGAGCGGACGGGCCTCACTGAGGCAGGTCGGGGACTGGCTCTCTCTCTTACTTCTAGTTGACGTGCTTCTAGCACATACCACTATCACACGCCATGAATTTAACTCTCAATTTAAAAGTTCCTGATTTAATCAGCACGACGTTTCTGGCTAAACCTTTGTGCTGTGCCTTCTGCTAAAATGTACTGTGGGGTCAGCACTTCGCTTTGGATGTGTCCTAAAGGCCTCTCACATTTTAGAAGTTTCATGAATCAAAACCAGGGTGCAAAACCCTGCTCTGTTTGCAGTTCTTGGCCCTGAAATGATACACATTGATGAAATGACTTCCTCCTTTGGTTAAGGAGACAGCCGACAAGAAAAGCAGGCAAATAGGGTTTACTGGAATTGAAGCAGGTCGGAGTCAGAAATTGTAGAAACATCAGGGAGAATGCGAACAGTAAGTGTTTGCGCTGTACTGACCGTCCTGTTCTAAGCACTTACCCCTCATACAACACTATGGGGTAGGTACTATTATTGACCGTATTTGATGTATGAAGAAACCAAGGTACTGAGAAGTAACTTGCTCATGATCACACAGTTACCAATTGTTCAGGCTACAGAGGTCAAAATTTTCTCCACGATACAACAGCAAATAACATTTGTACAGCTCTGTACAATTTTCTAAGAATTCATGTCAGATCCTCATAAAGTCACGCTTTACAGCTGAAGAAATGAGCCTGAGAAAACTTAACGAACATGCCTAAGTCAGTGTTGAGCAATGAAAGGTGTGGGCTCTAGAGTCAGATGCCCTGGGTTGGAAGCCTCTCTACCGCTATGTGACCTTGGGCAAGTCACACAACTTCTCTGAACCTCAGTCTTCTCATCTGTAAATGTACACCAGTGTTGTTTTGAAGTAATGTATGTAAAATATGAGCACATAATTCTTATTATTACCAAGACTTTCTAAGCAGAAAATGAAACTAGGTCTCAATTGTAAATTTTTTTTAAAGAAAAGGAAATATCCTTTCTTATTGAGAGGAGAATGAGAAAGCAGATACCATATTTCAATGACTCAATTCCTTAGGTGGATCCTCCTTGAGCTCCACGGCGCAATTCCACCTGACCCTCAGGGATGTGAACGACAACCCGCCGCGGCTGGTCAAGGAGTACACAGGCTTGTTCTTCTGCTATCCCCCTAAAGCACCCGGAAGTCTCATTTTCGAGGCCACTGATGATGATGATCAGCAGTCATTTCGGGGTCGACACTTTACATTTTCCCTTGGCAGTGAAAGCTTACAAAAAGACTGGGAAGTTTCCAAAATCAATGGTGAGTTGTCAAAAGAACATCGAGAGAAACACTGATGGGCGATAGAATGAGTTTTTATTTGCTTTGGTATGCATGCAGCACTCAACACAGAGCTTTCTTCCACGCTCCAGGAAGGAAGTTCATGCTGTGGAAACTTGCACAGGCAAGCCCTCCAGAGGGTTGAAAGCCCCCGGGGTTTGGAGGAAAGAAAGATTATTAATACACAACATCTCTCTTAGTGTGCATGAATAGTTGGACAATCAGAGCAACATTGCAAAATTTCCAATGGCAGCTGAGAAACAGGTTTCATCAGGATTTTTTAAAAATAAATTTATTTATTTTATTTATTTTTATTTTTGGCTGTGCTGGGTCTTCGTTGCTGCGCGCGGGCTTTCTCTAGTTGCGGCGAGCAGGGGCTACTCTCGGTTGCGGTGCGCGGGCTTCTCATTGTGGTGGCTTCTCTTGTTGCCGAGCATGGGCTCTAGGCATGAGGGCTTCAGTAGATGTGGCACGCGGGCTCTAGAGTGCAGGCTCAGTAGTTGTGGCGCACGGGCTTAGTTGCTCCACAGCATGTGGGATCTTCCCGGACCAGGGCTTGAACCCGTGTCCCCTGCATTGGCAGGTGGATTCTTAACCACTGCGCACTAGGGAAACCCGCTCATCATGATTTTTAAAAGGAGCTTTATTGAAATATAATTGACTTACAATTAACAGCACATATTTAAAGCATACAATTTTATAAAAATCAATATATGTATATACCATTGAAGCCATCAGCACAATCAGATAAGAACAGTTCCACCACCCCCAAAGTTCTATTCATGCTCTGCTGCAATCCCTATTTTCCACCCTACACTGTCCATCCCTCACCCCCAGGTAATCACTGATCTGCTTCCTGTCACTCTAGATTCGTCTGCATTTTCAAGAATTTTATCTAAATAAAATAACAGCATGTACTCTTTTTTTGTTTGGTGACTATCACTTAGTATACTTATTTGGGAATTTCACCATGTTGTTGCATATATCAACACTTCACTCCTTTATATTGTAGCATAGTATTCCATTGTATGACTATATCATGATTTATTATTCATTAACATATTGATTATTACTTAAATTGCTTCCAATTTTTGCTTTTTCAAATAAAGCTGCTATGAACATTTGTGAACAAGTGTTTTGTAGGAGCTATGCTTTCATTTCTCTTGGTTAAATACCTACAAGTCATCATATGGTAGCTATACAGTAAGAGAATATCAAATTGCTTCCTGAATAGTCTGTAGTTTTACATTCCCACCAGTGAATGAGAAATCTAGTTGCTTAGTATTCTTCCCAATGCTTGCTATGCTCAGTCCTTTTAATTTTAGCCCTTGTAGTGGGAGTGTAGTATTTCATTATGTTTTTTTTATATATATATGGTTATATGAGTTGTTCACATATTCATTAACTTGGTTTTTTTTTCCCTCCCCATATCCTCAAGTCCATTCTCTAGTAGGTCTGTGTCTTTGTTCCCATCTTACCCCTAGGCTCTTCATGACCTTTTTCTTTTCTTAGATTCCATATATATGTGTTAGCATATGGTATTTGTTTTTCTCTTTCTGACTTACTTCACTCTGTATGACAGACTCTAGGTCCATCCACCTCACTACAAATAACTCAATTTCATTTCTTTTTATGGCTGAGTAATATTCCATTGTATATATGTGCCACATCTTCTTTATCCATTCATCTGTCAATGGACACTTAGGTTGCTTCCATATCCTGGCTATTGTAAACAGAGCTGCAATGAACATTTTGGTACATGACTCTTTTTGAATTATGGTTTTCTCAGGGTATATGCCCAGTAGTGGGATTGCTGGGTCATTATGGTTTTAATTTATATTTTCTTAATGACTAATGGTGTTGAACATCTTTTCATATGCTTATTTGCCATCCATATATCTTCACTGGTGTAGTGTCTGGTCAAATATTGTGCCTGCTTAAAATATTTAGCAGTTTGGCTTCTGTTGTTGAGTCATAAACATTCTTTATATAGTCTAGATTCAAGTTCTTTGTCAGATATATGTTTATAAATATTTTTTCCCAGGCCATGGCTTACATTTTTATTTTGTAACAGTGCCTTTTGAAGAGCAAATTAAATTTTTTTGATGACATCTGGTTTACTGATTTTTTCTTCTATAATTTGTGACTATTTTGTGTATTGTTTAAGAAATTTTTGCCAAGGTCACTAAATTTTTCTAATTTTTTTTCTCCCAGAGGTCTTATAGTTTTAGCTTTTACAGTTACGGCTATCTAATCGTTTAAACACTATTTATTGAAAATATCCTTTTCACATTGAATTGTCTTGGCAGCTTTGTCAAAAATCAAGTGACCACATATATATGAGTCTATTTCTGGACTTCCTTTTCTGTTTCATTGCTCTCTTTGTCTTTATAGCAATACTCTAATGTTTTGATTACTGCAGCTCAATAATAAGACTTGAAATCAGGTAGTGTAAAGGTCCTCACTTTGTTCTTTTTCAAAACATTTATTGTGCATTTCTATATAAATTTTAGAATTGCACTTGTCTATTTCTACCCAAAAAAAACCTATGCAGATTGTGATTGAGATTGTGTGAATCTATAGCTGAATTTGGGGGAGAATTTACATCTTAACAAAATTGAATTTTCCAATCCATGAATATGATTATGTCTCCACTTATTTAGGTCTTCATTACTTTCTCTGAGCAATGTGTTTTAATTTTCAATGTATAGTTCTTATAGAATTTCCCCTAAGCATTTCATATGTTTGTGCTATTTTAAATATTTAAAATTTTTAAATTTTTAAGTAATTCCAGGATGTGGAAATATAATTGATGATTTTTGTATATTGATCTTGTAGCCTATAACATTGCTGACCTCACTTGTAAGTTCTCTCTCCCTCTTTTTCTTACGTTTTCATAGATTTTCTACATAGACAGTCATGTTGTCTGTGAATTATAGGTTTTATTTCCTTTCCAGTCTGGATGGCTTTTATATCTTTAGTTTGCTTTCTTAGCGGCTAAAATCTTCAGGACAATGTTGAATGAAGGTAGTGAGAGCAGAAACAACTTGGCTTGTTCCTAATCTTAGGGAGAAGGCATTCACAGTCTTTCACCATTAAGTATAAAGTTAGCTATAGGTTTTTTGTAGATGCCCTTTATCAGACTAAGGACTTTATCTTCTATTCTTAACTTGCTGAGAGGTGTTTTTTGAGTTTTTTAAATTAGGAATGGGTGCTAAAAATTTCAGGTGTTTTTTTCTGCATCTATTGAGATGATTGTATGGTTGATTTGGGGTTTTGGTTGTTGTTGTTTTTGTCTGTTAATTGGAGAAGTATATCAATCAACTTTTGGATGTTAATTCAGTCTTCTCTTCCTGGGATAAAGCTTACTTGGTGGTGAAATATTAGCATTTTTATATGCGGTTGGATTTGATCTGCTAAAATTTTAAGGATATTTCTATCTATATTCATAAGGGATATTGGTCTGTATATTTCTCTTCTTGCAGTGTCTTCGTCTGATTTTGGTATCAGAAGTAGTGCTGGCTTCATAGAAGGAGTTAGGAAGGGTTCTACGTCTTCAACTACCTGGAATTTTGTGTAAAATTGTTTTTTATTTCTTCCTTAATGTTTGATAGAATTCACCAGTGAAGGCTTCTGGCCCAAAGTTTTCTACAGTAGGACTCAGTACCTACTGTAGTCCTTACCCTCTTTCAACTGGTGTCCTTACCATAAGTTAACTACAAATTCAATTTCTTTAATAGATATAGGGCTATTCAAATTATAGATTTATTTTTGGTTGAGCTTGTTAGTTTGCATCTTTCAAATAATTTTTCTATTTCATTTGATTTGTCTAATTTATTGGCACGAGTTATTCATAATGTTATTATTCTTTTAATATCTGCAGAATATGTAGTGATATCACCTCATTCTGATATTGGAAAATTTTGCTTCTATTTTGGTCTTTATCAAGCTGGCTAGAGGTTATTAATTTTGTTGATATATTCTCAATGAACCAGCTTTTGGTTTCATTGATTTTGCTCTATTTTTTTGTTTTGTATTTCATTGTTCAGATCTTTGTTATTTCCTTTATTCTTCTTATGTTGTATTTAGCTTGTTCTTCTTGTTCTATTTTTATTTAGATGGAAGCTGAGGCAAATGAGAACTTTTTCTTTGTTAACATAGGCATTTGGTGCTATAAATTTATCTCTTAGTGTCATGTTAACTGTATTCTATAAAGTTTGATATGTTTTCATTTTCATTCAGTTCAAAATACTTTCTAATTTCCCTTTAGATTTCTCCTGTGACACATGGGTTATTTAGAAGTGGGTTATTTAGTTCTCATATATGTGGGGATTTCCCACATATTCCTGGTTACTGATTTCTAATTTAATTCTGTAGTGACCAGAGAACATTTGACTGGAATACTTTTAAACTTATTGAGACTTTTTTCTTTCAGTACTTTAAAGATATTTCTCCATTGTGTTCTGGATTGTATTGTTTCCTCTTCGTTCCTTTGAATGTCATGTGTCTTTTTTCTCTGGATGTCTTTAAGATTTTCTTTTTCACTAGTTTAAAGTAATTTTGAGTATCGTGTGCCTTGGAGTAGTTTTGTTCGTTTTTCTTTTTCCTAAGATTTGTCTGTCTTCTTGGATCTGAGGATTTCGACTTTTCATCAAATTTGGAAAAAAGTTAGCAGTTATTTCTTCAAATATGTTTTCTCTTTCTAATTCAGTGTTTGCAGCCACTATATGGAACATAACTACCACGAGTAATGACAACCTACTATATTTAGTATTCATTTATACAGAGAAGTCATGAATTGAGAACTTGAAGGATGCTTTAGCATCCTTTTTCACATTATGGAGGGTACCTGTGGAGTGATAATACTTTTGGTAGTTTAACTCATACTTATATCTAACCATTTCCTAGTCAACTTCAGTATTATATGATACAGAGATGAGCTTTATTCCTGCTCATCCAGGGGCCTGCAGTTGTGTTTTCATGTCAGTCATTTTTTCCCTATTCTGACAGGAACTCATGCCAGCCTCTCCACCAAGCACACGGGCTTTGAGGAGAGAGTTTACCACATCCCAGTCCGCATCAGTGATGGTGGTTGGCCACCCTTGGAAGGGACTGTCTCTTTACCAGGTAGATATTTTGCTGCAGGCAACTTGGGATAATGTCTGTCAATATGGTATTTTGTAGGAATTCTTGTCTTTGAGATGGGATTCTGCAATTGTTTGCTCGAAAATTTATCTACAAAATATTGTTCTGTTTTTCAGTTACTTTCTGCAAGTGTGTGGAAGATAGGTGTTTCCAGCCAGCAGGTCACATGCCTGGGATACCCACTGTGGGCATGACAGTTGGTATACTCCTTAGCACCCTTTTGGTCATCGGTGAGTATAATTTCTCAGATTCAAGGATTTCTGTTCTGGGCCTTGGAAACAAGCTCACATCAGGGTCTGACTTCATGGACTGGTCTGGGGCTGCTCAAATGGCAATCTAGGCAATAACCAAGAATATAGATCACCAGTAAACCATATCCAACTTTCCTGACTGGGAGATACTGCCTTAGTACCACCCTCTACCTATCACTGCCTTGCTGGTTAGTTTGGGAAATACAACATAAGAGGCTTTAAAGAATTAATTATTGTATTTTATGCCTAGTTACTAAGCTTTCATGATGAAGGAGAAAAAAATGCAGTAGCTGTGCCTCTGCTATGTGTCAGGCACTGTGCTTGGTGGGGAACATAGTGACAGACATACACAGATCCTTCACTCACAGAGCTTATGGTCTAGTCTGCCATTGTTGGAATATGTAGGAGCTAGCCTTCCAGTGGAGATGCTGGCATACCTGAAATGTTGCAGAACTCCCCTTTTTATGTTTCGTGACTGTGGGCCTTGATTCTTTATTATCTCTGAATAATTCCACTGCATCACAGGCCTCACTCTGCCATGGCCCCTGGCCTGGCTAGACAGCAGAGTTCTCTGTCTTCTTTTTTGTAAACAGCTCAGTGCCTACTGTAGTCCTTACCCTCTTTCAACTGGTGTCCTCACCACAAGTTAAGTATTAGAAGTAGATACTTCTTCTGCCCATTTTTTAATTGAATTGTTTGGTTTTTTTGCTGTTGGTCTCCATGAGCTACTTGTATTTCACCAAAGAAGACATATAGGTGACCAAGAGGCACATGAAAAGATGCTCAAAATCCCTAATTATTAGAGAAATGCAAATCAAAACTACAGTGAGGTATCACCTCACACGGGTCAGAATGGCCATCATCAAAAAATCTACAAACAATAAATGCTGGAAAGGGTGTGGTAAAAAGGGAACCCTCCTGCACTGTTGGTGGAAATGTAAATTGATACAACCACTATGGAGAACAGTATGGAGGTTCCTTAAAAAACTAAAAATAGAAT
>NC_041228.1:42116842-42117280 GCF_002837175.3 Physeter macrocephalus
ATATATATATATATATGGAATCTAAAAAAAAAATGGTACTGATGAACCTAGTGGCAGGCCAGGAATAAAGACGTAGACACAGATGATGGACTTGAGGACACAGGAGGGGGAAGGGGAAGCTGGGACGAAGTGAGAGAGTGGCGTGGACATATATACACTACCAAATGTAAAATAGATAGCTAGTGGGAAGCAGCCGCATAGCACAGGGAGATCAGCTCGGTGCTTTGTGACCACCTAGAGGGGTGGGATAGGGAGGGTGGGAGGGAGATGCAAGAGGGAGGGGATATGGGGATATATGTATGTATATGGCTGATTCATTTTGTTGTACAACAGAAACTAACACAGCATTGGGAAGCAATTATACTCCAAAAAAGATGTATTAAAAATAAAAAGTAGGGCTTCCCTGGTGGCGCAGTGGTTGCGCGTCCGCCTGCCGAT
>NC_041228.1:42117290-42159469 GCF_002837175.3 Physeter macrocephalus
ACATGCCGCGGAGCGGCTGGGCCCGTGAGCCATGGCCGCTGAGCCTGCGCGTCCGGAGCCTGTGCTCCGCAACGGGAGAGGCCACAACAGAGGGAGGCCCGCATACCACACAAAAAAAATAAAAATAAAAAAAAATTAAAAAATTAAAAAATTAAAAATAAAAAGTAGATACTTCATCAATTCACCTGTGTAAAGGGGTTTATACCGTTCCACATCCTTTCTCTTTTAAAGGAAGAGCTGGGATTATTCTAAGTCTTCTCAATTGCTCTCTTGGCATCTGGTCTTTTCTGCCACCATCCAGTCTACCATATTGGACTCTGATTCACAGCTCTAAAGGGATCTCATTTCCTTATACCCTTCCATTCGAATTCCTCATTATTATGACATAGAAGGGCCTTTGTGACATGACCATTCCGCATCCTAATATTGCATGGTGACCATCATTTCTCTTTGAGAACCACAGTTTGGTGCACACCTTTTATACTAATTGAGCTGGCTTTTGAGGTTTACTCACTTTTCAACCTCCCCTCTACCTCTGTGCCTTTTCTTATTCTATTTGTCCTCTCATCTTGAAAGGATTTTTGAGTTTTTAATGCCATGGTTTTCTAACATGACCATTTACTCTCATAATTTTACCACAAGTTAAAGATTGGATGAGTTTGGTGATCTAAAGATAGAAATAATAGGATCTTGTAGTTTCATATCCTTACTTTTTTCAAAATAGGAGGGTTGGGATTATTGCAAGATTCTTAAAGGGCTTCTGAGCATCCAGTCTTTTTTGCCATGATTCCTCTTGTAAACTTACTGCCAGGTTAATTTCTTAAAAACAACTGACTTTTCCAGATAAGTCTCTGATTTACAGTATACATTTAGTGCTAAAATGCACAATGTAATTTTGTAGTAGGTCAGAGATGGGGGAAACCAGGGAGGTTAGTTAGGTAGTCTACTCAAGCTGGAGCAATGAGGAAGACAGCAAAGAAAATGTAATATTTGATGTGGACATGGTGAAAGTGGGCTTTAGGTAGGTGAATTGGTCTAAGAACAGCTTTCTGTTTTTTCTCATTGGACTACTTCCTCTAGGGAAGAGGAAGAAGAACTGGAATCCACATTTATTGACTGTGTCTGAAGTTCAGGAATTCTGTCTGATGCTCACACACTTAGTCTTCAGGGTAGTGTAGGCATTAGGTCCTATATTCCTTGATAGAGACCCAGCGATAGCCACCAGCTTCGATATGACTTGGGACTTGTTACATACTTACTGACAACAAGATAAGTGGTAAGCTTACTTATCCAAGAAAGCCCATGCCTAGAATCTCTTAATCAACAGGACAATGAAACTTTGTTGAACCACAAACAAAAATGAAATTATACGAATCATTTTTTCCTATGCAGGTGCTACTTTATAAATGAATGTGACAGTACATTTTAAGACTCCATCTATTTGACTCTGAATTTTCTCTTTTAGGTATAATTTTAGCAGTTGTGTTTTTCCAGATAAAGAAGAATAAAGGCCAACATAATGTTGAAAGTGCTCAGGCATCTGAAGTCAAGCCTCTGAGAAACTGAATGTGAAAAGGAATATTTGAGTCTATGTACCAAGTGCTATTTCAGTAACACAACCATTTAATCCCATAATTTTGCTTTTCATCCAACATGTGCACTATAATTTTTTACGATATACCCTCTTGCCCTTTACTATTTTATTACTCTTAGATATTTCGTGTGCTGTAGACATTAGAGATATTTTCCATTTTCTCATGACACTTTTCCACTCTGCAAAAGCCTTAGCTATTTATCCAAACGTAAAAATGTATGTGCTTTTCCCTCTTAGGGAAAGAGGGGCTGATGAAATACTCTGTTCATTTTTTCTTCATCAAGAGATCTATCAGTCATCCATCATAGCACATCCTGGATTCCATTTATGCTTTTTCTAATTCCATCCCGTGTCTCCTTCCTCCATATCTCCTTTGGTATTTCACTAATTTTAAAACATTTGTTGGAGGAAAGAACAAAGCTAAGTCTCAGGAAAAAAATTAAAGTGCAGACCTGTCCCTTAGTTTGAACAGAAACTCTTTGTTGTTATTAGCCTCCTTTAGCCCCACGTAGCTTATGTTGCTTTTCGTTGGAGGATTTTGCACTTGGGAACATCATGAGCCCACTGCAGACCACGCAGAGGCCTGCTTCATAAACCCTGGTGCAAACACCAGCCACTAACCGTGTTTACTCACTACATACCATGCTCACATGCTGCGCATGTTTTCTTTATGTGTATATCAATTAAGTTTCGGTTATTATATATTTAACAGTAGAGGAAGATAAGGAAGCACAAAAGATGTAGTGACAAAAATCAAGAATAAACATTGGCTTCGGTTTTGTTTCTTGGATCTCTTTGTCTCTGCTTCCTGGTTCTCTGCATTTGTTGAGGGAAAGACTAGATAACAATGGTTATCTATCATTTATCAAAATTGCCTCTCATGTAGAATTAACCCATAAAGAGGGGGTCCACAATGAAATAAAAATTCCCTGTGCTCATGACTGTGGATTGGGGTGTTCAAGGCAGATACACTAGGAATTTTAAAATTTTAAATAAGAAAACCTTAGAGATTTGGAAGCATTTCGAGGCCCTGGAGCTGTTTTCTGGCTCCTGATTTGAGGCTTGAAAGCATTCAACATTACACAGCCTCTCAGAATTTTCAAGAATTTTGGGGAAAACAACTTGTATCTGAAAAGGTGCTCCTACAATGACGGCTGAAGCAGGCCATGGAGCTCTGTTTTTCATAAATAATCCTCTTTGTGGGCTTTTATTATATTTTTTAAAGGCAAAAAAGTCAAACAAAAGAAAATATCCAAACTCTATTTCTAAGACCTCAGTATTACTTTCTTGTATTGATACAATGTTATCCTGTGCTTCAGGATAATATTGAGCTCTTTTACCTGTTTTTTTCCCACACAAGGCTCATCGGAAATCTCATAATGGGCGAGGTTCTCTCTTGTCTCACCATACGCTGAAAGACAAAACAAGAAAACGAAAATCTAAGAGCACCAACAGCAAATTATATCCCAACCTAAGGAATGGTTTAACTTTCTCAGCAACTTCTATAGGTATTTTCTTGTGTGTTTTTGACCAAGAGTGACTGTGATATGACATTTAGTTCACTTAAAAGTGCATCATTGCTAGCCCTGCTTATTTTCCAGAAATCACTTTATCATTCCTGAAAGACTGAGGCAGTCCCAAGACAGGTCTGCTCAGAGAGCTTAGGGATGCCTCCTGCCTCAGTTCACGGCTGTTCTCTCTGGACCAACTTGTATCACCAAATAATAGACTGAGCACACATAACCTTCTCGTCTAAAATCACTGATTAGTATTCACATTTCTTGTGCTGTTCTTCCTCTGGGTGGGCCTTCCCTCTAAGCCTTCTCTTCCTTCCATGACCAGATTCCTAAAGGCTTAAAGACCAATTTATATACTGGTCCCTTTGGGAAGCCTTCTCTTAGGAAACTACAGGGTCCCAGGCCACTACCTCATCTAAACTTCTATACTGTGGTGAGGAAAATTCTAGGATCTAGTCCCTCTTCTGGTAAAGATGGTTCCATTTCCACTGGAAAACATCTTCCCCTCCCCTTCACCTGGCTCTTCCACACCTAGTCTGTATAGTTTGAGTAGAGTCAACTTCCTCTTTTCCCCCATCTCCCCATCTCTCACTTCTAGAATTTTGTTGAAACTCTTAGAAAATAGCTCTCTTTTAGTGGAATTTGCTAAACTAGTAGAAAATAAACTCAGAGCATTCTAGTTACCACAAAAGGTAAGCCTACCCCAGAACAAGGACCACAGAGAGTTGAGAGAAGATTCTGAAGATGTTGAGTGCCTGGATCCAGCTGTGTCTGAAGGCAACCTTGCCTTGGACTTTCCTATCCTGTGAGCCAATACATTCCTTATTACTTAAAGCTCAATATATTTCTGCCCTTGCAACCAAGAGTGCATATTTGTGCCTTGCTTATGGACCTTATATTCTACAGTTAGAGCCCATTTGATCTCCCCAACTAGTCTGGGACTTCTTGGAATCCTTTCACTGTCTCTATGACAAGTCTTGGCTCATAGTGGCTCCTCTATAAGTTTTTGAAGAATGAATACATGAAATAGCTGATTCATGTAGGCCACTTATACTGCTGTCATCTTAGAGCCACCCACTTGACAAAATTGAAACTAATCCACTCTCTGTTTTTAGTTACAGTATCCTCAAAGAGGCCTTAAACTCCCACTTCACTACACTCCGTTTCCCTACATACAAACTCTGATGCTCCTTTCAAACATCCTCAGAGCTGAATGCAGTGGTGATTGAGGCTGTGAGTGACAAAGCCCTCAAGAATTTCTGGATGGTTAAGAAATAGCAGGGAGAGTGAGAGGGTCTCAGGGTGGGGGTGGGAAGTATAGGGACAGCTCCTGTGAGCAGCTATGTAGAAAGTCTCAAGGGTTCTGGAGAGCAGTAAATTAAGAGTAGAGATCTCAGGGTGCTGGTCCATGGTCTAGATAACTCACAAGCAGGAAGCTGAGATTACCTCTGAAGTATCTGGGGCAAGAAGGAAATAATTTGTTTCCAAGAGTCTGTATAATGCCATATGCATCATGGGAACTTGTTAAACTTGGAACCTTAAAAGTTACCTGAAAAGATACAATATCTTACAAGTTGATTTTAAAAACTCATTTAAACTGTTTTGGAATGTACAGTTCAGTTGCATTAAGTCCATTCACGTTGTTGGGGAATCACCACCATCATCCACCTCCAGAACCTTTTCATCTTCCTAAATGAAACTCTACTCATTAAATAAGAACTCCCCGTTCCTTCCTACCTCCAGTCCCCGGTAACCACTCTTCTAACTTTCTGTCTCCATGAATTTGAGTGTGCTAGGTATAAATGGAATCATACAATATTTGTTCATAATATCAACGTTTTAAAACAGGTTTTAAAATAGTAAGAGGGAAAAGAATAGCATTCAAACCTAAAAGTTATCTTATGAGGAGACTCTCTCAAGGCTAATGCTATTTTTGATTTTGTTGCGTTCAAATGTGTCACACATTGTATATACGTAAATATACATTTTACACACCTGTGAAGATATCCGTACAATGTATACACAAGGCAGGTGTGTTCCCCAAACGCCACCCATTGCTCCTAAATTTCTTCTCACCAAAACCTGTCTCATTCTGACTGAGTCCCAAGACTGTGGTCAGGCGTTGGATGCCCAGCTCTCTACCACAGGAGTGCTCAATGTTTGCAGGTTAGAAACACCTGGGGGAGCTTCTCAAAAAATACTCATTCCAGAGCCCTATCCCCAACTGAGTCAGCATCTCTGGGAAGGGCGCCCTAGCTTTAATATTCCGAAAAAATATCTCCATGTGAGTCTAATGTGCAACCACAGCTGAGGTCCCTTATTCCAGACAATCCCCAGAAGGGTGAGTACCAGTCTGGTGTGGAATATGATCTTTTGTAGGGTCTGAATCAGCGTCTTTCTTCAGAACATCACCTTCCCAACCCTCTCAGCTTTCCGGGCACCTTTAATCCTAACCAGGCCCGCTTAGACCCTTTCTCAGATGCCAACATGGGCCATGCCCAGAGTTCAGGGAAGGTAGGAAGGGCTGCTGTCAAGAGAGTCATTCCTTGGCCCATAGAGATCCTTCAGCTAAGAGCAGCCTGGTGGGTCCAGACCCAGGTCACTCTTGCCAGCACATTGGAGCCTATGAACTCCAGCCACGGAGCTGAGAAGAAAGAACCTGGTCTCACCTTCAGGAGAGTAGCCCCTTTGTAGACCAGAGCAAAAATTACTGTGAAAACACACATTTCTGTAAAGTGATCTTCTTGTGCTTGTGCTTGGAGAACTGGTTATTTAAAGGGAAATTCCTGACAGTGTTAACAAAAATAAATAACATTTTTTATAACACAAACAATTATTTCCCATTTTATTGGTTTTCCACTTTTACCTCCTAGCATAGTTCAGGCTCCATTCGACATTTCAAAGGGACTATATGCTATGGGTTAGTCGTGTGTCAGCCATCTGGGCCCTTAAGACAAGGAGGACGGCCTCCTGAGATGGTAGATAATTCTAAAGGGTAAAGGGCTGCCCTGGAATCCAGGGCTAACAATGTCGACGGCTAAAGCACAAGTCCCGCTTTAGGCCTCCACAAGTTACTTACCTCGAACGGTCATTGGTTTCTTTGGATGGAAATCAAAACTGCCCTTTTTTTCATGTGATCCTTATCCTGGAAGGGCCGACTGAGTGCACAGTGGGACAGGAAGGGGTGTGACGAATGGCCGGTTATGGAAACAAGTGTTCATCTGATTGAGAGAAAGAGTTCTCATTTTTTCCATTGCAGCACTTGGGCTGAGGGTAAGTCCAGGATTTGGAGGGCTGCATTTGGAAGGGGAGGAGGGTATGCAGAAGGAGGTGGGAATAAAAATAGCCCCTGTGTGTACCCAGCATTTCAGTTAGTCTCTGGAATTAAGCACAGGAAAGGGAGGAAACAGAATGTATTTTTAGTAACAGAAGTTAAACTGAGCCTTTTTGGCTCCTGGCCAAGAAGAGATCCCAGAGGCAGAGTTTCTGGGGGCTCTGCTCTGGGACGATCAGAGTCAGCCATGGCCTTGGTTGGCGGTGGACACAAAGAACCAGGGAAAGGTCCACTGTGGGGCAGGAGGGGAGAGGCCCCAGCTGAGGTTCCCTGCTGAGTTTTGCCTTTTGTGGTGGGTCTCAGACAGCCTTCCTGGGGCCTACGAGGGGGAGGGATTCCTCTGAGTAAGCAAACGTGGCTTGGTGTATGCTCGCAGAAATCCCAGCACAGGGATTTTGACCTTGAGCCGTGATGGAAGGTTGACGGGTGTTAAAGAAGAGAAGGAGGGAGGGGGTATTGATGCGAAGAGCCTCAGGCCCATTATACGGCTCTGAGAGAGCCTGGGTCAGGCAGGAGCCGAGCCCCGAAGCAAAGACTGATGGAGGAGCCCATGTTCGGCAGAAACCACTGATCTTAGAACCCCTCCTCTGCCAGGTCGCTGACTAGGGGTGTGATCCTGAAGGTGAAGATGGTAATCAGCCAGCTCCTGCAGTGGGGGCCTCTTGAGGGAAGGGCTGAGCCTGCCCTCCCATGGCTGTCATAGTTAGTTTGCTGTTTTGCTCTTTTGCTTATTTGTCAGATATTTATCGAACCCCCATCATGGCCAGATACTGAGTTGGTCACTAGGAACACAAACAGCAGTAGCTAATAATTCTACAACATTTATAATGTGCCCTGAACTATTCTAAATGCCTTCCAGAATATTGTCATTGAATCCTTAGAACAACTGTATGAGTGAGATACAATTATTATGTCTATTGTACAGATCAGAAACTGTGATAGAGAACGCTTAAGCATGTAACTTGCTCAAGGTCACAAATAAACTATCCCAGAAGTCTTACTCTGAAGGCCATGCCCAAAGCTACCGTATTTCATCTAATCTATGGAACCGTATATTGTAAGATGTGTTGTTATTTTATGTGACACTAAGAAAGAAAAGAGCACACTATCAGTTAACTTTGCTGTACCATTATATGATTGCATCCTCAACTTCAGAGATGTTAAAATGTGAAAAAATGTGAGTCTTGAATTGACACAGAGGCACTGTCTCTGTTCTCATGGGCTGCACAACTGCACAGGAGAGACAACCTAAACAGTCATCATGCAATGAGGTGAGCATCAGGTATCACCAAGGTGGAGCACACAGATTGCTGCCGTGATGAGAGAAGAGAGACCTTCACTTTTGCCTGAGGGTCTGGGAACCCATCACAGAAGTGACACCCAGCTGTGTCTTAGCGTTTCTCCAAATACAGAAGGGAAATCTGGGGCATTTTAAGGTCCATGGTTGATAATGCTAATGCTAATAATATAGCAATAGCTAATCATTAAGCACTCACTGTGTGCCAGGCACTGCCTAAGGGCTTTCTATGCACCATCCCATTTAATCCCCACAGAAACTCTATGAGAAAGCACTCTTGTCAGGAAGAAACCTGAAGCTAAGGAGGTGAACCGATTCGTCCTGCAAGGCACAGCTAGAGGGAAATATACCAGGATAAGGATTTCCGGAAGCCTGACTCCCAAGTTTCAGACTTTAACCACATTCCTGGACCACCTCTCAGAAGTAAATTAGTTTGATAACACTGTACTGTATAACTGAAATTTGGAAGACAGTAGAACTTCAATGTTCTCACACACACACACACAAAAGGTAAATATATGAGGTGATGAGTGTGTTAATTTAAATAGTTCAATGGGAGTAATCCTTCCATAAAGTGTACGTAACTCAAATCATCACGTTGTACACTTTTGAACATTGGATTGGCCAAAAAGTTCATTTGTAACATCTTACAGAAAAACTCGAACGAACTTTTTGGCGAACCAAATTTTATTTGTCGATTACTATACATCTCAATAAAACTGAAAAAAAGAAAAAGAAAAAGAAGAGAGTTAGTGATGAGACATGCTCACCAAAGTCATTCTCATCCATTGAGCTCTCCATTTCCTGGGATAAGCGCGAGTGAGGGCTGGACTTTGTCAAACACAAGGATTGAAGAGAGACCTTTGGGAGACCTGACTCTGAAGTTGGGCAGAGAATGACTGATGGGCGGAAGGTTCTGGAAGGGTTGCTCAAGACTGGGACCTCAGTCATTTCAACTATCAAGTATCTGCTGAAATCTCATCCTGAGCAAAGGTCTGTGCCGGGCATTAAGGGGACTGTTGAAGGAAGTCGTGGCCTGAGAGCCAATGCTGAATGAAAGAAGTATAGCGTTAAATCCCTTCGCAGGCCTGCCTGGTGTGGCACTCTGACCTGGTCTCCTGTCTCCTTCCTCTTGCTCACCATGCTTTAGCCACACTGACCAGCCGGCACTTCCTTGAGGAGGCTGAATGCCTTCCATTTTGTTCCTTTATGCGTGCTTTGTCTGGAACATTCTCCCAGCTCCAGCCTCTTTTGTATGGCTTGCCTTTTCTCTTGCTTTAGGTCTCTGTAAAGTTGGTCTCCTCCGAGCTGTCCTGCCAGTTATTTTCTACCTGTTAATTTTCCTCCTAGCACTTTTCATAGTGTATGATATGTCCTTTATGAGTTTGCATCTTTGGGGGCAGAAATTTTGTTCACTGTTGTGTCCCAGAACTGAGCATGGTGCTGGCATATAGTAGACACTCCCTATTTGAATGGATGAATGGCTTAGCTTAGAATCTAATCATGGAGCCAAGAGGTACGTCTATGATACAGAAAATAGCTGCTGAACTTCTCAAGGAATGGAGAGATTGATGTGGGTGGACACTGTCAAGGAGACGCAAGCATTGAACAGGGTGGGCAGAATTCAGAGACTTAGGGATGGCCTTGGAGAAAAACCAGCTGGGGGAGATAATGCAGTCTGTGGGAGAATAAAAAATAGTTTTCTCCTTCCTGCAGGTTTGAAGCACCTTTATTTTCAGTATCTGGGATCACCCTAGCTTTCCTTACCTCCTGAGCTCTCCTTCAACTTACTGTAACATGCGTGAGAGCCATGGCGGCCAGTTGTCCAGCCTTCTCTCCCCAGACTGTTTCGGTGGACTCCCTTCGGGGACCAAACACAACATTGAGACTGAACACTCATATGGCTCCTCAGCCTAGGAGTGAGGATGTTTGGGGGAAACCATTATGGATGCTGTTCTCACTTCGAGCATCATGAACAAAGTGATTCCCAATGTCCAGAAAGGACCTCAGATGGCCATATTTTAGAATCCCTTCAAGGATTTTAGAAGCAGAGATATAGCTCAACAATTACAGTGTCTTCAGTCAGCTATTCCTGTCCCCCCTCCACCCACTCACACAGATCTAATAGAGCACATCATTTGATTCACTCTCTTAATGGTTGTACTTGTACAACTTTGAATTTCATGGATTTCCACACCATAAATTTTGAAGGTCAAGATTTGTTACCATTTTATACATGTTTTGCCTTATTTATCTTACATGTCTAGAAAGATGTCTGTCTATAGAGTATCAAGTCTTATTTTTATTATTTATCGATGTGTTTACCTCTCCTCACCCCACCTCCTGAGGGCAGGAGACCATGTCTTATTATCATTGTAACTCTGCTGCCAGCAAAGCATCTTTAACAAAAGTTTCTTGGTAAACGTTGAATTAAATTGAAGAGTTCCAAGACCTTCCAGAAGTACAGTTCTCTTTTTAGCGGAGCAAGTTGCCTCAATTCACCTGAGCCCAAGGTTGTTGCCTGTTAACCATATAAACCAAATTCGTGTCCTTCTTGTCAAAGACTATTAAAGAGCAGAAATCTCATTTTAGCTTTAATTGATCTGTGACTTAATTTGGGAAGCCTTGCCTTACCCAAGATTAGACATTATTGAAAAAGAATACAGAAGAATGAACTAAAATAACTTTCTGCTATAGTGGAACAACAATTTAAAAATTTAAGCAAAATTCTTTGCCATAAACTTCAACCCTTTAAAAAGCATCTAGTTATTTCAGAATTTGTAGGGACTATTAATCACCACTTTTCAGCCAAGGACAACACCATGCAATGGAGCTAGGAATGAAGTCATTTTGGTATGTGTTTTCTGGAACTGTGCCCTGAATAGTTTTCTTCTTGACATATGTCCAGCTCTTTAATACAGCTTAACATTAGTAATGCTCATAGTTTGTTTATAAAAATCATGTTTAGAATATAAAGGAAGCATGGAAAAATTCTCAGAGTGAGGGAAAGGAGAGAAAAGTAAGGAAAAAAGCAGTTGTTGAGGATAAGTGAGCATTTACTCTGAGAGTGCATGATGAGACTGCTCTGTCAATGAGAGCCTTATCCAAAGAGTCATCCCAATGATTGACATGACATTTGCTCCCTGAATTAGGACACTCTGAATTTAGCTAAAGATTATCTTCTTCAGATTCATGCATTATTCACTTAATCCACAAATGACTATTTATTACTTTTTTATTCCTACGAAGCAGGCAGAAGCAGTGGTAACAACCCCTATACCTTTTGTTCATGCAGTTTCCTCTCCATTAATCTTCTCATTCAACAGAACCCTGTCAAGTCTTCAGAAGGAATTGTGGATGTTCCCAGACTCCGGGTTCAAGGACTCTTCCACCAAGCGATTATTAAGTAAATGTTTGCAGTAATATTTACCCACTTTGTACTGTTCCTATCTCTGGTATTTCACCACAATCAGAGCCTGATCCTAAGATCAACTGGGAACCATTTTAAAGAAATAAAAGGTAAAATCCCTTTGTGAGGGCAGAACTATGGAGCTACAGAGAGACTTGGTAAATTCTCCCCAGCAGCTGGGAACAGTCAGCCAGAGAGTGATGCAGAATTCATAAACCATGTTAAAAATTTTGGTGCCCTGGAAAAAGCTCTGAAATGTTCCAATCATTAAATTACTCAACTGAAATCACTTTCAGATGAGCCAATTCAGAGCAAACATTACCAAGCTTTTAAACTACATCATATGTTCCAAAAGTAAAATGGAAAACAATAAAGCAGAAAGGTCTGTTCCCCCACTGGCTTATGCAGGTGATTTCAGATTTAATACAAAGAAATCTCCAGTATGTCTGCCTTCAGCACCAATAATGTGAATAAGCTTGGACCACTGATTCCAAGGAGTTTAATCTTTAAATGGTTCTGCCAATTAGAGTGGTTAATGTCAGGACACTTCATACGTGGTAGATGTTCAGTAATGTTCATTTCACTGATACATAAACACATGGATAAATAACATCTGATGAAGAGAATAAGGTGAAAACTCCTAAAGATTGGCAGAGTAAGATAGCCCTATGAAAGAGGATAAAAACAGAGGTCAAAAAAGTAAGACAAAAACTTGCAGACTAAAACGTTGACAAAAATCAGAGAAGAAAATTATAAAAAGGAGTAAGTGGTTGACAAGATCAAATGTAGTGAGATGCCTTGGACTGATAAGTGTCAAGTGGATTTAATAACAAAGTGGTAATCTGGATGATGATAGTTGCAATTTGCATATAAGACCAATTAAGTAGCCAGCCTTTACCACTACCTCCAACTTCCTGCATTCACACCCTTGTATAATCCCCTACCAGGAGTGTGGGCTGGATTTAGTGACAGAATCCTAATGAATAGAATCTGGCAGAAGTTACGGATGTCACTTCTGGTGTTAGGTAGCAGAAAGTCTGTGGCTTCTCTCTTGGGCTGCCCTCTCATTCTCACTCTCTGATTTGCTTTTTCTGGGGAAGCTAGCTGCCACGTTGTGAGCTGTCCTAAGGAGAGAGTCACATGACAAAACCCCTAATGTTTCTGGCCAATAGCCAGGGTGGACCTGAGGCCTGCCAGCAGCTATATGTACCCAAGCACATTTCTGCAGTCACTTACTCTGTTAGGAATATGTATTAATAGACATGGATTATTTTCATTGGTCTCAAGAAGTACTGCTATGCTATTGCTGAAGATCACAGGGTAGCCATTCTCTCACCTAACAGCAAAGAGTGGTGGCCCTATGGGCTTAAGGATAACTATGGAAGACATCCCTCCTAAATGACTGAGCTAAGAAGATGTATGTCTTCTCACATCCAATTTACTCTTTAGTCTCCCAATTCATGGTTTCACCTATTGCTTCAAGGTCCATTTAGAAAATTCCAAACTGTTTTGACTAAATAAAATAGATAACTAAGAGCCCAAACAAAATACTTCAGAAATTGTGATCTTTTAAAATGGGATGTGTTTTAAAGTCACTTTCTCTTTTGAAAAAAAATACCTGAAGAAAAACATTTTAACAGGATTGATTAACACAGCCATTTGGTTGTGGTTATTTTGATATAGGAAGTATTTTGATGTAACCGTTTTGATCACAGTATTCTGTTGCTTCATCAGAATGAAAAATTACTGTATATTTTTTAAAATTACCAACTGATATGCCCAATAAATTAGTGGATATTTCTATTCTGATCCTCCCCCATCCTAGATCACTTTGATCTTAATTTCCAGGTACAAGTTGACGATGGGATGAAACTTGGGGATTGGGTAAGGATGACAACTTCACAGTATTGCAGAATGATATTTAAAATGTAAAATTTTACATTACAAGGAACTAGCAGACAAGGATGGTAAAACAGCTGTATTTGAGTATTTAAAGACAAAATATTGAGATCAGTAAAGCTATAAATAAGAACTCAAATGGAAATTCTAGAGATAAAAACCACAATATCTGAAACTTTAAAAAGTTCACTGGATGATATTAATAGCCAATTAGCCACTACAGAAGAACAGATTAGTGAATTTGAAGACATAACAATAGAATCTATACAAACTGAAGCAGAGAGAAAAAAGACTGTAAAAAATGAGCAACTCAGTAGAATGAAAAGACAAGTCATAGACTGTGAAAAAATATTTGCAAAAGACATATGAAAAGGGATGGTTATCCAAAATACCTGAATAACCCATAAAACCAAACAATAAGAAAATGAACCTGATTTAAAAATGGACAAAAGACCTAAACAGAAACCACACTAAAGAAGATATACAGAAAAAAAAGTACATGAAAATATAGTCAACATCATATGTCATTAGGGAATTGCAAATTAAAAAAGCAATGAGACACCACTACAAAAAATTTAGAAAACATTTAGATTTAAATGAAAATCAAAACACAACATATAAAATGTGTAGGATTCAGCTAAAGCAGCTCCTAAGAGGGAATTTTAAAACTCTACAAGCTTATATTATAAAAGAGGAGGGCCAAAATCAATGATCTAAAATTTCACCTTAAAAAACAAGAAAAAGAAGTGTAAATTAAACCTAAAGTAACAAGAAGGAAGAAAATAATAAAGAGCAGAAAACAATAAATTAGAAAATTGAAAGAAATAGCAAAAATCAATTTATGTAAAAGCTGATTCTTTGAAAAGGTCAATGAAATTGATGAACATTTAGCTGGACTGATCAGAGAGAGAGAGAGAGAAGACACAAATTACCAATATCAGAAATGAAAGAAGGAACATCACTATAGATCTTATAGACATTAAAATGATAATAAGGTAATATTATGGGCAACTTTATACCAACAAATTTAAAAATTTAGACAAAATGGACAAATTCTTGAAAGACTCAAATTACCAAAACTGACTCAGGAATAAGTAGATGATACTTATGGAGTCAACCTAGCACTGATTCACTGAATGCTATTGAAAATGACTGGTTTTGATCAGATTTTATCTAAATATACCAGTGGACCAAAATTACAGAAGATTTGAACAAGATCAGGGTGTCCAAATAAAGCCAAACAACCCATTAAATAATAAAATATACAATGCAATTGATGGCTGCACCACCAAACAAATCAAATATTTTTCATTGAGTTGTTGAACAACTTGAGTTAGTTATTTAGGCGTTTTATAAACCTAACCTTCAAGATTTAGATGTGAAGGCACTGTGGGTTGGCTTACTCAACAGCCTTTCCCCTTCCCTCTGGCTTATTTTCTAAGCCTCCCTTGCAGCTAAATAAAGGTGGCCATATGCACCAATCTGGCAAGAGTTATAAGCAGATGTCTGCTAGAGGGTGGGGGAAACACCTTGATAAATGGAAACAAAGTTCAGCAGCCGTCTTGCAAATAAGAAAATTGCAGAGACAGCAGTCCTAACATCTTTTAGCTGTTGAATCAGTAATGGAAATAATGGCCTTCTGATTGATTTTTTATTGTTGTTATGTGAGAAAAATATTTATTTAAACAGTTGATGTTGAGCTTTCATTTACTTGCAGCTAAACACAGTCTTAACCAAAGAAGACTAGGGCACATTTATATAACCCCATAACGAAGGAAACAACTAAGGCAAAAAGGGAGCCATCATTCAGCTCTTTCCTTGACTGGCTACAAAATCTTAGAACCATTACCTAGCATCAGTGAACCTGAGTTTTGACACCAATAGATTAATAAAAATAATAACAACAACAATAATAGCTATCTAGTAAAAACAGTGCTGAGAGAGGGAACAAATAAGAGGCTTCAGAATCCCTTTTGGCCACTGGAAAGAAAGACAGTATGTCAATCCAGGAATTTTTTACACATCAGAATTGCTAAATCTAGGCTGTGATTCTCCATGTGGCATAATAAAACTTCACTAAGCATCAGTTTTAGTATGAACATGGAGAGTCTTGAAATTTTTTAGAGGCACTGACACTAAGAAGGAGTCAACTCCTAAGAGGAACAGGAAAAGTAAATTAAGCACATTCAGTGCTTCCCCAACAGAAGCCTGTGACAATATTTCATATGAAGGAATCTTTGCCTCTGTGATTCACTGCAAATCCCATGATCCATGTTTCTTTTTACATGACAAACCACCAGGGTTCCCCCAGAATAACTCCTTGTTTAGCAGATATTTGTGGTCAAGGTTCAGAGAAGATTTTTGCCCATAAATGGCTTGTGCTCTATCCAGCTGGAGGAAAGGAGGGCTCATGGAATTTCAGAAGACTGCAACTGCCCAGGGAAATCCATGCAAACCAACTGGGCATGTAAGCAAACAGAGCAAGCCACAGTCATGCGCCACTTCCAGTTGAAAAGGAAAGGTAATAAGATTGGAATACACACAACCATGGTGCCTTACCTTTCTTTCTTGAAGCATGGAGCTCTGTTAGCTCGCTAGTCTAGTTGGTTTCTTGTATAAAAAGAAGGGCTCTGACATCACCCAGCTCCACCATTTACCAGCCGGCTGTGTTGATACTGGGGAAATAAACAAGTTGTGTCTCAGTTTTGTCATATGTAAAATAAGGATAATAATAGCCCCTCAATAATAATAATAACAATAATATTAAATTTATTGAGCGTTTACTTCATACAGAACACTATTTTAAGCACATTAAGTATGTTAAACTCCTGTAATCTTCACAACACTATGACGTAGACTCTATTATCATTATTGTATTTTATGTTGAAAAAAATTCAAGAAAGCGTAAGAACCTTCCTGAGGTCACATAGCTGGTAAGTGGCAGAGATTAGATAGAGGGTGACTGTCAGGACTGAATGCAATAATGTACGTATGTAAAGCCCTGCCTGGCACATAGTAGGTATGTGCCATGATAAATGCTAATTGTTATTTCTAGGTCACCTTTTGCCCACGATGTCACCTTAAAAACAATTTATGGGAATCTATTGGAGGCCATGAGTAGGGAAAGTACCACAAATAAAAGCACTGAATCTTTTCATTGAAAACCAAGTTAGTGGGATAGGAACATGCTGGGTAAGGCAGTTGTAATAGTTTTCTTGGAAGCCTTTCGGGAGAAGCAGCCAGCAGAAACCAGATACACAGCCATTGTCAATGGAGAACTAAAGTCAAGCTTAGGAGAGAAACAAATGCTGAATTCTCAGAGTGGCAGGGGAGCTATAAGAGAATGTGAAGTGGGTAACCCTGCAACAGACACATTCCCACTTCTTTCCAAAATAATCTACAGTGATCTAATCCTTTTGTTTTTCTGTTTCTATTTCATAAGAGTCACTGGCTATCTTTCTGCTCCCCAGACAACCCCTTCTATTAATATGGACTCTTAGAACATTTTTTCCATTCCCCAAGATATACTTAATGCTAATCCACTCTTGATTTCATCTTTAGCCAAGCTGAATTTTATGCATCTTTACTTGTATCGCCTCCAACCCAGTTTAGAACTATTCACTGAGCTATTTTCTCAAAGATTTTTTCTGCAACCAAAAAGATTTATTCCTTAATGAACTTCATGGAAATAATTGTAGGGTTTTTGTTTTTGTTTTTTTGCGGTACTCGGGCCTCTCCCTGTTGTGGCCTCTTCCGTTGCGGAGCACAGGCTCCGGACGCGCAGGCTCAGCGGCCATGGCTCACAGGCCCAGCCGCTCCGCGGTATGTGGGATCTTCCCGGACCGGGGCACGAACCCGTGTCCCCCGCATCGGCAGGCAGACTCTCAATCACTGAGCCACCAGGGAAGCCCTAAGGTTTTTTTCTTCTTTCTTTTTTACAACTCTCCAGCACAGCTTTCTGTTCTGATATATTTTAGAAATGGGACCTTTGGGAACTATCTTGTGATTTGTAATATTCTCAGACACATGACTCCTTCCTTTCCCAGAGGTCTTGCCCTCTGACCAAGGTTAACCTCCTGTGCACACCCTTGGCTCCTTCCTCTCCTTCTTCCCCTTTGAGTCCACTCTTACTCTTCTCTTCCACCATCATCCATCGCTCCCTCTCCAGTGTCCCCACTTCCCACAGTCTCATTGACCTCTTGTCCCTTTAGCACACTAGCCACCTCTGCTGTCTTCTTACTTCCTTCCCACGGTGGTCAGTTCTCACCAAGTGGTATCACTTGTAGTTTCAGCTTTGCCACTGCCTCAGTCTTATTTCCCTTTAAGAATACCCTCTCCTTGATGACCTATGACCTCGTACTTGTCAAAGTCAACAACCTTTCCCTGGTTTTTGTCCTCCTTAAGCACTCGGTACTGTTTGGTGTTGTTTACTCACCACACCCTTCCTGAAATTCTCTTCCTTCTTCTGGCTCCTCTTCCTGACAGAGGTGCTTCCTTGGGGTAGCTGTCTATCCCTGATTTCCCCAAATGAGATGTGACTTCCTCCTTCCTGCAATTGCATGTGTCTATGTCGTATCTGTTCTAGATTATTACTTCCTTGAGTGCAGTGACTTTGTTTTTATCTCTTTCTCCACATACATATATACACATACAACCTAGAACTAATACAGTGCCCTGCTCAAAGCTAGTATTTAGCAACAATGAGCACAGATAGAAACATGGCCTCAAAATGTCAGGATGCAGGCCCAAAGTCTGAATGTGGCCCAAAGATTAATTTAATTTGTCCCACTTAGTTACTTTAAAAGATTTAATAATCAGCTTTTTAAAATTGGGATATTTCACATCAAATATTCATATGTTTTGGTCATTTTTTGGACAAATCTGATTTAATCTGATCTGTGTTCCTATTCCTATATGGCAACACTTAGAGGATCTGAGCATCCACTGTCACCATGGGGAGGACACATGTCCCCAGTTTTCCACTTCACTCATTGACATTTCCTTCATGGGCCCTCTAGGTACTTTTGTTTTATGAACTCTTGATAAATGAACCAAGGCAATTGGATCCAGGAGAGATAGACTCTTCAATTTCTCTGTCAGTTCTCCTATCAGCTCTGTCCTCTGGCTGTCTATTAAGAATTTGGAGTGAATGGCAAATTGTAAGTCTCTCTGAGCTTCCTGTAACTGGCCAGGATCTGGAGCTAATGCTTCCTCCATGAAGTCTTCCATGGTTGCTCCTGCTAATACAGGACCCTCAAACTCAACACACACACACACACACACACACACACTCTACACACACACACACACACACACACACACACACTCTTCAGTCAGCTTTGGCTATATATATGGTTTAACTTTGACTGCCTACACCATGATTGCATCTTGGGGCCTATTCCCCTTTGTTCATATGTGGCTGAGCTTTTGGTTGGTGAGCGGTAGAGGAGGAGGAGCCTTGGTGGGGGCAGGGAGAAGAGGAGGAGGAGGACATTAGAAAGGATGATTTGGTCTCTTCCTCAAGGGATGGCCTTATGGACTGAGTGTGCCTCATGGTGAAGGGGGAGAGCCTGAAGCTGAACCCTCCAGTGTCTGGAGGGGTTCTGGGTAGAGCTGCCCAGGTGCCCCAGGAGACTCAAGGTGGCCAGAGTTGCAAAAGAGTCTCTACTTACCTTTGTAAAGAACTTTGGCACCGCTCTTTACCCAGAAGGCTGGAGAGGTTGGAAGCGGGGGAAATAGTCTCTTGGCCTGGGTAGTGGACATCTTGTGATGGGCTGTGACTATGACAAGGCAGGCCAGGCTGAAGGCAATGTGTGACAGGGAGCAGAAAAGGAAGGAGAGAAGAAGTGTGCACATTAACAAACTAGTTGTGGGCCACTTGTAAAGCACCTTCTGGGGCTCCCAGGAGTAAGTGGGGACACCATTACACAAACGGGGCTTTCCCAGTTATTGGGCACTGATCTACAGGTATTTGTGTTCACATTTCTATTAATTGGTGTCTTTAACAAAGAGACCTAAATAACAGTGATTTAAATGATAAGTTGACTTCTCTCTCGGGTAAAAGTACAGGGAGATGATAGTCCAAGGCTGGTATGGCAGCTACATAATCACCACAGTCTTAGCTCCTTCTGTGTTGCTGCTCTGCCATCCTGAATACGTGGCTTCCACTTCATGATTCTAGATGGCACCTCCTGCCCCTGCTATCATGTCTGCATTCCAAGCAGCAGGAAGGAAAAGGAGGGGCAAAGAATGGGGACATTGCTTCTTTTTCTTTTTTTATATTTACTTTTTTTTATTGAGGTATAGTTGATGTACAATATTAGGTAAGTTTCAGGTATACAACATAGTTACTCACAATTTTTAAAGGTTATATTCCATTTATAGTTATACAATATTGGCTATATTCCCTGTGTTGTACAATATATCCATGCTGTTGCAAATGGCAAAATTTCATTTTTTTTATGGCTGAGTAGTGTTCCATTGTGTATACATACCATCTCTTTTTATCCATTTATCTGTTGATGGACACTTAGGTTGCTTCCATATCCTGACAATTATAAATAATGCTGCTATGAACACTGGGGTGCATGTATCTTTTTAATTTAATTTTAAAATATTTTATTGCTAAAAATTCCAAAACAATTACAATAGTAACATCAAAGATCACAGATCACCATAATAAGTATAATAATAATAATGAAAATGTTTAAAATATTGCAAGAATTACCAAAATGTGACACAGAGATATGAAATGAGCAATTGCTGTTGGAAAACTTGTGCTGACAGACTTGCTCAATGCAGGGTTGCTAAAAACCTTCAATTTGTAACAACAACAACAACAAAAAATGCAATATCTTTGAAGCACAATAAAGCTAAGTGCAATAACACTAGGTGTGCCTGCAGTTGTAGTACTACACTTATGTTACTATTAGCAGTCCTTGGTCACAGTGAAGCCCTCCAAACAAGGTGCTAAACCTTTCCTGGTTCTCAGTCACTTGTCTCAAGATTCCTATTTACTACTCACTCTTAAAGTCAGCAACCCACAGTTTAACATGTTTAAATGTCCTCTAGTTTCTTCAAGTGCTTTAGTCTTCTTAATTGTAAGTATTATAGGGCAGAGACCATGTCTTGAATTCTCAGAGATTCTGATTCAGCTAAGAGAGCATGGGGTGCAACGCTTTGTTATAAGCACCTGAAGTGATTCTAATGCAGGTGGTTTATGCAGACTACATTTTGAGAAACAATAAGATAATGGTTTAGAGTGAGCTCTGGATCCAGGCTGCTAGTGAGTGGTTGTAGGCATGGGCAAGTCAACTTGCCTCTCTTACCCTCAGTTTTCTTGTCTGTGAAAAATGAATAATAGTACCTGCCTCACAAAAGTTGCTGTGAGGATTGAATGACATAAATTGATTTAAAGCATGTCTCATTTGATGTTCCTGACCCACCATAAGTGCTCAATAAACAGTAGCTCTTATTATTCCTGTAATGCTATTTATATTAATCACTGCATGTATCTTTTTGAGTTAGTGTTTTTATTTTTTTCAGATATACACCCAAGAGTGGAATTGCTGGATCTTATGGTAGTTCTTTTTTAGTTTTTTGAAAAACCTCCGTACTGTTTTCCACAGTGGCTGCACCAATTTACATTCCCATCAACAACAGTGTACAAGTGTTGTTGTACACTCCACAACCTCACCAACAATTGTTATTTGTATTCTTTTTGATGAGTCATTCTGACAGCTGTGAGGTGATATCTCTTTGTGGTTTTAATTTGCATTTCTCTGATGATTAACAATGTTGAGCACCTCTTCATGTGCCTGCTGGCCTTCTGTATGTCTTCTTTGGCAAAATGTCTATTCAGGTCTTCTGCCCATTTAAAAATTGGTTTGTTTGTCTTTATGATGTTGAGTTGTGTGAACTGTTTATATATACTGGATATTAACCCTTATCAGTCTTATCATTTGCAAGTAAATATTTTTTCCCTTTCAGTAGGTTGTGTTTTTGTTTTGTCTTTTCTGTGTAAAAGCTTTTATGTTTAATTCAGTATCATTTGTTTATTTTTACTTTTGTTTCCTTTGCCTTAGTAGACAGATCCAAAAAAAGATTGCTTTGATTTACATCAAAGAGTTTTCCTATATTTCCCTCTAGGAGTTTTATGGTTTGGGTCTAACATTTTGATCTTTAATCCATTTGGGGTTTATTTTTGTATATGGTGTGAGAAAATGTTCTAATTTCTTTCTTTTACATGTAGCTGTTCAGTTTTCTCAGAACCACTTATTGAAGAGACTGTCTTCTCCACTGTATTTTCTTTCCTCCTTTGTCATAGATTAATTGGCCATAAGTGCCTGGGTTTGTTTCTGGGCTCTCTATTCTATTCCATTGATCTATGTGTCTGTTTTTGTGCCAGTATCATACTGTTTTGATCACTGTAGCTTTGTAGTATAGTCTGAAGTCAGGGAGCATGATACCTCTACCTCTGTTCTTCTCTCTCAAGATGGCTTTGGCTATTCAATGTCTTTTGTGTTTCCATACAAATTTTAAAACTATTTGTTCTAGTTCTGTGAAAAATGCCACTGGTGTTTTGATAGGGACTGCATTGAATCTGTAGATTGCCTTGGGGATTATGGGCATTTTCACAATATTAATTCTTCCAATCCATGAACGTGGTATATCTTTCCATCTGTTTATGTTTTCTTCAGTTTCTTTCATGAGCCTCTTATAGTTTTCTGAGTACACATCTTTTACCTCGTTAGCCAGGTTTATTCCTAAGTATTTTATTCTTTTTCATGCAATGGTAAGTGGGATTATTTCCTTAATTTCTCTTTCTGACAGTTCGTTGTTAACTTATAGCAATGTAACAGAATTCTGTACGTTAATTTTGTATCCTGCAACTTTACTGACTTCACTGATGATCTCTAGTAGTTTTTTGACGGTGTCTTTAGGATTTTCTATGTATAGTATCATGTCATTTGTAAACAGTAACAATTTTACTTCTTCCTTTCCAATTTGGATTACTTTTATTTCTTTGTCTTCTCTGATTGCTGTGGCTAGGACTTCCAAAATTGTTGAATAATAGTGGTAAGAATGGACATCCTTGTCTTGTTCCTGATCTTAGAGGAAATGCTTTCAGTTTTTCACCATTGAGAATGATGTTTGCTGTGGGTTTGTTGTATATGGCTTTTATTATGTTGAGATACATCCCCTCTGTGCCCATTTTTTGGGCAAGTTTTTAATCAAAAACTTTTTCTGAATCATTTGAGATGATCATATGGTTTTTATTCTTCAATCTATTCATGTGGTTATATCACACTGATTGAGTTTGCAGATATTGAAACATCCTTGCATCCCTGGAGTAAATCCACTTACTCATGGTGTATGATCCTTTTCATATATTATTGCAGGGGTTCCCAACCCCTGAGCTGCAGACCGCTACCAGTCTGCAGCCTGTTAAGAACTGGGCCACACAGCAGGTGGTGAGCAGTGGGCGAGTGTGCGAAGCTTCATCTGGTACTCCCCATCACTGGCATTACTTCCTGAACCACCCCCCAACCCAGGCCATGGAAAAATTGTCTTCCGTGAAACCAGTCTCTGGTGCCAAAAGGGTTGCCGACCGCTGTATTATTGGATTTGGTTTGCTAGTTATGTTGTTGAGAATTTTTGCATCTATGTTTATCAGTGATATTGGCCCATAGTTTTCTTTTTTTGTGATACTTTTGTCTGGTTTTGGTAACAGGGTGATGCTGGTCTTGTAGAATGAACATTTGGAAGTGTTCCTTCCTCTGCAATTTTTTGGAATAGTTTGAGAAAGATTGGTGTTAACTCTTCTCTAAATGTTTGGTAGAATTAACTGTGAAGCCATCTGGTACTGGACTTCTGTTGTTGGGAGGTTTTTTTTTATTACTGATTCAATTTCAGTACTGGTAATTGGTCTGGTCATATTGTGTATTTCTTCCTGGTTGTGTTTTGGGAGACTGTACATTTCTAGGACTTTGTTAATTTCTTTTAGTTTGTCCATTTTATTGGCAAATAGTTGTTTGTAGTAGTCTCTTATGATCCTTTGAATTTCTGTGGTGTTGGTTGTAACCGCTTTTTCATTTCTGATTTTATTGATTTAGGTCCTCTCTCTTTTTTTCTTGATGATTCTGGCTAAAGGTTTATCAATTTTGTTTATCTTTTCAAAGAACCAGCCCTTAGTTTCATTAATCTTTTCTATTGCTTTTTAGTCTCTATTATTTCTGTTCTGCTCTTTATGATATCTTTCCTTCTATTAATTTTGGGTTTTGTTTCTTCTTCTTCTAGCTCCTTTAGGTGTAAGGTTACATTGTTTATTTGATATTTTTCTTAGTTCCTGAGGTAAGCCTATATCACTATACACTTCCCTCTTAGAACTGCTTTTGCTGCATCCCATAGATTTTGGATCATTGTGTTTTCATTTGTCTCCTGGTATTTTTTGATTTTCTCTTTGATTTCTTCAGTGATCCATTGGTTATTTAGTAGCATACTTTTTAGACTCCATGTGTTTGTGTTTTTGCAGGGGTTTCTTTGAAGTTGATTGTTTTGCCCTGCTACTGGGCTGGGCCAGGGCCCAGCTGGTCCCAGGGCAGGATCTGGCCTGCTAGTGGGTGGGCTGGGTCAGCAGGCTGTGGGATGTTGGGTTTCTTGAAGGCAGTGTCTGTCCACTGGTGGGTAAACCTGGGCCTGAGGCTAGAACAGGTTCACTAGTGGGTAGGGCTGGGGACAAGCTGGTCCCAGGGCAGGATCTGGCCTGCTGGTCAGTGGGACAGATCCATAGACTACAGGGCTGCAGTTTTCTTGTGGCTGGTGTCTGCCCCTTGGTAAGGCTTGTCCCAAGGCTAAAGCAGGTTCCCTGGAGGGTGGGGCCAGGGCCCAGGGGATCTAGGGCTGAGGACTGCCCACTGGTGGGTAGAGCTTGGTCTTGGGGTCTCTGGCTGGAGGGCCCTGGTGGGGGGGGGTGTGGTCTCATCTCTGGCGCCTGTGCACTGGTGCATGTGGCCAGGTCCTGGGCCCTTTGGTGGTCAGGGTCATGTCCAGAGGAAGCTGTGGGCTCAGAGGGTCTTAAGGCAGCCTGTCTGCTGGTGGCTGGGGTTGTGTCCATGCCCATTTAGTTGCTTGGTCTGAGGCATCTCAACACTGACACCTACAGACCGTTGGGCCAGGGCAGGGCTGGGTCCTGGGACTAATGAGCTAGAGGGAGGATTCCAAAATGACATTTGCCAGCACCATTGTCCACGTGGTAGAGACGCTCCCCAAAATGACAGATTCCTGGGTCTATGTCCCCAGGATGAGCTGCAGTTGCCTCCTGCATGTCCAGAAGACTTTCCAAGATCAGCAGAAAGGTCTGACCCAGGTTCCTACCAAACTACTGCTTCTGTCCTGTGTCCCAGAGGGTGTGAGGTTTAGTATGTGCCCTTTAAGAGTGATGTCCTATTTCCCCCAGCTGTGGGACTCCTGAAAGCAAGCCAACTGGCCTTCCAAGCCAAATGCTATGGGGGCTCATCTTCCTGGCACAGGACTCCCCAGGCTGTAGAGCCTGACATGGGTCTTGGACCTCTCACTCCTTGGAGAGAATCTCTGCAATTATAATTATTTTCCCATTTGTGGGTTGCCCACCCAAGGGTATGGGACTTGACTACATAGTGATTCCACCTGCCTACCCATCTCTTGTGGTTCCTTTAGTTATCTTTAGTTGTAGGAGATATTTTTCTGGTAGGTTATGGTCTTTTTCACCAATGGTTGCTCTGCAAATAGTTGTGATTTTGGTGTACCTGTGAGAGGAGGTGAGTTCAGGGTTTTTCTACTTTGCCTTCATCGCTTCTTTTTAAAGGCATAACTAAGAAATTGTGAAGACCACTTCTTCTTATATCCCATTGGCCAGAACTTTGTTATAGGGCCATTCCTAGCTACAAGGGAGGCTGGGAAATACAGTGTTTAGCTTGGTTATAATGCACCCACATAAACATTCTCTTTCCTAGGAGAAGGGGAGAATGAATTTTGGATTTCATCTGGAAGTCTGTTTTACAACAGCTGTTTCCAATAAACTGAAAGTTCATGGAAGACCGGGTCTTTGGCAACACTTATTCCACTAAGTACTAGCATAATATGTATGCAGAGTTGGTTCATAAACAAGAACTGCCATGAAATCTGCTCTTGCCATCCTGGTCACTATGGGCTAGTCATGGAGTTAGTGCATGCACCTGCAATGGAAGCTGATCATCACAGAATCAGTGTCTTCTCTACTACTTTCTAGCTGGAGGTCTTTGAACAAGTCAGCATGGAACCGAGTCTCATCTATTCAGTGGGAATAATAATACCTGCTGTCACAGTGTTGTTAGGATTAAAGGTATGCTTAGTGTTTGGTACTAGGTCAGTGCTCAATAAATGTTTTAAGAAACTAGAATCACAAGTAGATTATCCCATAGCTGATAGGGACAGAGTAAAGGGACAAAGTAGGTGATTAAATAGTTAATCCCACTAAGGGATAGTAAATTAAAAAAAAAAGTATGGGAGACCCCTCTAAGTTAATGATCACTCAAGAAAGCAGGCTTGCTTAACAACAAAACCAAGCAGGCTTGCTTAGCAATAAAACCATGCAACAGAAGCATGAGACATGCCCTGAAACATTTAAACAATGGTGGAATGAGATGCACATTGTGCCCAGTGAGGTCAGTAAGTTAATGATTCCTAGGACATACTCCTCCGTGCACACTAAAAACAAAAATATAAGGAAAAGGTGACATTATACTGAAGGCTGAGATGGTTTACCATATTTTAGTATATGTTACTTGCCTTTTTGTTCATCTCGGTTGCACCATGACAATCCCAGTTTGACCATATAGGGACAAGAAAACTACCCCGCCCAATGTGGAGGAGGAACTGATAATGGAAGCTTGTCTACACAAGAATGAGGAAGAAGGTAGTCTTCTCCCCTCCCCCCCACTTTTCCTCTGATTATAAAACTGTAGCCCACTAAGTTCTTGGGGTGGCACCCTCTTGCCCACCTGCTTGTAAACCTCACAAGTGTCCTATTCTAATAAATCACTTCTTTCCTATCACTTTGCCTCTTGCTGAATTCTTTCTGCATTGAGACATAAAGAACTGGAGCTCCTTGAAGCCCCCTGAGCTGTATTTCTGTGGTTTCATAGCAACATCAGGGAGGGGCCCCACACAGAATCCCGCAGTGCACACAGCTGCTGGTAAGGAAAACAGAATAGTTCTGGGTAGGTGTGTGCTTGCTTTAGGAAACCGAATTTATAATCATCTTTATAAACAACCAAAGAAAATCCTCAGCAAGTAACATTAGGAGGCCAATAGCTTGAATTTCTCCACTGATTTATGATATAGCTTTTCTCAGCATTACTCTTTTGCCAGGTACCAAGAGAGATACTGGGAATGTCTTCTCTCATGACGGAAGGGTACTAGTGGAAGGCAAAGAACTTTTCATCTAAAGGTTGAGCACTGCAGAATTTTAATCCTGTGGGAGGTTTGTCTATGAGACCTGCCCTAAAGGGCTTCTGTTTCCAGACGATAAGGATTCTTGGCTCCAGGGCTGAATTTTTCTTGTGAACTCTTAAGGCAGTTGGCTCCTTTTGTGCTCTCTAGAAGGGTGAGAGTGTAGACCTCCCTCTAAATCACGCAGTCATTGCAAAAACCATGCAAGCTACCATTCCCAAAGTGCTGCCACATTTTTTTTTAAAGTAAATGGTCTTGAGTGTGTCACCTGCAGGAACAAGAGTCATATTGACAAACACAGTGACATGGGAAGAGCATGGATTTAGAATCAGATGGACTTTGGATCAAGCCCCAGCTCTACCGCTTGGCTGAAAGAATTTGGGCAAGTCCTGTAACTTCACAAAGCCTCAGTTTCCTCTGGAGGTGAATGTATTGCCTCAATAGTATCCTTACAAGAATCAAATCAACTAAAATCATGTATCAGAAAAGCACTTTGTACACTGAAAACCTCTGAAAACATTCTTTTTAATGCTGTGAAATTGGTCAAGGGACAAATTTCATGCTTTTAAAGGGACCTCCGGGGTCCTCTTCTACACAACCCCCCCACCCCACCCCCATTAAAAGGCTAGGGTGTTATGCCACTCTGGCCTCTTATCCCTCCCCCATCCGATGAGGAATATTCAAAGAAGAATTATACTCGCTCCCTTATGACGTTGCATCCCCCACGAGGGTCTGGATCATTGTTTCCTTGGCTCCCCTCCCCTCCATGAATGGCCCCTTCTCAGACTAGTTAGCAGGTTAGACCTTAGCATCAGAGTCAGAGAAACCCTGTTTTGAACTCTGTTCTCCAACTTTTGAGCTAGTTAGTTAGCTGACTGAGTCCTGATTTTCAAGTGGGGAAAAAATAATAGCAACGTATCAGCTTTGGGCTGCAGGTAGCAAAACAATCCAACTCAAGCTGGCTTAAGCTGTAAGGTTATCTTATATAACAGGACATCCAGAAGAATTCTGGGAAGGAGACAAGATTACTCTGAAATGAAGCCAGCTTATCATTGGTGTGGGAATGCATTTGGCTTTCCTGAGGCTACACTGGGGAAGAACAAACCTGTGATTCAGTTAGAAGAAAGGGAAAAATGGATGCTGGGTGGGCAACCGAGAGTTTCTCCTGCCAGGATGCTACTAGGGATATGTGAGGGTTAAAGAAAATAAGATGATGAAAAGGAAAACACTTGTTCCCTTAACTCACTATTCACTGAAGGCCTCTGTACTCCAAGTATAGGGAGGGAGTTTTCCCTTACCAAGCAATTCTCCAAATTTCAGCGTCCATAAAATTGGTGTGCTACAAATTTAACTCAATCCCAACACTATCTCCCTGGAGATAGCATCAGATCCCACAGGTTAAGGGCTCAGTCCCAGAAGACTGCCCCACTCCCCACTTTAGATGCCAATCTCAAGTCTAGGTTATCCTCTGTGCCTCTGACCGAAGGGCCATAAATAGGAGGTTCTCATGATCCCTCCTTGGGTTTGATAATTTGCTGGAGTGGCTCACAGAGCACAGAAAAACAGTTTACTTACTATGGATTATTGGTTTATTGTAAACGGATACAACTCAGGAAGAGCCAGGTGGAAGAGATGTGTAGGGTCATGTATGAGGCAAGGGGTATGGAGTTTCCTTTTTCTCTCAGGCTCACCACCCTTCCTACACCTCCATGTGTTCAGCAACTGGGAAGCTCTCTGAACCCCATACTTTAGGGATTTTTATGGAGGCTTCATTACACAGGCATGATTGATGAAATCATTGGCCACTGGTGATTAAACTCAATCTCTAGCCCCTCACCTACTGAGAAGCGGAGGGGTGTGAGGCTGAAAATTCCAACCCTCTAATCACTTGGCTGGTTCCCTCAGCAGCCAGCCCCCATCTGTAGGGGCTTTCCGAAAGTCACCTCATTAACATAAACCCAGATGTGGTTAAAGGGGCTTGTTGTGAATAACAGATGATGCTCCTGTAGCCTTTAGAGCACTTATCACTTAGGGAATTACAAGGGTTTTAGGAGCTCTGTACCAGGAACAGGGACAAAGACCAAAAACATACTTATTATATCTCAGTATCACAGGTAGTGAGTGCTTAATAAATTATACCCATTAGTATTGTTCTTTGTTTCTTTCTTCTCCTGTCAAACCTTCTTTATCCTGGATCTTTCATCCTCAAGATCCAGATGTGTGATCAGACAGACACTTAAAAAATGTGGCAGTTTCTGGTATCAAGCAGAACTGTGAGGACAAGACTTTTAAGCAGAGGGGACACAAAACCCTTCAAATCACAACTGTACAGAATTCTCCTTAGGACCAATGTTGGTCACAGGTGTCTTCAAAGCAGCCCCTCAGGCCTCTTGCTGTGGCTCCTGTGTTGGCGGAGCGGAGGGCCTGGCACAGTCCTCACAGGTTATTCTTTTTTTCTTTTTTTAACATCTTTATTGGAGTATAATTGCTTTACAATGGTGTGTTAGTTTCTGCTTTATAACAAAGTGAATCAGCTATACGTACACATATATCCCCATATCCCCCTCCCTCTTGCGTCTCCCTCCCACCCTCCCTATCCCACCCCTCTAGGTAGTCACAAAGCACGGAGCTGATCTCCCTGTGCTATGCAGCTGCTTCCCACTAGCTATCTATTTTACATCTGGTAGTGTATATATGTCCATGCCACTCTCTCACTTCGTCCCAGCTTACCCTTCCCCCTCCCCGTGTCCTCCAGTCCATTCTCTACGTCTGTGTCTTTATCCCCTCACAGGTTATTCTGTTGTTGCAGGAGCTTGGCCCGGTAGCCTGCGGGCTCATGGCCTTCTCCACCACTTCCGGGGTCCTCCCTCCTCTTTATTTTCTAGCTCTTTCTAGCAATGGAACCATCTGCTTGTGATCCTCAATATCATTTTTGGTAGAATTATTCTGAGCAAAACTGCAAGTACAATAGGGACACTGTTTTGAGAATATGATTCTGATACAGTTTTTCACTTGCCTATAGTCCTTGAGTCATAAGTCTGAGCACTAGGCTTACTACTCAGAGAAAGAGGGTGGTTTGCTCCTAAAAATAGTAAAGATACTGTTTGTCATAGTTCATTCTTGGATATAAGTTTCCACATTAGAACATTCCAAAGCCTAGAATGGGTTATTTTTTTTTACAAGGCCATCTTGCTCAAATGCCTGTTCTCAAGAAGAGATGTTCTTGGGGCTTCCCTGGTGGCGCAGTGGTTGAGAGTCCGCCTGCCGATGCAGGGGGTGGACACGGGTTCGCGCCCCGGTCCGGGAAGATCCCACATGCCGCGGAGCGGCTGGGCCTGTGAGCCGTGGCCGCTGGGCCTGCGCGTCCGGAGCCTGTGCTCCGCAACGGGAGAGGCCACAACAGTGAGAGGCCCGCGTACCGCAAAAAAAATTAAAAATAAAAAAAAGACGACACGTTCTTCATATTTCCCACTTGGGGGTAAAGGAAAACAGCATGACAAAACAACTCCCTGGTGAAGGAGCTCTTCTTCACCGACACTAGATTCCTTCACTCTTTCCTCTGGTCTCCTTGCTTTTGTTGTATTCGTCTCTCAACCTGTCTTTGCTTTCTCTTTGCCTACTATTATTTATTTCACCCTTCCTTCAGGGTGGGTGGAAGTTCTGCCATATATGTCTATGCTAAGGACAACACTATAGTAATTATACATGTGGTAAGCAGAAAACGAGGTAGGTGCAACCAACCTTATTAATTTGAAACTTCATTCTAATTAAACGGATGTTATCCTACTAATTTCATAGAAATACCAGGTGGCAGAGACAGAGGTGTTCAGAAATTTGTTGCTGCCTTTTGAAATGTAGCAAAACATACCAACCAACCAACAGAAATCTCATCAAGATACGTTGCTTTCAATGATTCTCCTGTGGGCAGGTCACTCTCGCCTTGGAAGTTGATCAGTGTGGTGATATCACATCATCATTAGTGTTCTGAATCTGTATAACACTGGCAAGCAGTGTTGGTTGTGGAGGCAAGAATCCTCTTTCTTAATCTAACTCTGTGATTGAGAGCAAACCCTCACACCTGCAGAAAAATAAAAAGCGGTGTATTACAGTCAAGATACCATCCAGAACGCATCTTTCTTGGTCCCAAAAGTCCATGTCACAGATTCATTAGCTTTCCCTTGGGGTGCCCACTTAATGCCATTAGTGAACACACTTGTAATAACAAGTGTTCATACATTACCTATATATACATATATGTAACCAATTTTTTCAGTATTCTCAAAAATATACAAGAGATTACACAAAATTTTAAAAGGACACCATCCATTTCTAAAGCTAACACCAAATATATACTGGGATTAATTCACAGGATTTACTCACCAAATCCAAAGGGGCACCTTAGAATACCTGGGATTAGGAGATACGGAAGTTATCAGATAACAGACTTTTGACTGAGATTCCATAGTGCTTCCACTCCAGACATTATAATCAGAGTAGCATTTTTGGATTGGGTATCTTCTTTTAGACAGATTTCACCTGTCATGCCTACAGGATTTTCCAAATTTTCTCCCATCTTCTGGGACTTTCTATCTGATATTTTTTAAAGTGTCTTTTTCTTTTAGCCAAACACTTTACAGGGATATGTTCTTCTCTAGCTTTAGTATTTTTGTTTCTTTTTCTGTATATATTTTATGAGGAGGTATCCTTTTAAAACTTCAATTATGTAGTGCTTTTTATTTCTTCATCTAAGCATTTAATGTAATTAATAATCTACAACTTCTTGTCAAGTAAGTCAGTGACCATTTCATCCCCTGCAACATGGATACTCTTGGAAGTAGTTAAGTCTTAAGATATTGCTCCATGAATGATTCAATGGAACTTAATCCTTTTGTTGAGTATAGATGAGCATGTTTAACAAGAGCATAATGGAAATAATTTCTTCCAGTTTCCTCCAAAGGTCCATATCATGGCTCTCAGTCAAGTGACCTTTCCCTCTTATCTAACCTCTGCTCAAGGAGAGAAGATGGGTCAGTGACAACTGGTGTAAAATTCTTGTTTGCAAGTTTCTTCAACTTCCTGGAGTGAAATGCTGACTCATTGTTAGAAATGATCCTGTATTTTCGATCCAGGATTCCTGGGATCCAATAAACAGGCAGGGGTCAGCTGGATTTCAATAACTTCCTATTATGCCTACAGATAACTGACTCCCTCTGAGATTGCAGTAGAGATCTGAGATAGAAATAGTAACATATATATGAGTTATTTGGAAAATAACACTCCAGTTCAAATTGTATTCTTCTGTTACTTTCTCAAAGTACATTATTCTTTCCTATCAGAGCATTTATAATTTTAATGATGTGTTTGAGTGCTTATTCGTTAATGTTCACCTCCCCAACTCATCAGGAAGCTCCAAGAGGGCAGGAAACTTATCCTTCACTATTGTTACTGTTTTTTTTTTTTTTTTTTTTTTTTTTTTGCGGTACGCGGGCCTCTCACTGCCGTGGCCTCTCCCATTGAGGAGCACAGGCTCCGGACGCGCAGGCTCAGCGGCCATGGCTCACGGGCCCAGCCGCTCCGCGGCATGTGGGATCCTCCCGGACCAGGGCACGAACCCGTGTCCCCTGCATTGGCAGGCGGACTCTCAACCACTGCGCCACCAGGGAGGCCCCTATTGTTACTGTTTTTGAGGTATTACTTACCTATATAAAAATACACAAATCTTAAGTACACAGGTTGATGAATTTTTGTGTGCATATACACCCACATATCTACCACCTAGGTCATGATATAGACCATTTTCATCACTACAGAAAGTTTTTTAATGTCACTTCAAGTCAGTATTCTGACATATAACTACAGGTTAATTTTGCCTGTTCTTTAACGTCATGTAAATGGAGATATACAGTATATATACTCTTCTATGTCTGGCTTTTTAAAAAACTCAATATAAATGTTTTTGAGATTCATCCATATTTTTCTATGTTTCCAGCTGTTTTTCCCCTATACTAGTATATAATATTCTATTATGTGAATATATCACAATTTATGTACCATTTTCCTGTATATAAACATTTGAGTCATTTCTAGTTTTAGTCACAATGAATAAAGTATATTATAGGAGTCCTTTGATGACAACACATTCATTTCTTTGGGGTATATACCTAGGGTAGAATTCCTGGGTCACAGGGTAGACATATGTTTAACTTTAGTATACACTGCTAAGCAGTTTTCCAAGATAGTTGAACCATTACAACTTCCCCTAGTAGTGACTGAGAGTTCTCGTTGCTCCATATCCTTGACAACACTTAGTATTGTCAGTCTTTTGGTTTTAGCCATTCTGTCTAGTGTATAATGGTACTTCATTGGGGTTTTAATTTGTATTTCCCTGATGAATAATTATGAAATGAAAATCTCCTTCAGGATGATATTTTCTTTCCCACATCTGTAAGTAGACTATTTGTTGGTTGACCAGAGTTAGTTTAACTAAACTAGATGCAGGTATCATTATATTTCCTGCATTCTGCTGGCCCCGTTTATTAAAGTTCTTTCTTCACTTAAAGTGAACTTTAAAAAGCATAGAATTTCTATTAGAAATTTTACCTTTACTTTTTGAGACATGAAGAGGAATCATCTCAGTAGAAGGAATTTTCCTGGGGCCATTATTTCTGAAAGTTTGGTTCCAAGAGAGCTTTCGTAAGCTAGTATACTGGGTTGAATATATTTACCCCAAAATTCATATCCACCTAGAACTTTAGAATGTGACGTTTTGGAAATAGGGTCTTTGAAGATGTGTAAAGATGAGGTCATACTGGATTAGGGTGGGCCCTAAATCCAATGTGGGTATGCTTATAAGAAGGCCATGCAAAGACACAGACATATACAGAGGAAAGAAGGCCATGCGAAGACAGTGGCAGAGATTGGAGTGATGAAGCTACAAGCCAAGGAACACCAAAGATCCCTGGGAGCTACCAGAAGCTAGGAAGAGGCAAAGAAGGATTCCTCCCTAGAGCCTTCCGAGGGAGCATGGCTCTGCTGACGCCTTGATTTCAGACTTCTAGCCCACAGCACTATAAGCGACTAAATTTCTGGTGTCTTAAGTCACTCAGCTTGTGCTAATTTGTTACGGCATTCCTAGGAAACTAATACAGATGGCTTAATGGAGAACTTCATATCCAAGGTAATGGAGCACAGTCAGCTAAGAATTCTTAAAGGTACACCAATGTGGTGCAATAGTGTAGAAGCTCTGCAGTGGAAATAACAATGCTTCAGGTGTGATTTTCTTTTTTGGTAAGATTGAATAATAAGATGGTGCTGATGAGAAGTACATCCTTAATATTTCAAAATTCACTAAATATTCAAGGATTAGGTCAAACAATATTTCTGAGTTCCATGGGCTCTTAGGAGCTGACTCATTCCTGTCGAAGACTTTCTGTTTCATTTACCTCAAAGGAGAATGAAAGTCTCTCAAGACAGGGCACAGCTCAGCGCCTGGCACAAAGAAAGAGATCAATAAATATTGCTCAATAAGCTTTGCAGTAGATGGGTCTCCTTCAGTTGTCAAGCAACAGAAGCCAATTTAGACTTACTTTTATGGGCTCACAGAACTGTGAAGACTGAGACACAGCTTGTTTCTGGCAGGGCCAGACCCAGGGACTCAGAAGATGCTCACAGGGGACTGTCTTTCCATTTTTCAGCTCCATGTTAGCTTTATTTGTGAGTACCTTTCTCCCATCTCTCCTTGTAAAGGCAAAGAGAGTCACCAGCAGCTCTAGGCTTACATAATTCTCGCAGTTAAGGATCCTAATGAAAAAAGCAAGGAGTGCTTCTTTCTTACCAGCTCCAGAAAAAGCCGAGTGTAAAGCTCTGATTTATCCCGGGTAACAATAACTGTGGTGGGGTGTGGATACCACTGGACGGGCCCAGGTCACATGTGGTTAAACCACAAGGATGGAGAATGGGCGGGATATTTCTCTCAAGAGACCTCAGCAAACAAAAAACTTATCCACCACCTGCCTAAATCTGTCATTTGGAGTCGTCTTTGGAATGGATTGCCATGCTGGTAATTGCTCAGATTTTTTTTATAACTTCCCCTGTTGTCCCTAGAAGTTTCATTCTGTCATTCAGCAGTCAGAAGAGAGCAAACCATCGGCCACAGCTCTTTTCTGGAGCAAACTTCCCTGGGTTTAATATGCAAAATCCAGTAGAATACAACTATAGGATCTCCAAAGGAATAAAGACACTAATGGAAATTTAAAAGAATAAAAGCACTAAGAATGAACCTCATTGGGTCCTAGCACACAAAAGACCCATTTTAAGATTGGCAGAGCCAGGTAGCACTGCAAGGAATCTTCAAATTTCTGAACCCTGAATGAAATCATGTGGAGTAATCAGTTTGAAAAAGAAAGGCATCTATGCCTGCAGAACCAAATTAGGCCCGATTGAGATGCTTCATCATCTTCTCGTTGATGATTGAGAATTCTTTCCCTCTATCTCCAAAAGACAAGAATTAATCAAACTAACTTTTTAACTATTCAAAATAAATAGGATTTGGGATACAAGCCCATTTATTTTATGTTAAAAAAGGGGAAAATTGAGTTAGAAATGATTAGCAGCTAGCATTTATTATAAACTACTTACTATATGTCAGGTACTATGCTAAATTCTTTATATGAAATAGTTAATCCTCCCAACATCCTTATAAGGCAGATATGCCATCTCTGAGCTACTTCTAGAATTTTCCATTCAGCAGTTTACAAGGTATTTTTCAATAATGCATTATAATTTTAAAATCCCACCTCTATGGTCCTGAGTATAGAATGGGGAAGCAAAAGCCATGTGGATCACAGAGGATGAAGCCCAATAACACATGTAAGGAGAGGACTGGCCCAGGGCCCGACCCAGCCCCTGAAGGGGGCTCAGTCCACCCTCGGGCGCTCTTGTTCACTCCGGGCCCATTCTGTTGCCACTTCTAGCTCCACATCTGGTGGACTGGTCTCGTTGAAGTCCTAAGAACAATGAGAGTGAACTGCCACAGCGAAGCAGAAACAGACCAAAAGAATGAAGACACTGTCTGAGGGCCAGGAGTCCAGGCACTGTTCGTTCCTGAGGGTGACAGGCAGCAGGCAGGCGGTTCTTCCAGGCTCCCTCCTGTGCCACTTGGATGGCATTTCTCAGAGTACATGCTGCACGTCAGAGTTCTCTCAAAACACAGGGTTCCTCTTTCTCAAATGCTTCTCAGAGATCCTTGAGCTTCTGGCTTATCACAAGAAGTATTCCTGCTATTCCAGAAGTAATTTTTTTCATATCTGAACGCCTGCTGATAGTTGAGACTTGGGTCTGTGAAGCAATCCTGGACCTTGTCATGAGTGAAAAATTCTGCTGCAGCAGCCCTCTCCCTGATGCTTTGACTATTTAAAAAATGATTTTTTTTTAACTTTACAAAAGGGTATATGATCCTTTACAAAAATTAGAAGTCAACAAGTAAAAGGAAGAAAACAAGAAACATAATCTTATCTGCCTGGTTAATACACTAGTTCGTGTCCTTCTAACTCTTTTCGTCTCTCCCTACAAAGGGTTCATATAATGCAAACTGTTTTGTGATTTGCTTTTTGCATTTAATAATATCCAAGTAAATGTTTTCCTATATCTGCAAATATACTACTATCGCTCATAATTGTATAACAGAGTAGTATTCCACTGTGTGGGTACAACTATTTTTACATTTAAAAGTATGGTAGGTGCCTTTATGTTCTGATGCCATATTAAAGCAGACATTGAAATGATTAGCTGGCAAACATAAAAAAGAAAAATTTTTAATGGTTGTTTTCCTAGTGGTATATCAAATAATTGGTTTGGTTACTTTTTCCCGAGACCAATACCTTTTTTTTTTACTGCATTAACTTAATTGGTCTGTAGCTCTGAGTTTCTGTGCATAGATCCTAAATGCTCCTGAAAAGCTAAACAAAAATATTAGATAAACATTTGATGTAGGTTTTCCTGCCAAGAGTCAGAGCTGTCTGCTTTGCTTTCCCTGGCATGCTGGCTGGAATGCTAGCCTTGTTTACGTTCTGGGGACCATGCAAAGTCATTACACGTGGGAGGGAGGGTGCAGGAGGTGAGAGGCACTTATAGCCTGCTGCTTCTCTGGGTGCTTTCTCCTTGAACAGACTTCGTCTTGTCACTGAAATGATTCTGTGTCATTTGTGGAGGCTTCCTGGCAGTAATATTTAGGAATAGTGCCTTTCTTGGTTTTCTTTCTTGTTTTATTAGCCAACGTGTAAGACAGTGCTCCCTTGCTTACCACACTATTCTTAGGCTGCTGAGGGGAATGGAAGAGAAAACAGGAGTGTTTGCTAGAGCTTTTGAATCAAGAAAGAGCATCTTCCCTTTAAGGAGATTCAGGAAGGCTGTGCTGCATACAGCCACACCCCTGAAACTGATGTTTCACAACCTGTCACCCTGCAGCGCAGTGACACATCTACACAGGGGTTATATTTTGTACACTTACCTCCCTAGCCTTCCAAGTATGTGCTGTTAACCACTGCACCACCTTTCTGGGGAGCGCCTCTCCAGCAGCAGAGCTGCAGCGTCCCTGGAGGTCTTTCCCCTAATCTTGACCCTAAGACAGATCCCGTGTTGGGACCACCCTTTTCCCTGGCACCGGCTAGCTGGGAGCAGCCTCTGACAGTGGGTTACCTCCATTTCAGATCTGCTAAAGAGCTTTGCATCACTAAGTTCTAAGACTTCTTGTGGTGAAACAGATGAGTTGGCAGTGGGAACACAGCGTATTGTCAGAGAGCAAACTAAGAAAAGGATAAATTCAGAGGCAGAGCTTGTGTGAGGAACTAGGCATGTTCTTAGAGCTGAGTTTCCCCGAGAACCCCCCCCAAGGGCACACAGCCCATCATCTGGGACAGAAGTTAGCTTGTTATCTCTGGCCCCGGCCTCCCTCTGGCTGACAGGTCTCCTCCTCTCTCTGCATTTCTAACCTCGGTTCTGGCTTCTCTGATCCTGGAGGCTCTTGCTCTGGCCTCTAAAATTTCCCCTGAGTTTAATGGTATTTCAGCACCAGGCCCCGACTCTTGTGTTTTGACTTGTCAAATTTGACCTCTTTCTTTGTCATTGCCCTCTTTTCTCACCTTGCTCTGCTACCCTGGGCTGCAAGCCCCTCCCATAGTGGGGTCCTACACATCCCAGCCTTCTGGGGGACACCACTGCCCTTGCAGTGGAACCCTATGGCTGGAGAACCCAGCTGCTCATGACCCAGCCTCTCGCAGCCTGGTGGGACCCAGTAGCATGTGTTGACCTGATTGGGTACACCCCCCCACCGACCACCTCTTGCAGGCACTAAAGACTTCTCTGAGGCCTGGCTATGATCTTGAACTAGAACTTTCTTGGGCCTTTGCTCAATCCTGGATAGTATTTTCTGAAGAGCTATGTTGACCCTGCTATGGTGTCCAGTCTCTCAGATACTTCTGTGTCCCGTCTGTGCTACAGCAGAACCCCGACATATGATTGTGTGCTTCCAGTTGAAGTGGCTGCTCCCCAGACAATTCAGGGCAGGCCCCTGCCAGTGGGCTCTTCCCATCATCCTTGAAAACAAATGTTCCCTGCCTCGGGTGCTCCCCTCAATTTATCCTACACTCCAGTCTGGAGCTCAGAGAGGGGAAATCAGGGACACAACTGTTAAAAAACAAAATTCAACTGAGTAAATATGAAGATCTAATTGGTTTTATTCAACAATTCATCAATTAGGGAGCATCCCATTTAGCAACTAGAAGGGCACATCTCTGAGGGGTTGTACCAAATGAAGGTTTTTATAGGCAGAAAGAGAGTGGGGCAAGAAAACATTAGCAAAAGACAAGAAAGGATTATTCCGGGCCAGGCCATCATCTTTTGGGAGAAGGGAACACCAGGGATCTTTATCATGCAGATCACCTCGCTAGTGTTGATCAAGAAAGTTCAGATTCACTGTTTTAAAGGTCACATTTCTGGGAGGGGTTGAAACTGGAATTGTCTTGCTTTGCTGTAGTGGGGGGTGGGAGGGAGGACAAATGATGTCATTTTGAGCAGTGATTTCTTTTTAACAACACATATCTCTCAATTCCCAATTTCTTTCTACAGCTGAAACTGAACCGGACCCCGTGGTGCCCTCCCAGGTACAAAATCCCCTCCATGTCCCTTGTTTCTTATTTGTCGAAAAATGCTTTAGTCTCCTAAGCCTTCCCTGAGTTCCAAAGAGCAAGCTCAAGCAGTTACTAATTAGGGAAGTGAAGGAATGCAGAAACAAAGGAAAAGCAATCTAACAAGAAAAGTAATAATAGCTTAAACAATAGTTCAGTGATAAAACATAGTCCTACTTCCTCCTCAGAGGATATACATAACAATCTGATGCATGTCTTTGAGTTGTTCGGCAAGAAATAAGACTCCCCCACCCAGGGGGAGGATGGTGACTGCACACAGACCACAAGCACATAGACTCCAGACTGGTTGGAACCAGAAGGCTGATGGTTAAGATTCCCAAAACATCACCCTTTACCTCACCACCGACCAATCAGAAGAAATTTCATGAGCTGCAACCCTTACCCCAAATGTTGACTTTAAAATCCTTCCCTGAAAGCCACTGAGGATTTTGGGTGTTTTGAACATTAGCTGACTGCCCATGCTCCTTACTTGATGCCCTGCAATAAATGCTGTACTTTCCTTTACCACAACCCAGTATCAGTAGATTGGCCTTGCTGCTCATAGGCAAATGGACCCAAGTTAGGTATGGTAACACAATGCCTGGGTCTGATAATGGGCAAGGCTTCCCTATGTCATATCCTCCTTGCTCTCTGATTCCACCTAAGTCTTCATGGTGGTTATGGCAATTCCCTCTATTCTATAGACAGGTATATCTGCTAAGTGCTTCAAGTTTGATTTTTCTTTTTATGTGCTAACAGCAGGTCATAAGACTGCTGTCTTGTTACATAATTGTACTTTGCATAGCGGAAGCTTACTACGACTGCCCTCTTTCTTTAAATCTCCTTCATCCTCTCTCCTGGGAGATGGATGGTAGATTAGAGGAGTGCTACTATAAGTGAGGTCCAGGGACAAGCAGCATCTGTATCACCAGAGAGCTTGTAGAAATGCAAATTTTCAGGCCCCACATCAGACCTACTGAATCAGAATCTTTGGAGATAGGGCCCAGGAATCTGTTTTAACAATTCTTCCAGGAGATTCTGATGCCCAATATAAAGTTTGTGAAACATTGGACTAGGAAAAGGGACTTGTACTATGCTCAAAAATGCAAATGAGAAAAATGCATTAATCATGCAAATAAGGAGAGTTTGGCAACTCTCATAGCAGCATGACACAATTGCAGGTTTGTTGCTATACTCAAATGGGAATTACTACCACACTGGGAATCCAGGATCCCAGAACCCCAGCCTCCAAGCAGAAAATAAGATGCAAATTGTCAAGGAAACGCCACTTCTCTCAGTGGCTGACACACGTAAGTGAATAATTTCCTTATTATCAATGGAACTAGGGACTTGTTCATTCTCACTGAGATCATAGGTGGAGCCTCGTTTTAATTTGTTGCTTCAAAGATTCTCATACTCTGCTCATGGAAAATGCTGGATCATTCGGGATGAGGATTAGTACAGTGCTACTTGTTAGTGACTGTCTACTCACAAATATACCACCTCTCAATAACTGATCCCAAATGGCAAATGCAATAAACAAAGGATCTTTCTCTCTCTTCTGTGCAAAGGTCTCTCTCAGGACAAAGGGTGATACAAGAAAAGGAGGTCAGACCATAATCTAGGGGATTTCTGTTATTCAGAGAGGAGATTATGGTCCCATGATGACTCATTTGCCTCCTACTCTTCTATTTCTGTCCTGCAGAAACATGTATGGGAGGGAAGTGGCTGTGGGCCTATCAGGCCTTATGCAGTGCTTATGGAGCACCAGTGCAGGAAGGGCCCAGGTCCCACGACGCTGCCGTCTCAGGCCAGAGTGGTACTTTTAAGCAAACCTAGTGAGAAACAGCTGAGCCTGCACAGGAACCTGGATCCTGGTAGGTCTTTAAAAGATGGTCCAACCCCCAGGAGTTAATTATGCATCCTGGTGCTTCAGTGTCATTTGGGATGACTAGGGGCCAGGAGAGCAGGATGTAACTAGCTAATTAAGGAATGCCACCCAGGGGACTAGTGGAGAACGTGTTTCCTGGGCCTCTGCGAGCATGCATGGTGACTTTGTGCATATTAGAATAAGGTGCATTTATGGGCAGAGGCAAGGCAAAAGGCACCCCTCTGGGAGGCTCAGCTGGAAGAATCGCCCCTTCTCTAGGCTGATGCAGTTCCAGCCAGTCAGGGCTTGGCAAGCAGGGCATGGGCTAGAACGGAACACCCACCCCAAGCACACTGAGGCCCCTTTGTTCAAGACACAAATGGACTGACCACAGCAGCTAGACCCCCACCTCTTCTTGGCTACCTCCTTACCCCCAGATATCAGCTTAGAATTAGGAGGAGTAGAGGCTATCTATGAGCATTTGGATTCCAGAGAAACTCAATTTACCTAAATGAACTATTTCAATGACCAGGATGCACTAAGCATTAAGCTGAGATAGCCATAAGATTAAAATTTTTATTTTTCCTGCTTAAAGAATAGGGACTTGGGGGCTTCCCTGGTGGCACAGTGGTTGAGAATCCGCCTGCCGATGCAGGGGACATGGGTTTGTACCCTGGTCCGGGAAGATCCCACACGCCGCGGAGCGGCTGACACACACACACACACACACACACACACACACACACACACACACACACACACAAAAGAATAGGGACTTGGGAGAAAGGTCAGATTGGTGATAGACTGAAATTTTGGGTAGATTGTTTGCAAAGATGGCTGTAAGGATTCCTCCCCCCGTATGCATGCACCTCTGCAATGTGACTTTGCTGCACCTCCCATCCAGAGGAGGAATCTATTTCTCCACCCCTTGGATCTGAGGTTGGCCATCTGACTTTCTTTGGCCACTGAGACATTAGTAAGCAAGCAGAGGTTTAAAATATGCTTATGCTCTGGAGCTTGCCTTCTCTTTTATTTGGGAATCCTCTGACACCATGTGAACTACCCTGGCTGAGCCTGTTGGAGGATGAGATACCACGTGCAGAGAGGCTTGAGAACTGCAAAAACTCTCAGCATGATGGCTCCATCCAAACCCCTGCACTAAGAGACGTGACCAAACTCTAGCATAGCTTCTAGCAGCCACCAGCACTCCCCTGAGTTCCTGTCTAGAAGCTCAGGGCTGCCAAACGAATTTGTTTCAGCCAAACCTAAAGATAGATCCTTGACCTCCCTCTCTTAGAGCATTTATTTTTAAAAAGCTGACAATTATAATCCTTCTGACTTTTTCAGACGTGTATATATATATATATATATATATATATATATATATATATATATACCCTACAACAAGGACCTGAAAGTCATTCCTTTATTAAAAAAAAATTTTTTTTCTACAGCAGGTTTTCATTATGTATTTTATACATATTAGTGTATACATGTCAATCCCATTCTCCCAATTCATCCCACCACCACTGCCCCCCCCCGACACTTCCCCCCGCTTGGCGTCCATACGTTTGTTCTCTACATCTGTGTCTCTATTTCTGCCTTGC